>NC_071509.1:28219492-28522960 GCF_027887155.1 Malaclemys terrapin pileata
CAGATTTATCTCCCACCCATATCCATATTCCTTCTGACTTGAGAGCAAAAATCATTTGAATCTAACAGTAATTAATGAGTTACAACACTATCACTTCACTACCTATGTGGAATGTAAAGGAGACATCATGAAGTTAAGTGACTACTGTTCTACTGTTCTAACTTCTAATCAATTCTTGTGCACTTCAGAACATCTGTGTGCCAAAACTACCCAAGTGCCCATAATGTCTTGCCATTCTCAGCCAGCTGACTCCATAAAAGCTCATACTTCCAAGATGTAAAGATAACAGCTGGCCAGAGTGAATTCCAAAATGTTCTGCCCATAACAGTAAGAGTGCAGGGAACATACATGGATGATGCAATGGTCACTTACTCAATGTTTAATGTAAGGAATGTGAGGATACTCATCCATAGTCTATGTATGATCATGGGTCCTTGTGCATGTGTTTACGTGGATGAGATCCCAAAATAGATTTCAGAAAAGAGAGGGAGCCTGCTGGAAAGGGAGAAAAAGTTGGGACTGAGCCTACCCACGTGCGTGGACTTTAGAGTACTGATCAGGGGAAGGAGGGCCATCTTCCCTGTGTCATTGTCAACTGGAGAAAACAGAGGTCAGCTAACAGCATTCCCAGTCAGGTAGGAAGGGAGAACACAGCATCAGCTGAAGAGACTATATGACAGGACTATAAAAAGAGAAAATTACATGTAGAGAACCTGAAGTTCCAACCCCTTTACGTTGGTGTAAGTGAGGAGTAATTCTATCGATATCAATGCAATTGTAATGTCGTAAATGAAAGCAGAAATACATGCTCTGGCTGCAAGACTGGTAATAAATCTGTCTTACCATATGTCTTTGGGGGAGGGATAGCTCAGTGGTTTGAGCATTGGCCTGCTAAGCCCACAGTTGTGAGTTCAATCCTTGAGGGGGTCACTTGGGGTTTGGGGCAAAATCAGTACTTGGTCCTGCTAGTGAAGGCAGAGGGCTGGACTCAATGACCTTTCAAGGTCCCTTCCAGTTCTAGGAGATGGGATATCTCCATTAATTATTATTTAATTATTATAGTAAGTCAGGAAATTGCCCTGCTACCTTCAAACCCGGGGTCCATGAACATAGCCAAATACAATGCACTTTCTTAAGCAAAAGGACTGGAAAATATTTTAAATATTCTACAATTCCCTAGTCTGCCTCCCTCCTGCTATGTCCCTCTGCCTGAGAGATTAAACAGTCCACTGATTTCTTCAGACTGTGCTCAATTTGTAAAGGGGAGGTTAGCCAATGAGGGATCAATAATTACACCAGCTGATGTAGGTGACCAATCATTCAGCTCAGCTGTCAAATACTCTAAGGAGTTCTCAAGATAAACTGTCTGGAAAAACACATGCAGGTCCATTTCTAAAAAATAAAGGTAGTCAAACAATTATGCATAATGAACAAACTCAGGAAATCTGAGATTGGTTCACTGACCATTTGAGTACAGAAAAAAGGGTAGAAAACAGTGAACAGTTCCAGCTATACTTATCCTGTAGTTTATTGGCAATACAGCAGACTTAGGTTTGTTTGGCTGCAGCAGAGTAATTAGCAGGTCAGGTGACCTGGGCAATGGGAAGGTTTATAAATGTATTGCTGAAGATGTAGGACTAAGAAAAATCTTCTAAGATAAGAAGCAGATGTAGGAAAGCATCGCACAGAGATACATACTCATTACTTTCATCTTGAACAAGTTTAATGCAGCCAAACCTCTGTATTTTGCTTTCAAAGGGGTAGACTGTGCCTTTAGACAGAATCCTGAGCAAGGGACAGTGTTTACATTGCACCACTCCAGGAGTAGACCTGGGAAGCATGATACAAGGAGACAACACTTCTGAGACACAATTCTTCCTAAATTCTCTTCCTGTGCTTGGGGATGGGGGAGGGGTAATCTGTAGCAGACCTTCACAGGGTTTGGCTGGCTGATGCATGGGCAGAGCGGGAGGGGGCACCTCACCCCTTCCTGGCTCCGGAGGGAGAGTATCAACCCCTGTACTCTCACTGTGCTTGCAGCTGCAATTCAGGCAGCTCCCATGAGTTGGTACAAAGGAGTAGGAGAGGCCCTTTTCCCATGCATGGCCATGTAAGATGAGCAGACAATCTAGCCACACATGAAGTCAGTACCCATGATAAAAACTAGTCTGAAGATGCTGGAAATGATCTCTCTGCTGGGATTAGAGCAGTAATGACTAAATCAGCACAGAGCTTATAAAACAGAAATATGCTGATTTCTACTACAGATATGCCAACAAGAGCTCAAAGGGGAAAGGGGGCTACTAGATTTATCCCAAACTACTTCTTTGAAAAAATATCCTAAACTTCCCATCAGCTAACATTGGTGGGTCTGTTTTCGAGAGGCATGTTACTTTCAGTGAGCACCTGATAAACGTGTGTGATTTTTCTCTTTGACTAGGCTGAGGTCCTTTGAAAGAACAACTTTTCATTTTAGGAGTGTGTGCTGGACCTTACTGCACACATTTTCAGTACACATTGTTAGAGGTGCATATCCACTCTCTTCCTTGAAAAGGGGAAGAGTGTCCATATGCCATTTCTGTCACCAAAGGCTGTGCTAATTTTCAAGAGAGCTTGTTTTGATCATTTATATTCAGTAATATTTCCGCTGTGTATATAAGTGTTTCAGTTTCTGGCACTCATTTTAGTGAGACAAGGCTGCAGTGTCAGCAGCCATCTGCTTAATTTTGCAAAATGTTTGGATTAAAGTTTAAGTCGAGCTTTTCAAACTCTTCACAAAAATAAACTCACTGATAGATTCTTAAAGCAAGGACGCACCTGGTGCGTTATTAATCCTATTCCCAAAAATTCTTCCCATGTTAAAAAGGAAAGGAGGGGGGAAAAAGGTTAGTTACATAAAATTGTCATATCTATCTAAACAACAATGGTAGAAAATGATTGTCCATATAAATAGCCAAATTTAAATAATATAATTTAGAGCTTCTGTTATTGAGTTTCCTTCTAAGGGTTCATAAAACCAGAATGACTTTAGCAATAATTTGTTCTGTGTTGTTTGAGGAAAGAGTGAGATTATTTTTCATCAGAGGGAGTTGTTCTTCTGCTTTTAGAGCTGGCTGGGAATTTTTCAATTAATAATTTTGTCAAAAAATGTACATTTCTCTAAACTGAAATTATTCCCACAGCAGGTTTGGATTTGATGAATTTCCAAATTTGAAAAAAAAAAATGAGAGAAAAAAAGTTTTGAAATTGTTAATGTTTCATTTTGATTTTTTTAAAAGAAAAAAATATGGTTTTCTGCTTTAAAATCACTGTTTGGCAACAAGATAATTCAACTAAAAAAAGATTAAAGAAAGAAAAGGTTGAAGTCAAAATGAAACTTTCTGAAATTATCAAAACAAAATATTTTGATTCCCCTGTAATGGAAACAAAAAGAAAATATGTGTAAACCAAAAAACCCTGGATTTTATTTTTAAGTTTTTGACTTTTTGTCCCAATTTGAATTGAGGGTGGAAAAAATGTTAGCTCTCAAAAATATTTGGAATGGGAGATCAGTTTCCTAATAAGCTCTATCAACTTCATGAGCCATCAAGAAAGGCTTAAGAATCCCTCATGCAAACGGTCTGCATTCCCCTTCCTTACTTCCATTTAAAGATGGTTTTGAACTAGACCCATGCCTGAAACAAATACTAAGAAGCCTATTAAACAAGAGGAAGCCCCAGGAGCATAGTATAAATATAAACTCTAGTGTAAATATGAATAAATAATTTCTGAGAAAATAGCAACATAAAGTAGGAAAGGTTTTTCTTGTCTTTTTAATGTAAAGAAAACAAAAGGTGTTTCCCTGAATTAGGGAAGACCATGTAAACCATGGATTTCAAATTTAAATCTCAAATTAAACCCATTCTAGGAGACATCTGTCTTCTGGCAGAAAGAAGGCCCGACTCTCCATTGACATCCATTATGATATCTGTCCTTTGCAAAGGAAAGCAAGGACAGGTGCAAACTTTCATTTATTTGCACATGAAAATGATTGGATAGGTGGACAGGAAAAAAAAAAACCCAAATCCTACCCAGAATATTTTAGTTTAGTGTCTGAAAAAATGTGATTATTCCCCTCAAATAATCTGAATCTTCTGTTCCTGAAATTACAGGTAATCTATTTAAATATAATATAATCATAAATAATGATATATTAACCATAATAATCTTGTCCGCATATGAAGTACTGAGATTCACAGCGGCATGCTTGTACATGTCATCTTCAAGTGAGGAACGACAGTAATGTTTCACGTTTACAGACTAGTGGATGGCTTTATACTATGGGTGGAGATGTTATATTCCCTACTGACTGCTGCAGATGCAGCTGCCCTTTGAACTGAGTGGGCTCCTTTTCTTGGCACCTCTAAGCCTTTACTTCTTACTTGGGATTTAATCCAAGTCCTTTTATGATTGGATATGACAGGTTTACAGGGACCTACCACTGTAACATCAAGGGTGTCACTATAGGCACTAGTCTTTCTATTTTCAGATGTGTTGAAGTATTTCTGAAGGCCAGAGGAAATATGAACACCTAGTTCTTAGTTGTACTAAAATAGAGCAAAATAATCTTATCATTTAGCTGAGACTTATCATTTAGCTCTAGTTTTACCTGACAGGAATAATTTCTACCCTCTTGAGGGTTTCCCTTCATCCAAGGTTCACTGTTTATTGAGAGCCAGTCTGATAAACTGGCAGATCAAAATAACAGCAACTGTAATACCAGATTATCAGCTAAATCCCTGATGATACAAGAGGAGATGTCAGTTAAAGTTCAAAGAAAGATGACTTTCTTGAGACAACTTACTAAATCTTTCAGCAGGTTTGGGTAGGATAGCATCTCTGACTGTCATTTGGGTTGCATCAGGAAAATAAAAGCAGTAAAAATACGGGTCTCAAGTTAACCGAAGGAGTAGCTATGCAAAGAGATGATGATGTTTGTGAACGTGACATATTAAGACTCTTCTTCAGGACTGTGGACTGTGTGGCTCAAGAGCCTGTCTCTCTCACCAACACATGTTTGCATGGGCAGCAGGTGGAACCCCCCTTAGGGGAGGCTAGTCCCTGGCTCTGCCCTTTCCACCCTTGCCACTCCCCTGTGGCCGGAGCCACAAGTCCCCCCCCACCTCACCCAGAGGAGTCCTGAGTGCCCCCCTGCCCTGGGCCAGCCAAAGCCCCGAGCCTCCCCACCCATCTGCCCGGAGGAACCACGGGCCAGCTGCAGCCGCACCTCACCTTCCCTCCCCATATCCTAGCCACTGTGGGGAAAAGCCTCTCACTCTCGTCCAAAGAAGCTTTTCATAAGCCCCATGCAGGTTCTGGGGTGGCTGAGGAGGCGGTATTTGCTACTCAGTTTCCTGGGGTCATCAGTAATCTCTCTGGAGTCCAAGGAGATTACTAATGAACCCAGGAAGCTGAATAGCACATACCACATTCTCAGCCGCCCCAGAACCTGCATGGGGCATAATAAAACAAAAACTTCCCATCAAAACCCCGCAACTGGGGGTCCGGCGGCAGTGGCAGCACCAGGGGTGGCAGAGCCTCCCCTGGCCTATTATACCCGCTGCCCATGGAAGTTGGTCCAATAAAAAATATCACCTCACCCCCCTTGTATCTAATATCCTGGGACCAGCCCTACTTCCACTACATTGTATGTCAAGACACAGTGATGTCATTGATTAATTTCTCCTCCTGTGTCCAAGTCTATGTGACTTATGCAGTAACCATCAAAAAATGCCAGAAGCTGTGCCATGTTCCCCAAAGAAGTGGGCAACTAAGGTGTAAAAATAGACTACAGAAATAAGTCATCCAATGAACTGCATTTGGGCTGATGCATGTTCTAAGTGACCCGCAGTGGTATGTGTGAAGAGCCCTTTTGAAGTTAACACTATCACAATGCTATTGGATATATTTGCTGAATATGGGTAACCAGAAGAGATCATTGCAGATAACAGACCTCCACTCAGTCCCTCTCCTGAATTTCCAACACCACTTCTGGAGAAATTCAGTACATTTGATGCTGATCCCTGCAGCATTGAATGGGTTAGTGGAATCCTTTATGCAAATCTGAGGCTCTAGATTTGAAATTTGAAGGGATTTGAGTTAAAATATCTAATTTCGACTGATCTTTGATTTAAAAGGCATGGCGGGGGAGGGGGGAGGGATGAAGAGGGTACCTTGCCACACTGTACTGAATTTGTTTTGTTAGCATATGGCTCTACACTACAGTCTGTCACTGGGAACTGCAGCTGAATTCTTTCTAAAACATCAGTTATTAATTAGACTAGATTTTCTTAGGTTCTTTAGCACAATAACTGGATGAGAAAATGCCTCAAAAAACCAAGTGGCTGTATATTAGCCTGGAATCTGGCATGGTGATTTTGTGTAAACGGGTTTTGGTATTTTTGTTACTGTGGTGTTACAGAGCTTGAACAAACATGGCCATTAACTAGCGAACTATGTCACACGTGTTTTAGCTGTGTTTCACAACTGAACAGGGTTGCCCAGCCAGTCAGATATATAGATAATCTCTTGCGTAAGTCAGAGTATGGCATTGGACACAGCTTTGTGGTGGAAATAAAACAATAAACCTCAGGTTCTAAAAAAATTGTCTACTGCATATAGATGAGGCATAAAATTTCCCTTTCCCTTTGGCTCATGGCAAACCTCAGCTATTTTCATTTTGACGTTTAAGTGTGAAACCACCATATTCACCTGCTTTCAGGATGAATGTGAAAATTGCACATAGATTTATCTCACCGTCTTTGGATGAAGTTCAGGAGAATTTATAGGTGGTGGTTTGACCACTAGAGGGCAACCCGCATTTTTCCAATCTTGCAATAGAAAGGTAAAAATTGATAAAATAATGATTTACATATCAAATAAATGGGCTATGATGTTCAAACAATGTATTCATAACAAAACCTATGTTTTATACAATATTTTATTAAAATCAGACCTAGCTTTACTGTATTTCCTTCAACAAAATCATTCTTCTGGATTTTTGTCCTAAATTAGAGAAATGTTGTATGATAAACTAATCTCACATGATTTTAATAGTTTTTAACAGTGAGAATATCATGTCTGCATCTGTTTTGATAAGATTTATGCCATTTGGGGCCAAAATATTTAGAGCAAATGTTCTTATGGGATTTCAACCACTTTCAAACTAGAACTGAAAATAGGCTACATCCAGTTTTGGCTTTCACTTCAAACAGAAAATGTAAGAGTTGGAGTTTAATCTGAGGCTCTAGATTTGAAATTTGAAGGAATTTGAGTTAAAATGTCTAATTTCAACTGATCTTTGATTTAAAAAGTCCTCACAGTAACAGAATTACCTTTAGTCCAACTCATTTTCAAGTGTTTTGCCCTATTTAGCTATTTTATATTCCCCACTTGAAAGATATTCTATCAAAAACATTAGCATTTGGTCTAGCTAACTTTACATCATCTCTCCAGAATAAATATAAAATATGTTTTTGAGGCACAAGTGACACAACCACTTTTTTTCAAGAAATATTTTTGTTCATAACTGATAATACAAAGATGCTTTTGGAACAAACTGTTATTGGTAGTCTTAAGCATCATTTGCATTGGAATGATGCTAAATAAATTCAAATGAAAACAAGGTGCACATTTTTAACAGTGCAGGCAATTAAGCATTGGAACAACTTGCCCACTGGAAGGAGTGGACTCTCCGTCACTTGGAATTTTTAAAACAAGATTAGATGCGTTTCTAAAAGATGTGTTCTAGATAGAGCAAAAGTTATTGGGCTTTATAGAGAAATTACTAGGTGAAATTCTGTGTCCTATATTATAATCAGGTTGATGATGATAATAATAGTCCCTTCTAGCCTTAAAATCTATGAACTGAGGCAATAAATACATGTTTTGAATTGACAGAGGTATCAAAGGTTTCAGAGTAGCAGCCGTGTTAGTCTGTATCCGCAAAAAGAACAGGAGTACTTGTGGCACCTTAGAGACTAACAAATTTATTAGAGCATAAGCTTTCGTGGACTACAGCCCACTTCTTCGGATGCATACAGAGTGGAATAAATATTGAGGAGATATATATACACACATACAGAGAGCATGTCTGTTTTTGCTCTCTGTATGTGTGTATATATATCTCCTCAATATTTATTCCACTCTGTATGCATCCGAAGAAGTGGGCTGTAGTCCACGAAAGCTTATGCTCTAATAAATTTGTTAGTCTCTAAGGTGCCACAAGTACTCCTGTTCTTTTTTTAGAGGTATCAAAATTACTTGTGGCAGGAACAGATATATAGTCATATTAGAAAGGCCACTTCTACCACTGGAGAGTTTGAAACAACATTCAAACTTATTTGTAAAAGTTTTATACACCTCTACCTCGATATAACGCTGTCCTCGGGAGCCAAAAAATCTTATAGGTGAAACCGCGTTATATCGAACGTGCTTTGATCCGCAGGAGTGCACAGCCCCGCCCCCCAGGAGCACTGCTTTACCACGTTATATCAGAATTGGTGTTATATCGGGTCGCGTTATATCGGGGTAGAGGTGTACTATGAAATTATAGGCAGTGACTCACTCCTGATTTGCCTGCACAACTTTCTCTCTTGCTTTTTGTTTACTGTAAGACACCTTTACTTGAGATTTATTTCTAACTTTCATGAACTAAATGCTCGGTCCTGATCCGCAACTGGTATGGTCACTGGTATGGGACAGGGACATGTGGATCTGTCCCTCTGGATTGTGCCAGTTCTCTAGAACATATAAAGTATTATAAATGTGCTATCAGAATATTTTTGGGTTTGGATATTATGCAATTGTATTGCAGAGGCAGCTATCAAAGAAGCCACCCATCCATATAAAGCACAAGTCATTAGGACTGAACCAATAATGAATATGTTGCCATGTCTTCATTTGGTGCTGCACCGAGATCTTAGATTGCCTACTTCATGTCTGAAAAGGCAGATAATGTGAAATCCTTTATTGGTTGCTTGACCTTGCCTTGAGATAGGAGTTGAGGCAGTCTTAAAGTGTGTGTTCGTATATTATACTCCCACCATGCCCAATAACACTTTAACTGTTCTGATCTGTTCTCATATACTAACAAACCCATCTGGCTAGGCAGAAGCAACATACACAGTGTCTTTGTCCTTTGTTCACACACATTAATAAGGATCTCTTTGTTCACACATATTAGTAAGAATAGAAGTATATCAAGAATCAAACAGGCAAACAAGACCCAAAATTCTATCTCAGGTGAAAATACAGACCTGAATCCTACATTATCACTAGCACTCCTAACACTTCACCCCTTTTTTCTCTTTTCTTTTGGGACCCTCCTGCTCAGGTGTCTCCAGAGAAGCATAGGCCATGTGGTGGCACATTTCCTGAAAGGGCCAACTATCAAGATGAAATGTGTTGATGCTCCATTTGCCCCACTGCCCCCTGTGCAGTACAATGCCCTGCACCTTCCCTCATATGGGCATACTGCACATATTCCAATTAGTGTGCCAGACTTCCCATAGTGACAGGCCTGAGAAGATTGTGTCCAGGTCATCTGTCACACTTTGGTGGAGGGCCTACATTACTTTATATGTTATAATTAGCAGTTGAGCTTTGTGGCTCTGTGTCCCTCTTAACCACCACAGTATACATTGCAGGATTAGTATTCTTAACCATAGGCCAACAGCCATAATAATCCACAGTAATATTGAGAGCCCTGACCATTGTAATATAGTCCAACATCTGGGCCACCACCAGAAACTCTGCTTCTCCTCTTTTGATAGGGTTAAGATCCTTTTAACACCATTCTGGAGAATATATTTAGATGTTTTAATATGGCCAATTGTTGGCAGTTGCATCAAGCTGCTCCTGCAGGTTTTGCGAGCCTCTGTCCATATCACTATTGACTTTGATGGGGCCAGGATTTGACCCTACATTTTTACCTAATAAAATGATGGTTGACCAGAATGGAGTCCACTACTACCAATTAAGCATTCATTAAAACCTCCCGTCAAAAGAAATTTGAGACCTCTGAAAGGCTTTTTTCACACCAAACACTGATATGTTGCCAGAGATAAGGCCATTGAATGCCTGATACCCAGCCCTAAACTACTTGTTCTAATAAAAAAGGCCCTCACTACACCATTGAAAGTGATTAGGAATTTATTGCAATTCTTCTTGTTTGATAAATGGAAACCCCATGAATAAGCTGTTTCATTTTACCAGAGTTCATGATGTAGTAAAGAATATTAACAATCTAAGTCAGTGGTTCTTAACCAGGGGTGCACGCACCTTCTGAGGGTGCGAGATATGCCAGATTTTTTTTAGAAGGTAAATCATCGAAAACACAAATTAAGCACAGGCATGTAAGTACAACTACTTTGTTTAATCAAACCTATGTGTTTATTAACATTATACATTTTTAATGATTACTGTAATATACAAACAAAAAATATATCTAGGTTTAAAGAACTGACCTACTTCAACAATTTTTGATTAGGGGTGCGAGAACATATTTTGAGAACCAAAGGGGTGCAGACTGCAGTAAAGGTTAAGAATCACTGATCTAAGTAAAGATAAAAATCCATGGTTGCAGTGTGGTTGTAACCATGTTGGTTCCAGGAAAGCTTGTCTCTCTCACCAACAGAAGATGCTATAGTTAAAGATATTACCTCACCCACCTTATCTCTCTTCTCAAACTCCATGTCACTTATAGTTAGTGAAAGCCTTCTAGAACCTCAATTCATAATTGCCCATTTTTACTTTCACTACAAATGCTGTCTATGTTGGTTGGTGCCTACATAACTGTTACTAGGGAATATTGGGTGCCTCAGAGAGACTTGGGTTTTGAGCAGCAGTTCTACAATTAAGATTAAGCTATGTTCTAGGATGTTAAATGACATATGAATATGACCTCATCATTACTGTGATTGTAGCTACCCAGAATCTTTAGTACATTTTATTATTACACTTAGCAGATTGCTACCATTCAAATTAACGTTTGAAAAATATTGTGTGTAGTCATTCATGACAGCATGTGGATTAACAATAGACATTTGTACTTGCAAATATTCAGTGGCTAAAAAAGGCAAAGAGTAAAACATTTTATTTGAATCAAGTTATTAATTTAGAGGGGGAAACAAAAACATTCATTATTTTTTGTCAAGCAAAGGAAGCCTATTTTTAGTAGCAAGTATTTTTTTATGAGATGTCTTGTTGTCTTCAGTTTGAAAGGAATGTGCTCTAAGATATAGTAAAGAATTTAGAACCAAGATTGGAATATTATAATGAAAGGACTAATGTTCCCTATAAAATGAAAGAATGAACTCTGTTATTAATAATGCAAGCTATAAAAAAGCTTCCTTTCTCTTTTTGTCACAATTTATTGAACAGAAAACTGTGGTATTGTACAAGAGTGTAATCAGTTATTTTACATTTCATAGGAAAAATGACTTTCTGGTTGCATCTAATGGATATGATCATATATTTTAAGTGCTAAATCTTTTCTCAATTGGTTTGTTGTAGATCAGCATACACCAATGCAATGCCTTTGCAACATCTATAATCCAAAACAGGCATATTAGAAAATAAACTTAAAATGTACCATTCATCATTTGTACTATCATACAATAGTAATTAGACTTGCATACAAACTGTATTTTGAATTTACTTGTCAAAACAATGAGCCAAATCCTGTAGCCCTTAGTCAAGCAAATTTCCCAGTGACTAAAGACCTGGATGATTGAAGTCAATAGGAAGTCTCCCTTTGACATCAGAGGGCACTGGATCAGGCCCTAAACACTTTGTCTGGGTAGAGGTGGCAGTGTGTAGCCTTATGAATAACTATTTCTTGGCAGTCTGTAAACAGAGCTTATCAATAAAATTATTTTATTGAGTTTTCTATTTATGGGCCTGATCCTGCAGTCCTTATTCAGCGAACTCCCAATGGCTTGGACATGAGGACTGCATGAATCTAACCCTCAGGTCCCATGTTTCAACATATGCACCCTTATTTCATTTCCACTATGGTATATTCTTTGGGTAGGAATTTGTAAAAAGAGTAAAAAGGAGTCCTTGTGGCACCTTAGAGACTAACAAATTTGAAAGCTTATGCCCAAATAAATTGGTTAGTCTCTAAGGTGCCATGAGGACTCCTCACTGTTTTGCTGATTCAGACTAAACTGGATACCACTCTGAAACCTTTAAAAAGAGTGTTATCCTAAATCCTCTTCCACTGGAGGCAAGGGAAACAGCATTAGTCCAACATGGAGTGCTTTTGAAAGTCCCCCTCTTTATGTGTAAATAAATAAAATTACATTTAAAAAAAAGGCAAGTATGAGATTTTTATTACAATTAGAATTCAATCCTAAACCAACCCACAGACAAAAAATGATTATATATGGTTTCCAATAGAAACTGCTATAGTTAAGGATGTAAAATGTTTCCCATTTAAACCTCCTCTTTTCACTCACTAATAACTCTCCAAAATAATTCTTCTGCCTTAAATTTTTCTAATGGGTGGTCTTTGCCTTAAAGTAAATTCAGGATGAAAATGAGAACAAATTCCGTTCAGCCATTTTTCAGTAAGTGGTACAATTCCTGGGTTTGAATTGGGCTGACTTTCTCTCTCTGTCTCAGATTTCTAAACACATCCAGATGGCTGACACCCAGTTTATGTAACCTAAAATAAGCTTGCACTCTTACCCTTCTAACTGGTCACTAGTTTTGGCAGCCATTGGTGTTGAGAGAGGGTCATATGCCTCTGTGACCTAAAATAGAGATGACTTAGCACAGGCTATCTCTGCTCTTTCAGTGCACTTAAGGTTAAAAATAAATAAATAAAATTAAATAAAACATCCAACCCCTGGATTTGAGAGATGAGTTACTTTTATTATATAGTATTTGGGGCATATATCCTCATTCTTCTGATGCATGTCAGGCTTGTTAGTCACATTGTAAGGAGATTAAATCATGCCAGATGGATAAAGGATGGAGTAAAACAAAGAATACGTGTCATTAAAAAAAAAAAACAGAAAAGGGAAAAAAGCAGATCCCAATGACTAGGACAGATTGCACCTCTGCCATCCAGCCTGCTCATTTCCCAAAGAAGAAAGCAGCAAAGTCAAACAGGTTATTTGCTCAGTTCTCAAGGACAGGGGACATTTCACACCTGCCTATCGCAATAGGCTTAACACCTCCAACCCCCTTTGGCTTCTTTGGGAGCTCAAGGTGAGCAGTAACTCTTGGGAGTTGCTTAGAAGCATTCAGGATTAGACTTTCACACTCATGCAATGCATTAATGGAATTGCATGCCTACCTGTGAGGGCAGAACTTGGTCAACTGTCTGTACCTTTTTGTTTATAGGAAAAACTATTTATCCTTTGCTTAAAAATATTAGCTTTAGTGGGCTATGTCTGTCACTTTTATAGTGCATGAACTGCATAATCTGGAGCCATCAAATTGTATTTGGGCCTCAGTCCAACAAAGCACTCAAGAACGCATGTAACCCATTTCAGTGGGTCTGCTGACATGCTTAAAGTTACACATGGCTCAAGAGCTGTGCTGCCTAGGGCCATAGCTAACCTATATAACTGGTTGATCTTGTTATTCTCATTCCAATCTCCCACATATCCCACAGCCCCTACCACTCATTTCTGTCTTATTGTTTGTTATGGCTTCTCAGGTCTCATTTCAAATTAGATTGTAAACTTGACAGGAACACGATTGTGTTTTTCTGTGTGTTTGGTCAGTTCCTACTACAATGGGGCCATGAACCTGCCTGAGACCACTAGTTGCAATCATAATATAAAATTATAATTATAATGATTACTAATACACTATTAATATTAAGGGACATATGAATCTTTAGCACAACTAGCACATAAATATCTTGCGACATCGGCTACTTTCAGGTAACATTGTAAACGAGAAGTGGACAGCGTGTTGCGGCTGACCACAGGTTACCTTGGCCTGTTGTTACAGTATGGTTTGGGGGGAACTAGTAATGAACTGACCGGCTGAGCTGGCTTGCAGCCACTTGGCTAAATAAATGGGTAGGCCGGTTATTCAATGATGGGAGGGTGTGTTTGGGGGAACAATAACAGAAAATGTTGAATGTCAGAAGTGCTAAATGACTTTTTTCTTTCAGTTTTCACCAAAAAGGTTAATAGCGATTGGATGTCTATCATAGTGAATACCAGTGAAATTGAGGTAGTATCAGAGGCTAAAATAGGGAAAGAACAAGTTAAAAATTATTTAGACAAGTTAGATGTCTTCAAGTCACCAGAACCTGAGAAAATACATCCTAGAATACTCAAGGAGCTGATAAGAAGATATTCGAGCCAATAGTGATTGTCTCAAAAAGTCATGGAAGACTGGAGAAATTCCAGAGGACTGGAAGAGGGCAGATATTTTGCTAATCTGGGCAATTACAGCCAGTCATCTTAACTTCAGTACCTGGAACAGTAATGGAGAAAATAATCAAATGATCAGTTTCCTGGCTTCTGCACTACCCCGGTGAAGTGGGCTAGCGAAAGGATCTGTGTCCTCGCTCCCACTTCCTTTACCCAGAGGCCTCCCTGCCCTTGAGGACTCCCCTTCCACTCTCCTATCTGGCAGAGTCCTCGTAAACCCCGACAAGGCTGGGACCAGGATTCCTGGGGGGCTCGACCCCCAACCCTGCTGTGGTCACCCAGGACAGGGGCTAGGGTGTCCCCACTCCGGGGTACTCTCTTTGCACTGGGCACCTCCCTGACCCACTGATCGTTTCATACAATTTAAAGCAAATACAAGTTGTTTAATTAACAATTAATTTAAAAAAAGAATAAGGAAAAATGGGAAAGGTTAAAGGAAAACACATCACTCTGCTCTGTGGCAGGGAACATTACAAACAGTGTCTCTGGATAAGCAACAGTCAGCATGAATTTTTCAACAAACCAATGTAATTACTTTCTTTGACACGGTGACAAGCCTTGTGGATGCGGGGAAGCAGTAGGTATGGTATATTTTGATTTTAGTATGGCTTTTGATACTGTTTTGCATGACCTTCTCAAAAACAAGCTAGGGAAATACAACCTAGATGGAGCTACTATAAGGTGGGTGCATGACAGGTTGGAAAACCTTTCCCAGAGAGTTATCAATGGATCACAGTCAAGCTGGAGAGGCATATCAAGTGCAATCCCACAGGATCGGTCCTGAGTCTGGTTCTGTTCAATATCTTCATCAATGATTTAGATAATAATTGCACAGAGAATACACTTATAAAGTTGTGGATGATACCAAGTTGGGAGGGGTTGCAAGTGCTTTGGAGGGTAGGATTAAAATTCAAAATGATTTGGACAAACTAGAGAAATGGTCTGAAGTAAATAGGATGAAATTCAATAAGGACAAATGCAAAGTACTCCACTTAGGAAGGAACAATCAGTTGCACACATACAAAATGGGAAATGACTGCCTAGGAAGGAGTACTGCGGAAAGGGATCTGGGGGTCATAGTGGATCACAAGCTAAATATGAGTCAACAGTGTAATGCTGTTACAAAAAAAGCAAACATCATTCTGGGATGTATTTGTAGGAGCATTGTAAGCAAGACACGAGAAGTAATTCTTCCCCTCTACTCTGACTGATTAGGCCTCAACTGGAGTATTGTCTCCCGTTCCCATTTCAGAAAAGATGTGGACAAATTGGAGAAAGTCCAGAGAAGAGCAACAAAAATGATTAAAGGTCTAGAAAACATGACCTATGAGGGAAGATTGAAAAAATTGGGTTTGTTTAGTCTGGAGAAGAGAAGACTGAGAGAGGACATGATAACAGTTTTTAAGTACTGCAACAAAGTTCCTCCTCTATCTTGGTGGGTCCTGCGCTTATTGGCAGATTTTCTTGCCTCAGAGATTCACCATGTGGGTTGGGGAACAGCCCAGAGATCTTCCCCTCTGGAAGAACCCACAGTCCAGGTCAATTGGGAGGTTTGGGGGGAACCCGGGCCCGCCCTCTACTCTGGGTTCCAGCCCAGGGCCCTGTAGACTGCAGTTGTCTATAGTACCTCCTGTAACAGCTACATGACAGCTACAACTCCCTGGGCTACTTCCGCATGGCCTCCTCCAAACACCTTCCTTATTCTCACCACAGGACCTTCCTCCTGGTGTCTGATAACACTTGTGCTCCTCAGTCCTCCAGCAGCATACCTTCTCACTCTCAGCTCCTTGCACCTCTTGCTCACAGTACATAAAAGGTTGTTACAAAGAGGAGGGAGAAAAATGGTTAGCCTCTGAGAATAGGACAAGAAGCAATGAGCTTAAATTGCAGCAAGGGCAGTTTAGGTTGGACATTAGGAAAAACTTCCTGACTGTCAGGGTGTCAGGAATAAATTGCCTAGGGAGGTTGTGGAATCTCCATCATTGGGGATTTTTAAGAGCAGGTTGGACAAACACCTGTCAGGGATGGTCTAGATCAGGGGTCTCAAAGTCCTGGCCCGTGGACCAACTGTGGCCCGAGAACCTCCCCACTGCAGCCCGCAGAGGAGAGACCATGCAGCCACCCTGCCGGCTCTGTCTGCTAAAGGCACCACCCCCCACAGCTGCCATTGGCTGGGGAAGAGGGACAGAGATACCATCACTAGTTGCCAGGTGGAGTCAGCCATGGAGGCAGCATCACTTGTTTCCACAAATAATATAAACGAGTCAAAATACCGAACCTAACTATCTGATGCACACCTTGCTGCAATCCTGAAGGTTTCAACTGGTCAGTCACTGAGGCCAAACATCAACAAACTGACAGAACTGAAGCATTGCCAGGTGTCTGGCAAACACTAAAAACTCTCTGGCAGGCAAAGAATTGTATAAAGCTGTATGACAGTTTTATTATTTCTAAGAAATTTGAAATAAAAATACAATATAAACATTTTCTTTTCTGAACACCATCTTCAGCGACATCATTGGCCCAATAGGAGGATTTGAGGACTGGCACTGGCCCTAATGTAAATTGAGTTTGATACCCTTGGTCTAGATAATACTTAGTCTTGCCTTGAGTGCAGGGGACTGGACTAGATGGCCTCTTCAGGTACCTTCCAGTTCTATGATACTTCCTAATGTCCAAAGTGTCAGCGTTATCTTTACTTTGCATTTGCTGGGTTGCCTTTTGGTCGTTGCTTCCCCTTCACCTCATCCTGCTCCTGTCCTGACATTGCAACTTCTCACCTGCCCAGCCCCACTCTCCTGCCCATTGCACTTCTTACATCCATTATTCTGCAAAATGCTATATTGAGGATGTGAGTTGAGAAAAGGTGCTACATGTTGTAAGTACATAAAAAAATTTCTAATGAAGATAGTGAACTATGGAAAGAAAATTTGTCTTTGAAACAGATGAAAAATAAGTGTATTCAAATTCATTGATATTTGTAATTCATTGGAAAAAATCTTACTTAAAGTTGCATCAGTTTTAAATGAGTGCTATTTTTAACTGCTAGCCTCCTACATTTTTCTAATCATTGATTTTACTAAGCATTGACTTCTTTTATGTAAGAGCATAAAATCTATGATATTTCTATGGGCTGATATATTCGGTGTGGGTCTAGTAGCTTGGTACGGTTAAATTCCCAAATATTTGAATACTTAACTCTTCTACAGGATTGTCTGAAAAGTTCTTAGAACACTCACACATGACAGAACCACACATCCTTTGGTGTCCTTGTTCTTCAGCTTGGGTCCATAAACCCACCTTATTCTACATACCTCAGACTTTGGACAATCGTATTCTTATTTCTCCTGTCTTTAAGGAGATGACCACTTTGGTTTGAAATCCTGTCAAAGGGCTCCACTCGCCAGTAGGGTGCTTCCCCCTGGCTGCTCTGGGGATTTTCTTCTCCTAGGTCCAATGCCCCTTTTCTCACAACATGCCCACTACCCCTCTCTAGGACTTGGGAGACTCCTTCATGTCTCAGTCTTCCAGCCATGTCACTATAGTCCTCCCCTTCCAGGTATCAAAGACCCACTAAATCAACTGTCTCAGGCAATCTTCTATTCCACAGCCCAGTCTTTACCACTTCCCACTGGTGCCGGAACTGGGGGGGGGGGGCGGGGGGGCATGGAGTCTTGGCTCCCCCCACATTTTAGCAAAAGAAACATATGCACCATGGGAAAAAACATGATAGTACTGCTAAAAGACAAGATGCAGTAAGAGATCGGATCGGATGCATTCCTAGATATCCATTGCAATCCTCAGTCACATAATCATGTAATCAAAATTGCATTAAGTTTACATTGTTTGCTTGATAGATATCCTATTGCTTCTAACTGGTACAGCTTGTTGGTGGTGTTTGTTAGGTTTTCTAAAAATTATATTTTTTATTTTATTTTATTTTTTATAAAACGTTAGAAAAAATCATTGTCCCCATATAACAGCTACCATATACATGTTTACCTCCCTTCAAAGTTGTTATTAATTTTGCTGACACCTTTTTTCAAGGAGATTTACAATTTAGGATTACAACTGTTAAAATATGCGTTATATATAAACAAGAACAATTTGATTGTAATGTTACAGAAATGCAAGTTACAGTTCAATAATAATAATAGTGCAGTATACGCAGTAAAATGATAAATGCAAGTGAAGTACAATACATGAAGTGCAAAAATAAAATACAGTTCTGATGTTTAGAACTAAAGTTGTTTTATTTTTTCATTTGTTTGTACTATAATTGTACCTTTAACTATTATAATGTGGCTACATTTTCTAGTCTGGTTATTTATGTTACAATTGTACTCTTCAGGATATTTAAGTAGCATTTTAATTCCCCTGCCTCTTTGGCTTTGACCTCCTCACTTTTACAAAGGTTCCAGGACTCTTGCCACTTCCCCAGTGGCTGGTAGGGGAAACCAAGCCTGTGAACTACTTTAAGTTCCAGTCCAGGGACCCTATGTCAAGTAACTGTGGTCTGCTTTCTCTGGACTCCTTCCTATAGCTTTTGGTTCCCCCAGCTCTGAGTTTACCAGTCTAGACTCCCTCTTCCTAAAGAGTAACTGCAGATCACTTCCCCTGCAGCTTTAATCTGTGCTGCCAACTTCCTGATTGTATACTAGCCCTGCCTATTCTTCTCAGCAGGGCTCCATCATGAATCAATCTCCCTGGATCTCCCCCAGGTACAGTCAGGTTAATTAACCTAATTTAAACTGCTCTGTCTTGTGTGGGGTGAGCAACCCCTCACAGATCCATTAGCCTCTCCTTGGTCTTCAGAGGACATTAGATCTCCCCAAAGCAATGTCTCCTAAGAGGCCAACAGGTAAATGCCAGGGCCTTCCCCCAGTCCAGGATATTAGCGGGAGGTGGGTACAGGAAATGTCTGTTACCCAATGGGCCACTAGGGAGGGGAAAGTCCCCACTTCCCTGCTGCAGCTACCAACATCAAATGGCACCTCATAAACTTTAGCATAACAACTAAGTGCTAATGAGAAGAAACCTCATAATACCTAATATGTGACTATTAGGGAATGTGGTGCTCCCCTAGCTCCTGTCATTGGAATTATAGGCCCGGTATCTGCTGTTAGTGCCCTCTATTTAGCAGAGCTGCTGATAGTAGTGGTGAGAGAATAATTATTTCCTTTTTATAGGTACCTGATGTGGAAGACGGGTGTTTCATGTTCTCCATCCACAAAGGCTGTCAGTAATGGGGACACTGACTTGTGGCTGGTGCCACCCCCGAAAGACTGAACTAGGAAGAATATCCACTGAATGACTCTGTAGAATGAGGAGCCACTGTGTTCAAGAAAAGAGGACAAAAAATCAGCTCTTGAGGACAGCAAACCAAGAAGGATGGCCCACGGAATCTGAGGGAAAGGAATGAATGAGAGAGAGCGAGAGAGAGAGAGAGAGACAGGTTCCCCTTGGAGATAGGACATCTTCCCCTATGCTGTCCTAATGGATGATTTCCTGCTGCTTCCCCTTGGAGGTTTGACTTCTTCATTCCCTTGCTGTCACATTTTACTGTCTCCAAGAGATCGTGCAGTGATTGCTCTGGGGTTGTTCTCTGTGAATGAACTCTCTAGGTTTTAGTTGTGTACCCCCAGCAAACCAAATCCTGCAGTGTTCACCAAGCTAAACTTAGCAGGTCCTTTCTCTTCCTCTCCACAGTTTTACATTCCGTCCTTCAGTCCATCCAAATTTTGTTCAACCCCATCTGTCCCATCTCTTCAACTCCCCTAACCTAATCTTTGAATTAGATCTATCTTCCATATACCTCTGGCTTTGTTCCAGTGGCTACTGTTACCTCCTTATATTTTTTTCTCATCCCATCCTCCAACAGCCCCCTACCAAATACACCCTGGCAGGTATTCTGTCATATTCATTGTGGTGTCTCAGGACATGTGGCAGTAACATCCCAGGGAGCAGCTGTTTTCAAATATCATCACGTTCAATCACATTAATTTATGGCAGCATCTCACAATCCATGGTTGCATACTCAGAAGTTACATTTACTAGCTGACTGAATGCATGCAGGAAGGGGAAATCTCAGGCCTTTTCCAGATGAGCTACAAGAGAATCTTCACTACCTATGGGCTGTATGAAGACTTCAGTTAGGAACAAAATTTCCACAAGATCTAAGACCATGCAAAACATTGTCTGATTTCAGATGTTATTAAAAATGTTAATCTCAAATTAGATTAATAGAAAGGGTCACAAACTGTGCACATCACATTACCAGAAAGATAATGACAAATTAGAAGGGAGTACAGAGAACATCAGTCACAAACAACAGCAGGCTGGATAGAATGGTTTGAAGAAAAATTAAAAGATATATACTGCCTGGCTAAGGCGTGACTAAAGAAATATATTACACTCTGGTTACCTGAAGTACTTAGAAGAATTATTTAGTTCCTACTGTACAGCTAGAAGTAAATAGCTGAACTTAAGAAAGGGAAAATGTAGGATGAATATCAAGAATTACTTGTCAAGTATTAGAGGGGTAGCCGTGTTAGTCTGTATCTACAAAAACAACGAGGAGTCCAGTGGCACCTTAAAGACTAACAGGTAGTTGTTTTATTCCTAACAGTGAGAGATCTATTTGAACGTCTAAAGGGACATGGTGGAAGCCTATAATTTAGGACTAGAGCAGGTTGAAAATGGTATACAATTTTATACAAAAAAATTTCAGGAACTTGTCATACCTTTTCCCCCCTTCAAAATGTGACATTTCAGCCACACATTCCATTGACGTTTTGAATTGTTTTGCTCTGTTTAATTTGGGACTTTGAAAATTAGACCGGATAAAACATTAGAAAATGTACAATAGGGATGAATGCTGCACTGGCAAGGAGACGGACTGAATGATTTAATAAGGCTTTTCCATGTCTGAATTCCATGGGTCTATGAACTTTCAACTAACCTGAGTTGATTTGTAGTTTTGAAGTCCTGTATTGTTTCAATGTGAAACGTGACATCTAGACTGACTTTCACTGAGGTTTTGAGTTCATTCTAACTCAAGACTCTAAACCACATCAGCTGACGAGGAAGAAAACATTTGAATGAACCCTGTAAAATGAAACTGGCATATTTTGCACAGCTCTGTTTAAACCATTTCCGCTGGTCATCCACAAAAATGGGAGAAAATGACAAGATTGCTAAAAACTTGAACAGTTTTGTTATAGTACATATCCAGGAGAGGGAACTGATGAATGTAGAGAGTACATTATAATCGGTTCAAGGTACTTGTAGCCATTCTCCAGAACGAACCAGAGATGGTGCCCCAAATGTTTTAATTCCTTGATCAAATGCTGCAGAATACTGGTGTTGTGTCTCCTGAGAAACCAGCCCCTGCTACATATATCACACATGTACATACACAGAAACTTTATTGTTTATTATTATTTATTGGTTGTATTATGGTAGCATCTAGATTCTCAGAGGCCTAATCAAGATTAAGGACTCCCTTGTGCTAAGCACTGTACAGACTATAGCAAAGATAACTGTCCCGTCCCAAAACAGCTCTCAGTCCACATGACTCTAGTGGGCAACAGATGGATAAAACAGACAAACAATAGGGGGAGGGGTCAAGATAGGAGGATGAGGTAATGAAACAACAAACAGAATTTGGCAGAGAAGAAAGAATCACAGCTCATTATTTGCCTAACCAGTGCCAGGTGGGAGTGATTTGTAAGCATCACAGCAGAGGTAGGGACTGAAAAGGAATAAGGTGGCAGCTTGAGGAATTTTGATGGGAGCATGGTGGGAGAACGTATGGAGGTTCTAGAGGGTGAAGTGCACAACTGGATGACTGAAGTAGAGGTAACTGGCAGAGCGAAGGTGGTGAGAATCGGCAGAAACATATACACACCCCTGCCCAAAGGGGAACAGGAATAGTTTCAAATTTAAAAGATAGTGTGGTGCTACCAGCTGTTGCAGAATATATGGAAGATGTCCCTCAAATTAGACATAAAATTAGTCATAGCTGATAGCTGTTCATAGGTTCAGTTAAAGTTTTGTTAAGCTAAACTAACATCTTCCTTTTCATATGCATGAAGAGCTTTATTATAAATCCTATAGGATTCTTGAGGTTCATTAGGAGAGAAGATCTGTAGGATCTTTTTAAAGACCATCTGTTTTGGGTCTGGGATCATCACCTTGTCAGGCTGTGAGGAACATTGTGTCCAGCAGGAAATAACAAATACAGTTTTAAAATTCATAGGATGTTTTTCTGATTAATAATGCAGATGCCTTACTTTGCCTCATTTTAAAGTCTGTTTCAGGGAACAATTGAAGTCTCCCATTCCGTTTTGAAGATTTTTGTTTCTTTGAAGAAGGCTGTCTTGAAACCAGGAGTAGTTTTTTGCAGATCTAAGCTTTTGGTATCACCATGTTTTTTTGGAGGGTTTTTTTTTTTGGGGGGGGGACTAGTATTGGTTTCTTGTCTAATTTGATATATTATTTGTCTCCTTAAAAATCTTAGTTGAACACCTTGCAAAATAATATTTGCAGAACTGTCATCACTTTGTGATTAAGAAAAATGCAGGCTACATGATCTACACAAAACACAGTTGACACTGTTTGGGTTTTGAAACTGCACAGACATAAAAGACCTTCTTGATGTTATTGCAAAATGTTACTAAAGCAATTACATTTTGTCACTCTGTTATTTTTTAAAGAAGCAGAATAACTGCAAAACTTCCAAACTTTTCAATGGGAAAAAATATTTAAATGTAACTGTTCATTATTTAAACCATACAGAAAATTCTAGCAAGGGCATTAAGAGATCTAGGCTCATTTTTTGCAGATGGGCACAACACATTTATCATTAATGATAATTGGATTTATATGCCTTCATCAAAGGAGGAATATGGGTTTAAAAGTGGTACTCAGCCATGCTCAAATCTCATTCTCCCTTTGGCATTTTACACATTTCCTGGTGCTTTTCTCAGACTATGTTTGTTTTGAACTAAACAAAAGTTTACTGCTGTGTCTAATGATGCTTGCTTAATCGCTTTATCAAGGTCAGCATACCTGGTCCACCTACACAGTGATGCTTGTTCTTTCTTAACCCTATTCAGGAGGCTTTATTATGAAATTTTTTTCTTCCCAAAGGCCTTTTTCTGAATTATAGTCCCCCCAAAAATGAATCATAAACATCTACCCCAAAACAACATCACTGCAATTTCATCAAAAGTAGGTAATTTTCCCTCCTAATGGTTGATAATTGAAGAAAACATTTCAGTGAATGTTTTTACAAAACACTCTGCAGCCATTTTCATTTGTGATTTTTTTACCCCAGTAACAGCCAATAGTTCTAAACAAATGATATAAATCAGAGGTACACATGACTGTAAATATACTCAAGCATATGTTTTATGCATAGTCTAAAAAAATATTGAATTTCAGTTCTCCAATGTAGCAATCCTTTTGTGAATATATAGTACCATAACTGTATTTTAACATTTGTTTACTGAGGTCTACATTTTAATCTTTCAACTTACCCTAAGTAATGGGCAGCACATATCTTTCCTGAGCCAAAAGTTAACCAGGGTAAGAATTGTGGCTCAGAATCACAATAAATTCTCTGGTTCCCTGTTACTTCAGGAAGGAAAAGTAATCTGCCTCTGCGCTTCCCAATGGACTACTTCCCATCCACATCAACTCAGATCTGCTGGCTGGCATTTTGGGGCTGGAGTCATTCTTCCTCTGTCTCCCCACTACATGGAGGTGTGGAGGAGTAAAAATTCCCTCTGTGCACTGTGAACAAAGATCCAATCAGGATCAGGGCCCCACTTTAGGTAGATAGTGCTTGCTTAGTCTTTTTTAAGAGCTAAACTCTTAAGATTCATAAACCATATTTCTATATCTGCATAATTTAGCTAACACTAAAAATTTTCCACAATTAAAAGATCTCTTGTATGATTGAATACAGTGTGAAATACAGAGGGGGAGAGACATGGTAGGCCCTGTTGCATCATCTATAGTTTTGGGGCTGCAAATCAATCTCCATTATAAACCCTGTTTTCCATCATCCATAACTTTCTGAAACATTTCCCTTTGGGGCTGAAAGGTTCCCTGCTAGGTGACTGTCCTAAGGTGATTTGTTTTTAAATGTTCAAGCAAAATCTATTGGTTCATTGCAGAGTTAGCTGATGGTGTGTGACACACTCTTTTCCCAGTGTCAGAAAAAGTTCTTGTTTTTCTGGATGGGGCTCATCCGATAACAGTTAAACTTTGAAACACAAAACTTGGCATGTTGGTAGTTCCTAATGCATAGTACATGCTTTGCTAGTTGCACAAATGTTAGCTGACAATTAACAAAGTGTTGAATGATTAAAAAATTGGCTCTGTGCATGCACAAGAGGACAATTCCTGCCAGTGTCGGGGAGGAACTTTTGTGAATTTAAACCTTCATAAATTTAAAATCATTGGACAGATTTCCCCCAAAACTTTCTATTTGTTTAAGTGTTCAGTTTATGGCATTGGTTATTCAGTTCACATGAACATGACAGCACCTTTTTCCTTCACAGAAAGCAAATTAAGTCATTATGCAGGCACCATTCTAGCCAAGACCTATTCCTATGCTTGCCCCAGGTTAGATGTCTTATAAACATATGCAGTTAGGATGCATAATTTCCAACCTCTGACTTATAGACAGCAGAGCTTGTGAGCCTTCTAGACTGAAGCTCCTGCCTGCTGGTTTAGCTTTTCTCTGAAAAGAAAACTTTACCCAGACTGTTTTGACTGTCCATAGACCATACTACTTGCTGTAAAGCGCTAATAGAGTAACTATGTTGCAAAAGAGACTGCCTGAATCAAAGACAATTTTTCCAAGAGCAAGGTGACTAAATAAGAGCAGAGGTTGTGAATACCCGAGTCCACCTTATGTGTCAGAATTTAACCCAGCCATGTAAGTGGACATACACAAAGCAGTCTAAGCCACCAGATGCAAAAAGGACCTTTCTCCCTGGGGTTGGTGGAAGCCAGCAAGTAGCACCTAACCTAATTTGAAGTTGATGTGCTGTGTCAACATCCCCATGGACTCCCCACCACGCAACTAGCAGCAGTAGCCAAAAGTGTTTTCTCCTATCTTTGTCTAGCTAAAGGATTGCATCATTTCCTTTCAGATGTAGACCTAGCTTCTATTATCAATGCTTTGAGCACCTCCAGGCTAGGCTACTACAGTGTAGTCAACCTGGGCTTAACTGTGAAGCCATGTGGCATGTGCAAATGATTCAACACACAACCTAATCACGAAGTACCACATATAAATGAGAGCATGTCACACTACTGATCCACACCTTGCACTAGCTCCCTATGCTGTTCCAAATCAACTTTAAGGTCAAGCACCCCTCACCCCCTTCTATCCCCAAACTCCCTCCCAGACCCTGCACTCCTTATCCCCTCCTATGCCCCCACTCCTAGCCCAGAGCCTGCACCCAAACTCTGTCCCAGAGCCTGCACCCCTCACCCTCTCCTGCACACCTACCCCCTACCCCATCCTGGAGCCTGCAACCAAACTCCTTCCCAGATCCTGCACCCCAGCCCTCCACACTCCTTCCCAGAGCCTGCACCCCTCCTGCACCCCCACCCCCCGCCCCAGCCCAGAGCCTGAACCCTGCACCCCTCCTGCACCCTAATCCACAGCCAGGGGCTGCACCCCAGACCTCCTTCCCCCACCCAAACTCCCTCCCAGAGCCTTAGGCAGGTGGGGGGAGTGGAGTTTGGGGGGGAAAGCGGGTTCTGGGCACCACCAAAATTTCTACAAACCTGTCACCCATGTTTACTAGTGGTTCTTTGTCAATCTGTGGAGTTTGTTTCCCTGCACTTATTAAAAAGAAGTACTTTCTTTTTAAAATTTGAGCAAAATAGTTTTTACAATTGTGAATCTGGGAGTGTTCCTTTGCTCAAGCAAAGAGCACTACTTAACTCGAACATGACACAGATGCATGCCTCAAGATCAAAAAGAAAAAAATAGGAGGGGGAGTGGTGTATTGATGGTTTCACAGCTATAAAGAATTCTCCCCAAGGGGCGCTCATGCATCTGTTGTATATTTAGGTAAATGTGTACTGACAGCTTTAGAGATTTATGCAGGTGAGCATCTGTAGATACAAGACCATAACAAGCAGCTGTGAGGTGGAACAAGGGGTGGTGGAGTGCTCCCATTATGGTTAATGTAGTAGGGAATGTATATAAAATGACAGAGAGCTTTTCAGAAGTTGGGAAGCTATTCTCTCTCCTGCCCTCCCTCAGCACTGTGCTTGCTGTGAGGTCCAAAACAACCTTCTCATTGGTAGTGGGCTACATACAGAACATCCATCGACAGGGGTTGACTCGTCCCATCTGGGCTGAAGAAATTTATGGCAAGACTATTTATTATTAATTGTATTGGTGAAATGCTAGAAAACATCTATTTTACTTGTGAAATATCATTCCAGCATTAGAATCAAACAGGTATCACCTTGTTTTTATTTCAGCTGGAGCAAGATGAATAACAGCATCACTCTTCTGATACTGACATGCAGTTTATCTTGAGGAAAAAGACAACAAAAACCCTGTTAAACCACAGAGCAGTGGAAGTTCATTCAACTGATGTCTCCTCTTTAAGGATGACAGCAACATATATATAATTTCATCATATACTTCTGAAGTCACACCTTCAGTGATAGAAATTGACCTTCATTTCTCTCGCACTATCATAAATGCATTTTATTTTTTGACATGGTTGACTGAATTACAAATTATTGCCTTAGTGACAGTCTGAGTGTAAGCAACATTATTGATACAGATGCTTCTGCAGTGCACCTCTATGTCACAGCTTAGTGCTATAAAAATATAGACGATTAAATGTGATATTTAAAACTTAGAGTCAGCCTGCAATAGGGTAATAAACTAATAAAGTAGTAATACAAATTCAACTTTAGTCCTGTGACTATATTACAGTGTGCTCTAATATCAAACATTAACACTTATAAATATGGTCACAATCAATGTGACCCGTAGGTCATGTGTAACAAGATCTCTCAGTGGGCTTGCACTTAATTCCTGTCATCACTTTACATTTCCAGAGCTCAGATGCTGTTTCTGGGGTGAAGATGATGACACTGAGGAAAGCCATTTATCAAAAGGAGTGTGGGATTGTTTCTCATCTGACCCACACTGGATTTCATTGACTTCATTGGATCTGCTCTCATTTTATTCTAGCATGCGTGAGATCAGAATCTGGACTTGGGTCTTAGTGAGGTTTTTTTTAACACTGTTGCATTGCTTTTGAACATGTGCCACATGCAAAATATGGTTGCATATTATAATGTCTGCAGTGGTCCCCATTAACTTTCTGAAATACACCTTTGTCACTGTCTAGGAACTCAAAAATTAATTTACGGGTGAGCTATGACTAATGGAGCAACTGAACCATGGCACGATTTATTTTTCCCAGTGTGAAGGTATAAGGGATAGTTTTCTCATGGGCTTAGAGACCTGCAGCTGGCTGGCTGGTTAATTAGCCCCACCCGCTGCACCTGGAAAAAGACCAGAAACTTAATTGGTTGATCCTCATAAAAGGAGGAGCAGGAAATAAGGCAGGGGGCTCTAATATCTGTGAAAGATTAGAGCCAGTGCTGGGGGGAGCTGTCCCCAAGAAACAGATGGAGATGGGGAAAGTCCGATAAGGGCTCTGCGGTAAGAGCCAGGACCTTTGGGGTTGATGAACTCATGAGGTAAGGCAGATTTGGAGGAAAGGGACTAATATTTGTAGGGAAAGACTGTGAAGCTTTGATCTTGTTAAGAAGGCTTGAAATAAAGCCCACAGAAATTAATTGGACTGGAAACTACCCTGCCTGGATTTCCCCAGGGAGGGAGCTGGTCCTGCAGGCACCAGCCTGGGTCTGGCCAGAAGAGGGTGCTATAAGGTAGGCCCAATCCTTCACACCCAATCTGAAAGCCATTTGAGAGTTGAAAGAATTTGTGTTGTCCAGAAACTTTTCTGCAGAGATGAAAAAGGAAAAGCATTTGCTCTGCACATATAAGCAATTTTTTTCAGAGATTCCTCCAATTCCGTGGTGGTGAACAAATCTCTTCAAACTCAGTCTCCTTCAGTTGGGCTACATGCACTAAAACACATGCTAAAAGCAATGCCAACAAGACAAAAGGAAATCTGAGCCTGAAAGGGAGCAGAGTTTCAAAAACTGAAAGTCACTCCCAACTTATGGCTGTCTGATGGCCTCTTTAAAATGGTGTGGTCCCATTTCCTGTCCTGCTGGACAAAAGTCTTCTGAAAAGTCACTAGAACTGGCAGCCTTTGGAGCAGTCTCAGTAGAATCTGAGGATTATGAAAAGTGAGCTTCTGTCATATTCCCAGATATTCCAAGAACAGAGAGCCACGATGGCTGGGCAAATAGGAATATATGTTACCCCTGCCCATGCTCTAGCTCAGTTGATGACTTCAGTGATTAGGACAGTCAGTTTGCCCATCTTTAAAATGGGGATAATGATATTGACCTCCTTTGCAAACTACTATGAGATTACAAACTTGACTGATAAAGGTGATAGTGTTGATGCAATGTACTTGGGGTGGGGCAGGGGCTGGAGCAGCACGCAGTTGTGCAGGGCACCAGGAAATTTGGTGCCCCAAGTTTCCTGGTGCCCTACGCAGCTGTGTACTTTGCATATGGGTAAGGATGGCCCTGGGCCTGAGCCAGGAGGAAGCCTTGGAGGCCGGGGCAGTGGAGCCTGTAGTAAGAGGTGCATTGTCCTAAGCCAGGAAAAAACTGGAGGCAGTGAAGTGCAAAAGGCAGTGAGGTTAAAGCTTAAGCAGTGTTTGGACTGAAGTTTGGGGGACTGTGGAGAGGACCTTCAGGAAGGGATAGGCTCCTGTGGCAGCCCCCGAGGAGGGGTGATTCCAGGAGGAAGCCCTGAGAGGCAGTGCTCTGAAATAAAAGCAAGAAATAACTTTGCAGGCATTTGGCTGAGCCCCAGGAAGAAGCTCTGAGGAAGGAGGGTGTGGGACCTGGAAAGGAAGCCCAGGGAGTTGAAGGTGACAAGGAAGGCAGCTAGAGGCAGAAAAAAGCCTTGGTACGGATGTTACAAGGAAAAGGCTACAGGAGATAGTGACTCTCACAGCAGCAGTCCCAAAAGAATGTTCCGCGCAGAGCTGAGACTCAGGGCATACTAAGACTTAGGGAGCAAAGGGTTTTCACCATGGTGTGCCCAAGACTGGGTTCGGTAAAGTCCTGGGAGTTTAGTAGGACTAGAAGTATTTGAGTTTAGATTTCTTTGATGGATCTATACTGAAAATCCCAGGAAAGAACCTGTGGGCCTTAGTAATCCCCAGGAAGAGGGGCTGAAGAGACTGGAACTTTGGATATTGTTTTATGTGGACTTTGGATTGGAGTATGTTGAACATGTTGTGGAACTAAACCATGACAGGCTGGAGGGATGAGTCATGAAAAGATGCAGACCACTGCAGGACCAGAGTGATCTTCTGCTGGGGGCACTAGACAGGAAGAGCTGTTATGCCACACCCAGCCACTAGGGTGGGGAGAACACAGTGAGCCCATTCTTCTACACCATACTTACATTATGGAGGAGTCTATCCTGGGAAGCAGTGACTCTGATGCAGACTTGGGGCTCATGATGGATAATCAGCTGTGAATGACCTCCAAATGTGATGCTGCAGACCAAAGGTCTAAAGAGATTCTTGGCTATATAAACAGGGGACTATTGAGTAGAAGGGATGTTATGCTACATCTGTATTTGGCACTGGTGTGACTGCTACTGGAATGCTGTGTCCATTAGTGGTGTCAACAATTCAGAAAGGATGTTGATAAATTGGAGAGGGTTCAGAGAAGGGCCACTACAACAATTAAAGGATTAGAAAACATGTCTTATATTGAGACTCAAGGAGCTCAATCTATTTAGCTTATCAAAGAGAAGGTTAAGGGGTGACTTGATCACTCTTTACAAGTACCTACACTGAGAACACAAATTTGATAACAGTGGGCTCTTAAATCTGGCAGACAAAGATATAACAAGATCCAAGAGCTGGAAGTTGGAACTAGGCAAATTTAGACTAATTAATGTGCAATTTTTTACAGTGAGGGTAATTAACCATTGGAACAACTTAATAAGGTTTGTGGTGGACTCACCGTCACTGGAAATTTGAAACACGCTCTAGTTCAAACAGGTATTAATTCAGGGAAGTCCTATGGGCTGTGAGAGATGCTGGCAGACCAGGTTCCAGCTCTTGCTAAGGCTTTAGGCCTCAGCCAAGCACTGACAAATTCATTGCTGGAAATCAGTCTGTTTCATGTGTGTTAGTATGGTTAAGATGAGTATTAGATTAATAACGACTTTAGATTTTATGAAAATCTTGTAAATTGCCGCATGTATTAATCTCACTTATAGTTTCTTTATCACCTGCTAAAGGTAATATTTAACCTTTTGCTTTGTAATTGTAAAAATGTGTGCTCTGAAACTGAATCCAGTCAGGTGGGATCATCTCCTACACATCAAGAAGGTCTATCAAAACTAAATGTGCCATTGTGGGACATCACAATACAAAGACTTTAATTGCCCCCGGCACCCATAAAGAGGCCACATGTAAAAGAGCTTGTCCCATCATCTTGAATGCTGGAAGAAGGAAAATTTTTCATCTGTTTTGCTGTTTGAACTCTCACAGGGTTGAGGCTATGAAACAGAAGCAGAAATTCCCAGGGTCAACCTGGGTTAGCCCTAAAAGACAATCAGAGCTGACAGATTACTACACTTCTGTCAACTCTTGAAACTCATTTGTGTATATATTCTTGCCTGCTTTAACCTTGTAATAAATCTCATTTCTTTTCTTATCTTATCTAATAAATCCTTAGATCTCACACCAAAGACAATTCTTGTAGCCAATCCTAGAGTAAACTATGTAAGGTACAAACTGACCTGGAGTAAGTGACTGACTGGTTCTCTGGGACTGGGAGTAATGTGAATATTTTGTGATCTCTGATGTATAGCAACCATCTATCATTAAGTCCAGCTTGCCTGGGTGGCAAAATAGCCTGGAATGCCCAAGGCAACTGTCTGTGACTCCATAGTTAGACAGTTATAATGCTTTAGGAACTCACTCCTGTTACTGAGTTGGTGAATTCTAATTGTAGAACATATAACCATTTTGGGGTCTCTGCCCTACTTCTTGACAGTCTGCCCATGAGGTTGGCACTCACAGTCATGGGCAACTCAAGACATCATGACGCTGTTGATCTCAATGGTCCCAATAAGAAAAGCTATAAGCTTCAAGGTCCTTGCATCTTGTCTCTAAGGAAGATACAAGCAGGTTTGGTGGGTTTTTTTTGCCAGGGCTGGGAAGTTGGAGATCAAAAGGACTGAACAGCTTTTATAAGGACCCTCCCTGGTGCATGGGAAATAAATGGTTGGTGAGATAGGTGAATGGACTAGGCCAGCTAAATCCTAGAGGTCTTGGATGGGGTGGAGGGGTGGGGTGCCTATAGGAAGTGTAGACCTACCAGGAGTCCATGTGGAAGATGGTAAAGTGAAGATACTTGGTAATCTAAACATGTCTGTCAAGAGAGTAAAGACAATCTTGTCAGAAAACCTGTTCTGGCCAGTCCAAATTTTCACAACCTTTGAACTGTGTATAAATGCATCAGACATTGGTTTAGGTTCAGCTTTGATGCAGTCAGGGAAAAGTAACAGAAAACATCCCATTGCTTTCTTGAGTAAAAAAAAAAATAGCCACCCTCCAAGCAGAATTATTATTTCATAGACAAAGATTGTTATGCCATTGTCTGGGCAATCAAATAATTAAGGCCCTAGCTCTCTAACAGAAAACTCAGAGGTCTACCTGACCACTCTCCATTAATTTGGTTACACAGAACCCAAGGCACCAATTCCAAACTGCTGCAGTGGAGCATGATGCTCCAAGAATATGACATGGCAATTGTGCATATTAAAGAGAGAGACAATATAATAGCAGACGCCCTGTCCAGGAAAGCAGGGTCTGACCCACTGCCTGCAGTTCAGCCAGTGGCTGACCCTCCTGCAGCATTGTAAGAGGAGAGGTGTGACCCTGGGATCCCCTTAGTGCTCACTGGCAGATGGCCCACTTTACTGTACCTCAGATCAGGCCTGACACTCATTACCCCAGCACACTGTTGTCATAATATGTATCTAAAAGGTCTTGTGTAAGATATCATATGTAAAGTGGTGATATGCTGGTCCCAAATATCATTGTGTGATGTATGTACAGGATGTGTTAGATGTGTACTGGAAACATGTCCTTAAAATGTGTTTGGGAGGCACTGCATAAACCCATCTTGCAACAAAGGAATGTAGATTTGTCTGACCAGCTTGATTCCAGGCATAGGACAATGAAAGTACACTACATATAAGGTAAACAAAGCCATCAAGCTAATGAATGGAGGAAGGAGTGTAGTGAGTCTGCACCCCTGGATGCTTTCCTGGCTCTTGAGACAGAGACAATGGACTTTGGGTAATATAAGGGGAACAAGACGACATTTTAGATAATGGCTACACTAGAGCGCTTACAGTGGCACAGATAGCCCAATGCAGCTGCTCTGCTGTAGGCTCTCTAGTGGAGCCTCTCTAAGCAGACAGGAGAGAGCTCTCCCATCAACTTCATTAATCCACCCCCAACGAGCGGCGGTACTGGTGCTTACATCAGTGTAACTCATGTTGCTCAGGGGGTGGCTTATTCACACCCCGGACCACCATAAGTAAGTTATACCCACATAAGTGGTAGCAGACGCACCGACTTTCTAATTTCCCGTGGGTACTGGACCCATGCTTCACCCCAGACCCTGCCCCCACTCCACCCCTTCCTCCGAGGCCCCACTTCCACCCCGCCTCTTCCCGCCCCTATTCCATCCCTGCCCTGCCTCTTCCCACCCTATTCCGCCTCCTCCCCCAAGTGCCCTCCCCCCTCCCCACAGTGCCTCCTGCATGCTAATGAACAGCTGATCTGCTGCAGGTGAGAGGTGCTGGGGGGAGGAGGAGGAGCTGATTGTTGGGGCTGCCAGTGGGAGCTGAGCACCCACTATTTTTTTTCTGTGGATGCTCCAGGGCTGGAGCACCAATGAAGCTGGCACCTGTGGGTGGTAGTGTAGACATAGCCTTAGTTAGTCATCACTTAGGGGACATAGAGAACAGCACCCTGTGCAAGTTGGCTCTTCTTGGCCTGAAGGGTAGGAGTTGCTGATAATGTGCTGTAAGTGAGAAACCTTTTAGGCAAAGATATAATTTGCTAGAATTAAGTATTTTAGTCACTAGAAAATGTTTTGTTTGTTACTATACCTGTCTCTCTTTCTCTTGCTTAGTATCACTTGCATCTGTTTTAGTTAATAAGCGTATTATTTTATTATAAAACTATTGCAGTGCTGTGTATTAAGGTGAAATGTGAGTCGTCAGCTAACCTAACAAGCTAATGTGTGCTCGTTCTCTTTGGAGGCAGGGAATTCAATTTCTGTGAGGGACTGGACGCTGCAGGGAGATGTCTCTAGGGAACTTGGGCAATGGGGTTCACTTATTGTTACTGGCAAAGCAGAGAGGCTGGTGTGTTAGGGAGTTGACATACAGCATAGCACTAGAAAAGCTCTCACTTGCTGAGGCAGAGGCGTGACACAGTAGCTTATAGTTTTGGATGTCCTGAGCAGCATGTCACAGCATCTAGTCTATTTTAGTGTTTTTAGATCTTAAAATGTTCTTTGTTTTAAATAACTAATACTTTACTGTAAAGAAACTCTTTGGTCACTGATCTCCACTCTCTTAGCTCTCAGTGTAATGGAATTGCAGCATCTGAGTCTAAATCAGACCTGTTGAAGTAATCACAGTTGATATACAGGGGATTGCAGCTAAGGCCTGAGCTGAGCAGAAAATTGTGTGATACCACCCTGGGAGAGGTAATGGTCTGAGGCCTGAGACTGAGGGGGTTGTGCTCGCGAAGACCAGAAGGGGTCAGAGATGCAGTTAGACCGATCTCTGTCTCAGGTCTGTCTGTGTTTCAGTGTAACTGAGTTCATGTTAGATCTTTCAATCTGTTTATATTTCATCTGGGACTGTTTAAGAGGTCATAACCCATCTCCATCCTGCTCTCTGGAGGGTCACCAGTATATTGTGATTGGATCCAATTGCTGAATTCCCTGTGCCTCTAAGTTCCCTGATTCTGGGTAGTGACTGATCACTGTTCCTTCCTCCATGTCCCTCAAGTGCTAACCTCCTTGTTGGGCAGTGGGACACCACAGTCTGGCTGCTAGAACCCAGAACTAGTGGCTCAACCCTTCTGAGCCTCCATTGCTTATACACCTTCCTCCAGGTTCAACCTGGCTGTGAGAGCTTTGGTTTTCTAGTTATACCTTCCAGGGACCACGTGATAGTAAAGCCAGGAAACATAGCCTTAGCAAAGGAACTTCCATCCACAAACACTTTTTTTTTTGAGTAAAAAGTTACAGATCTATGGTAAACAACAAACACTTGAATGCAATCCCCCTACGTCCAACCTCACAGCTCCTGTGAGTCCTGGTGACCTTCTGGGTAAAGAGTTGTTCAAAGTCCCTGGCCCCTATTGTCAGCAAACCACTAGGGTGGAGCCATTTAATGCTGATGGCATTTGATTGCTCTTTTGCAGGTTCCCTTTGGAGACTTAGGTTCAGTTCCCCGCTACACCACAGATCTTCCTGTGAGACCTTAAGCAAGTTACTCTGTGCTTCAGTTCCCCATTTGTAAAATGACCATAAGGTACTATTCTGCCTTAGAGGGATACTGTGAGGATAAATACAGTAAAGATTGTGAGGTTCTCAGATGCTATGGTGATTGGGGTCATAGATGCATACAGTTTTATAGTCATTCCCTCTACAAGTTTTGATTTTAGAAGTTAATCAGATAGAGTAGGGTGGCTTTCACTCTCCAAGAATCTCCCATGCAGTTCTTTTCTTACTCATTCTTCTCAATGAAATCCAAAATGGTGTCCATGAGCAGCCTGGTCAGTCAATGTTTAAAATCAACCATTCAAGACTTACATTATTGCAGTAGTGTCTAGGAGCCCCAGTTATAGACTAGGACCCCATTGAGCTAGGTGCTGTACAAACACACAGACTCAAACTTTGAGGTCAGAAGGGACCATCATGATCATCTAGTCTGACCTCCTGCACATTGCAGGCCACAGAACTTCACCCACCCACTCCTGTAATAGACTTATAATCTCTGGCTGAGTTACTGAAGTCCTCAAATCCTGATTTAAAAACTTTAAGCTACAGAGTATCTGCCATTTATGCTAGTTTAAACCTGCAAGTGATCCATGCCCCATTCTGCAGAGGAAGGTGAAACACCCCCTCACCTCTCAGCTATTGAGAAAGATTAACTTGAATATTATGGGGCGATAGCCATGTGGCTATTCAAGTTTTATCCATTTTCATCATACATGGCAAAAGTCAATTGAGTTTCACCCAAATGAAAGAGCTTGTGAGAAGAGAATTGGGCCCAATGTTTTTTTGTGACTTTGAAGTTTTTTGACCAGCTGTACTTTGGCCCATGGTCCAACACACCCATGAGAGCCCACTGATAAGTAGAAGCATAATACAATAAGGACGTCATATATCACTAACCTGACTGTCTGTTCCCGAAGTTTCAACCAGCAGTGTTTCTTCTGAAAGCCCCTTTAAATGTGTTGAGAATATGATGTCCGACAAGCTGCTTCCAGATAATGCAGGAAGGCTTTGGGTTTTGCCCAGATTTGATTATATGTACTAATGGCTATTTGTAACTCTCACAAGAGTTTTTATTGCATATTCTTAAGTACTTACCAGAAATGTCACGCAGTTTTCTAAATGATCAGTGCGCACTTTGAAGGGTAGCCACTATTTTTACAATAAAATTTGTATTGACCTTGTTCACTCAAACGAAACTAACTGCTGTGGGGTAAACTGACTTCCAGGTATAGTCTTGGGGGGAGGGGGCAGTGAAGGGAGTGTTTCATGGATGCACCAGGGTTCCAGTTTGAAAGGTGCTCAATACCATCAGTTCCCATTAACTTAAATACAATTTGAGGGTGTGCAGTAGCTGACAGGATCAGGCCCCATGGCTTGGGGACCTGTATGGGGTGTGTGTCAGAGCAGCCCCTGTTCACACCAAGGTGCAGCATGCTTCCTCCTATGTGGAGCTCTCTGCCGGCCAGTGAGTGGGTGGGTTAGGAATCTGCCCTCACGCCACTGTACTGGGCAAGGGTAGTGCCACTAGCAGCACTAGTTTTGAAGTGATTCTTGCACATCCAGAGTAAATGGTCTGGGATTGTGTGACCCTTGAACAGAGGTATAAGGGGCAGAGGTAAGGTCCTTCATCTCCCATTCTCTTTATGCACCTGCAGGACTCAATGTAATCTAACCCTTATACAGTGATGTAGCAGATAATATTGCTTTGAATTCGGTTTCTCCCTTCTCCATCCCCTCATAATAGAATCACCTTTTTATATAAACTGGGTGATGATCCACTGCCCAAAATCATATCTGGTATCTGATAAAATTTATATCAAAGTATTTAGCATCTGATTAAAGTGAAAAAAGTGGATTTGTCATATTCCTAGTTCTATGCAACATTATTTAAATAAAAGCTAAGTAAACCTCTCTCTGATTACAATAAAATGCCTGTGGTTCCTCAGGAGTTTTCACAATCCTCCATTTGTCATTTTTATTTTGAATAAACCAGCAGATCTTTGACTAAATAAGCAATGATTTAATGCAAACAGAAAGAATAAGAATGTTTAAAAATAATCAATCAATCAATCAAAAGAAAACGTATGCATGTTTTATGGATTAATATCTTGGATATGTTAATTGATGTACTCTCTTGTGGATTTCAAGAACATGCAGATTATTCTATCTAAAATGCTAGCATGTGTCATTATCTCCAAAGAGTCCCCAGAAGCCGGGTAACAGTGGCTAATGACAGCACAATGTGAATGTGAAGCAGCTGTGAATTATTTTCTGATACTATCGCTGTCAGGCTAACAATGTAACAAGAAATAGCTCTTATCTGGAAACTTCCATTATGTTTTCTATTTTTCTTAACCATTTAAAAAAAATAACACCCCCTCCCTCCCCCCACACACATTCTTTTATCTTGGCATTGCACTGCTAGGACTTTTGTCATCTTCTTCTTTTCTATTAGAAAAATGATGGCCCTCACTTTTGGTTTGCTGACAAGTGTGTAAGTACAATACCTTATTCAAGTGACCATATCACCTTGCTGAACTTTGTAACTTTGTAGCCAAGTGAAAAATATTTAACCTCAGGGGACAAACTCAGGATTATATATGGCTGCTGAGTGGCATCTCTGTTTGTGGTCCTGTATTTCACCCTTTTGATACTAACAAGTCATAAAGTGTTAACCACCACAAAGGCTAGCCATTTTCCTGGGGCTGAATAGTGTGGCATTATCAGCTGAAGGGAGGGGTTCTGGCCTTGGGGGTTGGGTTCCTGCCTGGAGTAGGTCTCAATGGTCCCATCTTTCCTTCACCAAGAAACTGCCCTTTCCCACTCTGTGCCACCGCTGCCCAGTGCTGGTCATGGTTATCTCAGGCTGGGAACCAGCAGGGGGGATGTGGCATGCATGTGAATTCAAGATAAGGGGCAGAGAGATTGGGGAGGCCTGAGAATTATTTGGTGGGCTGGGGCTTTTGGGAGTTGCAGGAGGGTCATGAGTGAGAGAGGTGTTAGACTGGGTGGTGGTCACAGTGTGGGTGAGTGCACCTATCCTTCTCCTTTATCTTGTCCTGTCCATTGGAACTGGTGGCTCTTGTTCTTCGTCTCCAAGTGTTCTTGCCAAGTGCATCTTCCAAGCTGACGCCTACCTTCTTCATATCCTCTCAGTCTCTCAAACCACCTTTTTCTAGATCTTCCTTGTGGTCTTTGTCCCATGACTACTAGCTCTTGTACTCCCTGACCAACATATCCCAAATTTGTCAATACTCCCTCAATAGATAAAGGACCTGATGCTGATCTCAGTTACACCAAAGTGGATTAGGAGATGCTTTGAGTTAATTTTCGGGTTGATATTCAAAGGAACGAAGGTCAGTTAGCCCAATTCCCATTTAGCCCCTTGAAAATCTCCCCCATAATTTCGTCAGATTTATAACAAGTAAAGTCTAGTGAAGTTGCTGGGAAAACTGAGTTCATATGTAGAGGAAAACATGTGTAGATTATCTTTTTATATTCATAGCCTAATGTGAACCAAACTTTGAACAAACTCACCACAGCAGTTCAGCATATAAAATCTATTCTTTGTTCCCCTGACCTGACAGATAGCAAATAACAGGCATGGATACTGAAAACCTTTGGGTGAGAGTTAGCACTGGAAAAGGAACAAATCCTATCACACTTTTATAGGCCCAGTAAATAAAAGGCAGTAGCCTATTTCACAAATATACCATGAGAACCATGAATGGTTTATTAGATTTACCTTGTTCTGTCATTATGGCTTCATTCTGTGATGGCCATTCTAGCATGTAACCATTAGTGTTTTTATAAAATATAATAGACAATGAATAATACTTTAAAAATAGGTATGAACAAAAGCAAATGGTCAGTTTAAATTAATTTCTCCACTTGAAAAAAAAAATTGGGATCTTTTTCAAAATTGTCAAAATGAAATGTTTCATGTTTTAAATTTAACTTAATTTAAAGAAAATCTGATTTTTTTCCCCCCTAATTCAAATAGATCGGAATAAAGATACCACCATAAGTGAAACTGTTTTTTGTGAAGCATTTGAAATTTTGGAAGAAAAGAGGAGTTGACCTGAATAAGAACTGATGTTTTTATCAGAATTCCAAATTGTTAACCACTTGTTATGAGCTTTTTCTCAGAAGTTCTCTTTGATGTTACCATCTCAGCCCTAACTCCATTAATTATTTTATTCCCTGTTTTGATAAATGCTGTACAACATGCATCCAAGCCCACTGGCAGATTGCTCCAGCTGAGAGAGAGTACTGGACTCTGTGTTGTATAAACTTTTATAAAGAATGTATATAGAATTTCTACTGAAGCATAATTGGAATGCATCCTGTTGCACTACCAGTCCTGCTTTAAGGATTATTTGACCTATTCCTGTCTCTTCACAGACTCCTGTTCAAGAGAAATCTTCATTAAGGGTGACATTCACCCCTATATTGAGGGCCAGTACAAACCTCTGCATCATTTATGTCCCTATTAAGCCCTGTATGGGGGACTTAAGTGGGATTTAAGTAGTGTAGGCCTCGTGCTGGTCCTTTTGTACAGAGCAGAATTCATTCTGTGAGGGGAGAGATTCTAGAAGATCAGTGTAAACTAGGGCTGTCAAGTGATTAAAAAAATAATTGCGATTAATCATGCTGTTAAACAACAGAGTACCATTTATTTTAAATATTTGTGGATGTTTACTATGGTTTCAAATATATTAATTTCAACTACAACACAGAATACAAAGTGTACGGTGCTCACTTTATATTTATTTGGATTACAAATATTTGCACTGTAAAAAATCAAAAAAATTGTATTTTTCAATTCACCTCGTACAAGTACTGTAGTGCAATCTCTTTACCATGAAAGCTGAACTTACAAATATAGAATTATGTACAAAAAAACCTGCATTCAAAAATAAAACAATGTAAAACTTTAGAGCCTATAAGTCCACCCAGTCCTACTTCTTGGTCAGCCAATCACTCAGACAAACAAGGCTTGTTACAATTTGCAGGAGATAATGCTGCCTGCTTCTTGTTTACAATGTCACCTGAAAGTGAGAACAGGTGTTTTGGTACTGTTGTAGATGGCATTACAAGATATTTACGTGCCAGATGCGCTAAAGATCCTTATGTCCTTTCATGCTTCAACCACCATTCCAGAGGACGTGCTTCCATGCTGATGGGTTCTGCTTGATAACGATCCAAAGCAGCACGGACTGACATGTGTTCATTTTCATCAACTGAGTCAGATGCCACCAGCAGAAGTTTGATTTTCTTTTTTGGTGGGTTGGCTTCTGTAGTTTCTGCATCAGAGTGTTGCTCTTTTAAGACTTCTAAAAGCATGCTTCACACCTCGTCCCTCTCAGATTTTGGAAGGCACTTCAGATTCTTAAACCTTGGGTCAAGTGCTGTAGCTATATTTAGAAATCTCACATCAGTACCTTCTTTGTGTTTTGTTAAATCTGCTGTGAAAGTGTTCTTAAAAGGAACGTGTGCTGGGTCATCATCTGAGACGGCTAGAACATGAAATATATGCAGAATGTGGGTAAAAGAGAGCAGGAGACTCTCACTCCCAAGGAGTACAGTCACAAATTTAATTGCATTATTTTTTTTAAGGAGCATCATCAGCATGGAAGCATCTCCTCTAGAATGGTGACTGAAGCATCAAGGGGCATAAGAATGTATAGCATATCTGGCATGTAAATACCTTGCAACGCTGGTTACAAAAGTACCATGCAAATGCCTGTTCTCACTTTCAGGTAACATTGTAAATAAGAAGTAGGCAGCAGTATCTCCTGTTAAAATAAACAAGCTTGTTTGTCTTAGCGATTGGCAGAATAAGAAGTAGGACTGAGTGGACTTGTACGCTCTAAAGTTTTACACTGTTTTGTTTTTGCAGTTATGCAAATGCAGTTATGCAACCAAAAAAATCTGCATTTTAAGTTACACTTCACGATAAAGAGATTGCACTTCAGTACTTGTATGAGGTGAACTGAAAAATACTATTTCTTTTGTTTATCATTTTACAGAGCATATATTTGTAATAAAAAATAATATAAAGTGAGCACTGCACTTTGTATTCTGTGTTGTAATTAAAATCAATATTGAATGTACAAAAACATCCAAAAATATTTAATAAATTTCAATTGGTATTCTATTGTTATAAGTGCGATTAATCACAATTAATTTTTTGAGTTAATCGCATGAGTTAACTGCGATTAATTGACAGCCCTAGTGTAAACTTATTATAAACTTTCCATTCAAGTGAGCATAGAATTTCTAATAGATGGGAACTGGGAATGAGAACCTTGAACAGATGATTAGTGGTTCCGCTGAACAAAGCTTTTCAATCAAACCATGTTCCAAACTGATGACAAAAATTCCAAGTGGGTCTGTATAAGGAATGCACAGAAATGAATGGAAAGATTGTGTATCACCACTAGAGAGATGAACAGTGGAGATTTGTCCCAAGTAGGAAATCAGATAGGTAGATGCACTTGAAACATCCTTAGTGCCACTTGAGGGAGAAAAGCTTTGAACGGTAAACATTTCTGTAATAGCTCATTTAAAATTCGTATTCTGCCTCTTTTGTCTGTGGAGCACCACACAGCGCATTGTCTTGCCTCACATACATACACTCAGGCTGACTGACGGGCACTCAGGTCCAGGTTTGCTAATACAAATAAATGATAATGAAAAGTTACAGCTGAGTGGCACTGGGAACTGCAGTGGGGGAAGGTCTCTGTTGTGTGCACTGGCGTGGCAATGCGGCATAACTGCTGCAACATTTCCTAGGGGTAAGTTATTTTTAGGAGAGCGATTTTAAAAATGTTTTTAAAGAATAATCATGAAAAAGAATCTCAAGCTTGTGCAAGATAGGCAGATTAGCACTAAAACGGGATTTTGATCTCACCAATTTTACAGCAGTGGAACTCCACTGACTTAGCATAAAGGAGGTCAGTGTATGGACCCTTAGGGTTTTTGCAAGCAGTCCAATCCACTGATCGCAAATCCTTAGTCACAAAAGTAGACCCATTGGGACTATTTGTGTGAGTAATGACTTTTTCCATGAATAGTGGTTTATGGGATCAGGCCTTTATCTTTTACAGCATCTTACATATAAACTGTGTCCTGAAGTAACAAAAGCATATGTACTTTACATAGAGATAAAAATATAAAAGCAGAAGGAGAGAAGAAGAATGATTTATGGGAGAAAAAGTGTATTTCTAGATGAGATTTGGAAATAGTTGGACAGATAGTGAACTGAAAACATAGGAAAGCTCTTCTCAATATGTGTAACGGAGCCTTAATTCTGAGTGGGGGGGGGGGGGGCTATTGCAATATAAATAATAAAGCAGAAGACTCCTGCACTTACAGAAATGAAAACCGAGAGGAGATGTGTGTTAGATGTGCAGAGAGACCAAGCTGAATAAATGATTAAAAATAAAACAATTTGCAAACTAATGGACTGGCGTAAGTGCTAGCTAATTTGCCAGCTCCCACAGGTGAGAAGACCTCCACAGGCTACAGTTCAGCTTGCTGCTGCCCACAGCTATTTCTACAAATAATGAACAGCTGATTGGCTAATCCGGTGTCATGTGGAATACTTCTAGTTAGTTGCAAACTTGGAGCGAATTACCATCTGATTTGCTGCAGCTACTGATAACAGCCACAGGTGATGCATTTAACTTAAAAAAACTCCCTACTTTGCTTAAATAGGTGTATTGAAGGATTCTGCTGCACTCTCCTTGCCCATCATGCATGGGGAATGAGCTACCTTGTATAAGTAGGAATGAGCAATAGATACCCAGTACAGCTACATTTACTGTTTCTCTAGGCCTTGCCTTGTCTTTTTCTAGCACAAAAATGTAAAAATGAAAAATGTTTCACTTTCCATGGGAACAGCTTGTTCTCATCTATAATTCTTTTCTTTTTGTTTTCCTTTGGATTATTAGCCATCAGGTACATTGTTCTTGTATCTCCTCAAAATTCCATGAAAAAGTATGCATGTCAGACAGGGTGATGCTGAATTGAATGCTCAGGAAGAAAACAATCTGTGGCTGATTTACACTTTTTTTTTTTTTTTTTTTTTTGGCATTACATGCAGGTTATTCTTCAATGTTGAGGTTATGTTTAATTGAATGTTTTGCAATCCAAGCACTGATTATGAAACCATCAAATATACTGGTAGTTTATAAGAAATGCTGGAAAATATGGATACTAACAGAACACTAACAAAATATGGATAACATTAGTTGATTTCGTATTCAGTATTACAGTAATTATTAATTGCATAGGTGCTCGTACACATAGAATAATAAAGAAGCAGTAAGCCAATGAGGGCTTGATTCTGCAAGTGGCCCTCAAGTGTTACATACTTTTCATTCCCATGGATTTCCAGTGGAGTTGAGGCTGCTGAGATCCTTGCAGGATCATGATCAAAGGGCCCAATCCAATGCACATTTAAATTAAAAGGAATCCTGCCACTAACTTCAACAAACATTACTTCAGCCCCTAAATAGCACAGTGTGACACACAAGCACTTACATCACCTCCCTCCCCCGTAGAATTGCCAGGGTGCAACCGAATAACATTCCCTTCTGTGTACCTTAGAAACACTGCAGGAGGGACTCCCCTTCCACCATACATCTTAGGACAGGGTTTCTCAAACAGGGATCGCCGCTTGTGTAGGGAAAGCCCCTGGCGGGCCTGGCAGGTTTGTTTACCTGCCCCGTCCGCAGGTCCGGCCGATCGCTGCTCCCACTGGCTTTGGTTCACCGCTCCAGGCCAATGGGGGCTGCTGGAAGCGGTGTGGGCCGAGGGACTTACTGGCCGTCGTTTCCAGCAGCCCCCATTGGCCTGGAGTGGCGAACCATGGCCAGTGGGAGCAGCGATCGGCCGGACCTGCGGACGGGGCAAGTAAACAAACCGTCCCAGCCCACCAGGGGCTTTCCCTATACAAGCGGCGACCCCTGTTTGAGAAACGCTGTCTTAGGAGGTCAAGCAGTGGGGCTCCTATAGTGAATCTAAACAGGAAATGTCTTTAATAGGGGAAAACAAAGGTGAAAATTAGTAACTTCAATATCCTGCACTTGTACTCCACATGAAACACAAATTTTGGAGGCTTAAAAGAAACAAAACAATATTGTATTGGATACAAGCCGTTCAGCTTACCTGGCACAATCCCAGGCCATTCAATATTTATTAGATCCCTGCAGGATTAGGCCTAAAATTGTGATCTCAGTATCTGAGTCCCAAATCAATTCCTACTTAGACTGCTAGTGCCAGGTTTGTTAGCAGAAAAAGTTAATATCATCTATCTAGCCTTAAACAAAGGGAATCCCACCCTCAGACTCTGAAAAATGTTGAATATGAGCCACTCACCATCAAGACCTTGACTAGTTAAAGCCATAGACAGGAGCTCAACCTAAATGGTTTGTTTTATTAATTACCTATACCCTTAGTTTGGTGTCTGAGAGCCTTCCAGAATTAGCAGATTAATCACGTAGCTAATTCCTACCACCAAAATGTCAGACATGGGTACAATTTATAAATATAGTCTCTCCCCAACCAGTAAAATGTTATCAATATAAGGCTCCAATCTAGCAAAACGCCTGAGAACGTCCACTGAAGTCAAAGTTATGCATGTGCTTTGCTGTCTTGGGACCTAGATAAAATGGTCACTCCCATGCTGACTCCCTATTCCAATAACTAATGTCAAGCTCTGAGCATGCCCAGTGTGAACTAAATTTATCCAAGAGGCTGGGCAGTGACAGATTAACTGCAGGAATACTCAGCTTAAAGAAGTTGTCCCCTCAGTTCTGACAACTTTTACTGCTAGGAAATTCTAACAGACTCTTCATATTAGAAGAAAAAAATGTAACTAAAAGGAAAACAAGAAATTGGCTGATTTTTTTTTTTAAGTGTATAGTTATGATGTGTCAACAGTAATAAGATTTCAGATTGTGCCTAAAAGAGAAGGTTATTACAGGAGAATACTGTCAGTGCTCTGGCAAAATCTATAGCTTTAACGGAGTTTATCAGATTTGTGTGACACTGTAACTTTGGGAAAGGAGGATGAATTGGGAACTGCATAGAAAGAAAAAAGGGCCTCATTTGCAGACACAAACTGTCTGCTCCAGCAGCATGGATTTGTTTGATTATTGTTCTATGCTTATCACGGTGTCATTTGAAAACAATACATTTCTCCCTCATTCATTACTGATACAATCTGAAGATGTGCCAAACAGTTGAGTAGAAATGTAAGACCTCTTCCTTCTGGGTAATTTAAGGTTTGGTTTCTCTCAACAATTTAAGAATTACTCTCAAATAAAAGCAGGAACTGTTTATTAATCCTACTGGATAGAGATGAGTACAATTCCTGATGCTCTGTTATCAAAATTATCAGGTCGGTAACCAACAGCACTGCTGGCCTACTCTCCCTGTCAATTCTACACTTTCTCTTCCCTCTTCCATCAGCTGTGCCAGCCCACTTTTGTCTACAGCTGCCGCACATTCTCCTCCCTGGAGATGTTGCTGGTCTATTCCAATGTATAATTCTTGATCTCCTGCAATCCTACTCTCACTTCTCTCTTTCTTTGTCTAAACTCAGGACTTACCACTGCATTCAGACTCCCAGCTTCTACACCATGCATTGCATCTGTTGATGGCTAACCAGATCTGTAAAGGATACATACAGCCAGGACACTTAAGAGTCAATGTATCAATAGCAGAGGGGTAGCCATGTTAGTCTGAATCTGTACAAAGCAACAGAGGGTCCTGTGGCACCTTTAAGACTAACAGAAGTATTGGAGCATAAGCTTTCATGGGTGAATGCCCACTTACTTCATCAGACACAAGAGGTCTTGCGTCTGATGAAGTGGGCATTCAGTAGATTCAAATGGGGGATGTGGAAATGCCTATAGTGATTCTGGAAGACCCTGCCTACCCCTTGCTCACATGGTTCATGAAGCCTTACACTGGGATCCTAGACACCAGCAAGAAGCACTTCAACAACAGGCTCAGCAGGTGCCGAATGACCACTGAATGTGCCTTTGGCCGATTAAAAGGTTGCTGGTGCTGACTTTTTGGCAGATTAGACCTCAAGGAAAATATTCTGATGGTCATTCCAGCCTACTGTGCTCTGCATAACATTTGTGAAGTGAAGGGAGAAAAGTTTCCCAAGGGTGGAGTGCTAAGGTAGATTGGCTGGCTGATGATTTTGAGAAGCCAGATACCAGGGCTATTAGAGAGGCACCGTGAGGGGCTATTTGAATTAGGGAGGCTTTGAAGGAGCATTTTGACAATGAGCCCCAGCAATGTGTCTTTATGTGATGCATTTGGCCAGGCAATGTTTACTTGCTGCCTTGAATGACCCTTGTAGTGCTTGCTTCTTGAGCGTTAATTGTACTGAGTAAATATTCTTGCCTGTATTTACTGTGTTTGACTATTAGCACCAACTCATGTGTGTATGAAACAAATAAAGACTCATTTTATTTCAAAGACTAAAGTTTAATAACAGGGTAAAACACAAAAAAAATCCTCAAACAGGACATGGAAATGAGGAACAGTCTCTTGGTGACGGTCCTCACAGCTACATGTAACTCCAGCTTTCATTGTGAAACCAGTCTGTAGGGGTGGCGTGCACGGGGTATGGCAAGGGACCAGGAACATGTGAAGAATGTGGTGAAGTAGTTTGGGGAAGGCATGGAACGTAATTCTGTATTGGCTACCAGGGGAGTCATGCATGGATGTGCTCAGACTGCAGCATAACGAGGGACTTGTGCATTTCTGTCTGGCCAACCAATAGCTTTATCATCTATTCCTGCCCCTGTATCCAGTGTAGTATAGTATAGTTTAATGTACACAAGGCCTGAGTCTAGTTGACAGAAACATGACAAATCCATTGTCTTGGCTTGTGTGACATAGACACCAAGCATTCATTTAGAGAGAGCTGTGCTAACAAAGAGCCTTCTAACTCACTCAAAATGTGTCTTGATTATACAAACAGGATAGCTGGTATAATTTGCAAATAAAACAAAAATGGTAGAGTGGTAAATAATGGTTCACTTCTCAAGAACAACAATGGGCTCTGTAGTGGGGCAACTGCCCCACTCCTGGGAAAAGGAGTGAAAGCAGACAAGCTAGGCTGATTGGGGAAGCAGCCACAGCTGTGGCCAGCTCAATTAGGGCCCAGCTGGCCCAGATAAGAGGGCTGTGGGCCAGAAGCTAGAGAAGTCTTACTCTAGCCCTGGAGTAGGAAGTGCTAGCTGCCTGGGAGCAAGATACCTGAGGTGGAGCAGTGCTGGGGAAGGGCAAAGGGAGCTGGGGAGCTCCCGCCTGGTAAATCCCCAGGCTGAAGGCCTTGGTGAAGCCTATGAAGAGATACTGGGGCTACAGAGGTGCAGTCTGGGAATAGGCAGAAGCAGCTGGTCCTAACCCCTTGCCAATGATGAGTGGCCATTACAGACTGCAGTCTTCCCTAGTGAGTGGGGGCTAGATGATGACTGGCAGTAGCTACTGAAGTAAGGTCGTGTAGAGGGTTGGGGGTTCCCCTGGGAGGGGAGACCCAGTGTGTGGGGGTACTTCAGTGGGCAGAATCCAAGGGCACTGGGGTCTGGGAGGGACATGGGCCTGAGGTGGGTGAGACACTGGCCAGAAGAGGGCGCTCTGGTGCTGGAAAAGAGCTAACTCCCAAGATGACCAGCAGGAGGCACCACATTGGTGAGTCTTTGACCTCACTACAGGCTCATTTGAAAAGTATGCATTGTAGTACAATTAAATGCAAGGCCATACATCTGGGAACCAGGATTAATAGATCCCAGTTATGGGGGAAACTGTATTTTGGAAAACAGTGACTCAGAAAGGGACTTTGTGGTTCTACTAGACAACCAGCTGAATGAGCTTGCAGTGCAGTGGGCTAAGAGAGCAAATGAGGTCCTGGGATGTATAGCCTTTTATTTTATTTAAAGTGAATTTAGTAATGTTGTATTACACCACTGTGGGTTCAGCTCTGGTGGGTACAGTTTCAAGCTTAACAGAGAGAGTCACCATTGCCACTTGCTTTAGATTTAGAGTCTCTAGGAACACACAAAGACCAAGGATAGTGACCACACCTACTAGACCTTGTACTTGTAAATGTTTGTTTTTACAAGTTTTATTAAAAGTTACAATTAAGATTATGATTACCCAAGCATATAGAAATCCTATAAAGACCTAGTTCCAAATATACTTGTACTCACATCCTTAATGATATTCATAAGGTCTGATGGCTGCCTTGCCAAATGATCATCAGTAGAAGGATGGTTCCTGCTGGAATTTTCCCACAGGGAACTCATTTCACCCAATCTGGGAGATATCTTTTATCTTGTGATTCTGACTGTACCTAACACTGCGCATGTGCATGAATGTGCCCACCCTTTTTTTCCTTAGTTGTATTGTGTCCCGCAAAAATATTGAGTACCCTGTTTTTCAGAGATTGGTTATAGTTCCTTTTATTCTCATTAGCATTTATGCACATAGTACACTCTGCAGTTAGGGCATGTGTTAGAAAAATGTGGCTACTGGGTATCTTGTAACCAAAATTAATCTTAAAGTTAACTTTTTGCAATACTACCCATTGGAGAAATGGGAATATGCTGTTACCACTGTATACAGCATAGGGGATACCATCACTGAAATACTGTGTCCAGCTCTCATGTCTACACTTTTGAAAAAGGATCTTGACAAATTGGAAAGGGCTCAGAAAAGAGCTACAAGAATGATCCAAGGTCTAGAAAACCTGACTTACAATGGGAGACTAGAGAAGCTCAATCTGTTTAGTTTAACAAAGTACCTACATGGGCAAGAGATTTTTAAAAGAAGAGGACTCTCTTTAATGTAGCTGACAAAGGTATAATATATCATGGCTGGAAACTTAAGCTAGACGAATTCAGACTAGAAATAAGGTGCAATTTTTAACAGTAAGGGAAATTAAGCATTAGCACAATTTATCTAGAGATGCAGTAGATTCTCCATCACTCACCGAGCATACAGCTGCTGCAATTTACAACTTCCCTGGCATAGCAGGGAACTGAAAAGGAGATAGTGATCTTGAATTGTTCCAGGGCAGTGCAACAAGCGATCCCATACTCAGGCCAGATTGAAATCTATCCTTAAGGAGCTGCTTAATTGCTTTCCAGGCCCCGCATCTTACAAGCCATGAAATCATAAAATGGTGTCATATAAAATTGATTTCTTCTTTTTAATTTTAAATATTTATAAAGTTAATAGTTGAGGGGAATGCAACTGATAAAACAGGACAGGATCCTGATCTGGTGTAAACAAATGTAGCTCTATTTAAATCAGCTGAGTATGCTGATTTACTTCTGCTGAGGATCTGGCCCAATATATTTGAATTTTAGCAAAGATTTTGCAACAGACTCTTGTGAAATCTCAATAGAAAAATTAATTCAACTTGACTTGGACAGAAACATGATCATGGGGGAGGGATAGCTCAGTGGTTTGAGCATTGGCTTGCTAAACCCAGGATTATGAGTTCAATCCTTGAGGGGGCCACTTGGGGATCTAGGGCAAAATCAGTACTTGGTCCTGCTAGTGAAGGCAGGGGGCTGGACTCAATGACCTTTCAAGGCCCCTTCCAGTTCTAGGGGATGGGATATCTCCATTAATTATTTAAAACTGACTGACTTACCATACACAAGGTAAAAGTAGGGCTGTCAAGTGATTAAAAATTAATCGTGCAATTAAAGAGTAATTGTGATATAAATATTTTTGGATGTTTTCCATATTTTCAAATATATTGATTTCAATTATAACATAGAATACAAAGTGTACAGTGCTCACTTTATATTTATTATAAATATTTGTGCCATAAAATTGAGTATTTTTCAATTCACTTAATACAAGTACTGCAGTGCAATCTCTTTATCATGAAAGTTGAACTTACGAATGTAGAGTTATGTACAAAAAATAACTACATTCAAAAGTAAGACAAGGTAAAACTTTTAGAGCCAACAAATCCACTCAGTCCTACTTCATGTTCAGCCAATCACTCAAACAAGTTTGTTTACATTCGCAGGAGATAATGCTGCCCGCTTCTTGTTTACAATGTCACCTGAAAGTGAAAAAAGGCGTTTGCATGGCACTGTTGTATCTGGTGTTGCAAGACATTTACGTGCCAGATGCGCTGAAGATTCATATGTCCTTCATGCTTCAACCAGCGTGGATGCCTGTCTTCTGGAATGGTGATGATGGGTTCTGCTCAATAACACTCCAAAGCAGTTCAGACCAATGCATGTTCATTTTCATCAGAGGTCACCAGCAGAAGGTTGATTTTCTTTTTTGGTGGTTTCGGTTCTGTAGTTTCTGTATCGGGTGTTGCTCTTCAAGACTTCTGAAAGCATGCTCCACACCTCGTCCCTTTCAGATTGTGGAAGGCACTTCAGATTCTTAAATCTTGGTTTGAGTGCTGTAGCTATCTTTAGAAATCTCACATTGGTACTCACTTTTCATTTTTCAAGTCTGCAATGAAAGTGTTCTTAAAACGAACAACATGCTGGGTCATCTCTGTGACTGCTATAACACAAAATATATGGCAGAATGCGGGTAAAACACAGAACAGAAGACATACAATTCTCCCCCAAGGAGTTCAGTCAAAATTTAATTAACACATTATTTTTTTTAACGAGCTTCATTGACAGGGAAGCATGTCCTCTGGAATGATGGCCAAAGCAGGAAGGGGCATACAAATGTTTAGCATATCTGGCATGTAAATACCTTGCAATGCCAGCTACAAAAGTGCCATGCAAACATCTGTTCTCACTTTTGGATGATTTTGTAAATAAGAAGCAGACAGCATTATCTCCTGTAAATGTAAACAAACTTGTCTGAGCGATTGGCTGCACAAGAAGTAGGACTGAGTGGACTTCTGGGTGCTAAAGTTTTGCATTGTTTTGTTTCTGAGTTATGTAAACAAAAAAATCTACATTTGTAAGTTTATGCTTTCACGATAGAGATTGCAGTATGGTACTTGTATGAGGTGATTTGAAAAATACTATTTCTTTTACATTGTTACAGTGCAAATATTTGTAATAAAGTGAGCACTGTACATTTTGTACTCTGTTGCAATTGAAATCAATGTATTTGTAGAAAAACATCCAAAATATTTAATAAATTTCAATTGGTATTCTACTTAACAGTGCGATTAAAACTGCGATTAATCACGATTAATTTTTTGAGTTAATTGCCTGAGTTAACTGCAATTAATTGACAGCCATAAGTAAAAATAAACAGTGTATCAAGTTGGGAAGAAATATCTAGTGGGTTATACTTCATGGATCAGTGTAATGGGACTGGGTTTATTTAACATTTACATTAATGTTCTTGAAATTAACAACATCTTAATGAAACTCTCAGGGGCTAAGAAGTTGGAATGGTTGCAGATAGCAGTGGGGGCAGACAGATTAGAAATACAGATATCTCTTTAAAATGTGAATCGCTTGGGACAATGCAAGTTATCACAACCTAAGTTCCCTATAAGCTGTGCTGCCGCACAGTGGCCTATTTAGCGCCACGCAGATGTTCAGGGTACCTGCCTGGGGACCTGCCACGGCTGGGGAAGGGGAACCCATCCCCACCTAGCCCAGCCCCCAACCAGCCATGGCCAGGGAAGCGTGGCATGGTCCAGACCCGGCTGCAGCCAGGGAGGCTCGGCCCAGACTTGTTGCCGGGTGCCCCTCCCCGGCACAGCTGTCATGGCTGGAGTGCCCCTCCCTGAACCCAGCCCCAGCCAGACCTGTGGGGACTGGGGGAGAGGCACCTATCCTATGGCTCCATCCCCGGATCCCCTCCCTCACCCCCCCCCAACCCAGGTGCTGCTGTGGGGGGAGAGTTGGGGGGAGTCCTCTCACCCCTCCATAGCCCTGGAGCACCCTCCTGCACCCCAAACCCCTCCTCCTCAGTCCCACCCCAGAGCCCACACCCCCAGCACCCAACCCTCTGCCCTAGCCCTGAGCTTCTCATCCCTGGCCTCCCCCCAGAGCCCACACCTCCAGCCAGAGCCCTCCCAACCCTGCCCCCCCAGCCCTGAGCCCTCTCCCACGCTCTGAACCCCTCAGCCCCACCCCTGCCACATGGATTTTGTTATGTGCACTGATATGAAGGTGATGTGTCGCACTTCACCTCCATATTGGTGCACATAACAAAATTCATTCCGCACATGGGTGGGAAAAATTAGAGGGAAAACTTTACAAATGGGGAAAATAAACCAAAAATATATATTTAGTGGGAAGGAGAAACCAGGGAAATAGTAACAGTGAAACAGACCAAGGATGGCAGTGCACAGCCAATCAGGCACACCTTTTCAATAAGAAATGGACTTGAATTGCACAGTGCAATCATGTATTAATACAACAGCTATGTACTGTATCATGCTTTTGGTATAAACTTGTATCTACATTATCTCTCAGCCTTCCCCCCCCCCTTTTTTTTTCCATCTTAGAAATTCTCTGGCTTGTTAAATTTACATCAGGCAGAGTTTTACTGAAGTCATTATCTCCTTAATTTTCTTCCCTCTAGTTTCATAAGCGAGTATATCTAAATTTGTAATGTTGCATGCCATATTCTGTTTGCTGAATGCAATAATTCTGGTGATAAATTTGTATGTGGGATGAAAATATGCACATCGCTTTAATCAACTATTCCATTAAAATTGAATAAAGCTTGGTGACACAGCAGAACATGGTGATGAATTTGTTACACAAATATTTGGATTCAGGTGCATGTCAGCAATCAATCAATTAATTTTCTACACTGAAAGCCCCTTGTATTAAAAGAAGGTAACTGCAAGTTTCATGGGAAAGAGCATTTTTCTCAATAGATCAGAGGAAAGGTCTAAGACAAACCTGCTAAAGCTAAAATGTTTTTGTGCCTAACCCTAATGCAGTGTATTCAAGCTGGCCAGAAGACAGCTATTGCATTTTGCAACAACTCTTGAGATTTTGAAGTTTGTTTGGTCATGCACTGGAACAATAGCAAAACCTTTAGAACAGCTTAGCAAAATGGAATTGTGTTGTACATCCATTTTCAGAGAGGAAAAGGTAGGGTTTTTTTTTGACTAGTCTCTAAGTAACCAGGGAGCCCTGGAACTCAGGAAGGTTTCTGTCAAAAACTTCATCAAAACCAATATGTCAGCTTCAGTGAAATGGCATATTTTTACCAAAATACAGCTAATATAAAAAGTTCTGATCAGCTCTATTATGTATGTATTTGGCTTTAAACATTGCTTTCCTACAAAAATAATCTTAGGAGGTTGGAATAGACTGTGAGAATTCATTTCCAATTAGAGGTGGTTTTTTTTTTTTTTTAAATCTGTCTTCCATCTCACCCACCCCGAGGCTACCAAGGTTTTAAGAAGTATCTTCATGTATAAAAAGAAACAGAAAAGAAGCTCAGGAGAGGGGTGATGTCCTAGCATATCAAACAAAGAATCTGTGAGCCCACTATCCACACTTCCTCTTCACTTTCCTTTATTGTTTCCATGCTTCACAGCTTAACATGAGCTAAGCATCCAGCCCTATAATCAGTGTATCTCCATTGAAATACTTGGAGCTATACTGATTTGCAAAAGCCTGGGCGTCTTCCTTCTTCTCTTCCATTCTTGTGTCATGTCCTGTCTACCTCTGGTTTCCTTCCTTCCCTCCACCCTCTAATAAATTTCTTGCCTTGCCTCTGGCCAGCTGTACTTTTTTTCATTCCCAAATGTGTTGTTCTCCCCAGCAGCTCCATTTTTTGCAGCAGCACAATGAAAATTTACTAAATTCCTGATAGCTGTGCTGATGCTTCAGTGATGGGGAATTTTAGTAAATGTTACTTTTGCTCTGCTCAGTGGGCAGATAGCAGAGAGCTGCATCAAGGGAGAACAACAAAAGGAGTAAGTTCTGAAAGGATTTTGCCAACAAGAATGAGTTCATTTGTATGATGTACATTGTATGATATAAAAAGAAACAACAGTACCTTGGGGCTTTTAGATTCATACTTTTTCTTATTCTTCATCCGCTTCAAAGAAGCTACTGACCTGCCTCTACCTCAAACCAATCCAGTTTTTATGACTCTGGAGTTCTGGTCTCTGTTCTGTCATTGACCTACTGTGACCTTGGGCAAGTTGCTTAACTTCTTTTGCCTCAATTTCCCCTTCTGTAAAATGAGTATAATAGATCCCTATATACCTATAATACTTAAGAACATATTTAAGTGCATTACTGTATTAGGGAATCAGACTCTTATGCTTTACCAATGTATAACATAGCACCCTGCCTTATGTATCATGATTCCAAGTGAGTTAGTTGTCATATAAGTCAGAGTATTCTTTCTGTCCTCTAACTGGATAACTCTGCAACAACTTCTGGTACAAGTACTGTATTGGTGTGAGTTTAAAATGCATTCTCTTCATGAACATAACTAGGCCTATAAAACTTAGCCACACAATGCAAAAGTGGGAGCCAGTGCAGCTAATGCAAATTAATTTCCTAATCCAGATGAAATTTCCCACAAATGTATTTGTAGGATTCACCCAGCTCTAGTGCTTACCATGTGAAGAGATCCTTGACAGTTCACATAGATTGTAGCATGATACTTTGGGAACTTATGTCACACCATCAGGATAAAAAAAGTAAGTGGCAGAGAAGACACTCTGCAGACTCATGCACAGCATTGGCAGCAGCTACTTCAATTTCCAGGTCCTTGTTCTATTTAGGCTGTTATGAATATAGGGGGGAAGGGTAGCAACCTTTATGTATTCTTGGCAGCTGTACTGGATTGCCTTACCTGTAAAGGGTTAAGCAGTTCAAATAACCTAGTTGGCACCTGACCAGAAGGACCAATGAGAAAGGAAGATACTTTCAAATCTGTGGGGGAGAGGGGGCAAGAATTTGTTTTGTTCTGTGTGTTGTTCCCTCTTTGGATGGCGGGAGAAGGCAAGCAGGTACAATATTTCCTGAAAATATACCTGGAATAATCTATCTGAAACCACAGAAACTGTGAGTAGGGCAAGGAAATGCGTTCGGTTATCTTTTGTTTTGGCTTGTGAATTTTCCTATGCTACAGAGGTAGTTTTATTCCTATTTTTGTAACTGTGAAGCTGAGCCCAGAGGGGAATCCTCTGTTTTTAAATCTTTTTATTGCCCTGTAAAGTTACCTTCCATGATGATTTTGCTGCTATGATTCTTTTACTTTTTTCTTTATAAAGTTAGATCTTCTTTTAAGAACCTGATTGATTTCAGTGTCCTGAAGACAAAGGGCCTGGTCTGTGCTCACATTGCTAAGGCAACTAGTTGGTGTATTATTTTCAAGCCTTCCCAGGAAAGGGGGTGAAGAGGCTTGGGGGGATAAGGATTCCAAGTGACCCTTCCCTGAATTTTTGTGTAAATCACTTGGTGGTGGCAGCAATATTGTCCAAGGACAAGGAAAGGAATTTGTGCCTTGGGGAAGTTTTAACCTAAACTGGTAGAATATAAATTTAGGGAGTCTTTCATGTGGGTCCCCACATCTGTACCCCAGAGTTCAGAGTGGGGAGGGGGGACTCTGACACAGGTGTTCACAGCAGCAGAAATAATAGCAGTTTCTCTTGCATTCCTGCAATGCTGTACTTCTGCCTTGACTTCTGAGCAGTGGAAGATGCAAAAAAAAAAAAAAAAAAAAAAAGTCAGACTGCCCTGATCTTGGAATTCCAAGGCCTGCTCAGTCTTTGAATTCCCACTTTGGCCACCAATAAGAGCATGTTTGGAGGGATGGCGAACATGGCATGTGATTATTATTTAAATATCTTTTATAACTGAATTCCAGTTTGCCACCAGAAAATGGAGTGTCTGGGATTAAGTGAGCCTTTCTATATTTATTTACATATGAGTAACGCTCTGTGCGTGGAGCATATGGTTAAAGAATTAGACCAAAACTAAAATTGCTGCTATTCATATTGTACTAGCTCCCAGAGGCCCGACCTGAGACTGATGCAATGCACATACACGTGGGAAGAAAGAGTCCCTGTCTAGCTGAGCCCAAAATCTGAATAGATCAGATGAATAACGTTTGGGAATAACAAGGGATTATTGTCCCCATTTGATAGAAGGGGGACTGAGATTAAGTAATTTGTCCAAGGTCATATAGGAAGTCTGGGGCAGAAGTAGGAATTGAACTTAGATCACCTGAGTCCCACTTCTGGGCTTTTAGCACAGGATCCTTTTTCCTTTCAAGGAGTGCCAAATACCAGACTAGAACAAAAGCCTTTAAGAACTCACTGTGCAGTTTTGCCCTGCACTGGCTAAGGAATGGATCAGATGGGACCTCATGGTTTTGTTTTCCAACTTCTGTGATTCTCCTCCTCATGCACACATAGCCCCAGGCCTGTGAGATAGCCGGGTCCTTCAGCCCATAGAATAATTGATACTGTCAGTAGTTAATCTTCCATTGTGTTGTTTGCCCAGTATAGTGCACAGACTAATTGTAGACCATGCTGAGACAGTGTATTTCCCCTTTCCCCCCTTCCCTATTAAATCTGGCTTTACATAAAAATTGTTTACAGAGCTAACCTTCCTTCCCTTACACACCATTAACTATTTCTCCCTGGCCCTACTTGTTCCTTGTGGATCTCTGGAGTGACAGTTTTTTGGCTTCATTTGATATAAACCTTGCCTACTTTTTTAGGCTCATTTCTCTAAAATTCCTGTTGCTATCACCAGTTCAGCTTGACCAGTAGTAATAAAAGTAAGGATCACTGGGTCAGACAAGGCACTGACAGCCATTGGCATTTTAAGCATTGTCACATAGATCTAACTCTGAGTAGGATTAAAGCACACAGGGTTAGATTCGCAAAGGTACTTGTTGCAATGCCTATGTAACCCTGCCCTGACATGTAGCTGCAACCTTCTTCCTTTTCTCCTCAGGGTTATGGGGCCTGTGTTCACCTATAAGGAGACCTGGTGCCTCCACTGAAGGAAACCCCTCTTTGTGCAGAGTATACAGAGGGTTTTTCCCTTGAGACAACATTTTAAACACACTCTTATACAGAGGAGTGTCAGATCACAAGTAGTAAAATAGCTATTGCAATTCCCAGAGTAATAGAACAGTAACCAGGGCTTTATTTGGTATCGGGAACTCAGAATAGGGGACATTGGAAACTGGGACAAGACTAATGAAAGACAAAATTAATAATACATTAACTCTACCTCTCCCAACAGTTACAGCCATTACAAACCAGCCTAAGCTCCCTCCTAACACCTTCCTAGGCAAATAGTGAATTTAGGCTCAGTCTTTGATGGATGGGGCAGTGCTGAAATGGTGGCTGGCTTAAAACACAGCATCAAAATAAATAAAGGTGTTCTTACCAAGTACCTACAACATGGATGGTAAGATCATGCTTGTGGCTGTGGTCTGAATTCCAATGTGCAGTTAGGTTGGTTCTTGGTAGCCTGACCTAGACTCGCTCCTTGGCCTCCTGGGTTTCTGGTCTCCGCTGAGATAATACCGTGCAATGTCCCATAAATCCCCAAAGAACTCCAAATCTTCCCTCAGGTAGGAATGTGGAGGAAGAATGGAGAGTAGGGGGAGATAAAAGCATGAAATTGCCAAGATGAGGTGAATTAGACTGCAGTGCTTTTTAATGGCAGTGGAGTGTGTACAAAGTAGTAATTATATTCATTACAAAATAATGGAGGTGGTGTTAGCTTAAATACCCAAAGATATTGTTTTCAGATATGTGAAATGGAGCATGTAAAGAGTGTCTCAAAAACTATATATATCCTAGAAGCACAGACTCTGTAGCTGCAAAAGGCCTATTAGCCCATCTATTTCATTTCCTGTCCTGTGTACATTTGCTAATGTCTTGTCCATTATACATTTAAACATCACAAGCAGAAGCACTTTCACCTCTAGGTTTAGAAAGCCATTCTACTGGTTAATAGATCTCATTGTCAGGTTCAGTCTCAGGAAAAACTTTGTAACATTTTCCTTTTCTTTTCTTTTTTTTTCAGCTTGTTACTCTTGGCAATATCCTATGTTATGGGGCTAAATAATAAAATGTCTTTCTGAGTTAGGTTGGAAAACTAAATTGGGATTTGGTTGTGTGGTTTTTTTAAACAAACAAACAAAAAAGAGGGGATTCCCTCCTATGCCAGAGCTTCAATCAGTGCAGGAGAGCAGGAGGAGCATCATGGAGCCAGTTAGAGCTCCCTGAAGTAACTTACAGCAATTGTTAGGCTACTTGAAACTGCACCACGGCCATAGTCGTCCTGATTCTACATCAGTGGAGAATAGGTGTAGCAGAGTTCTGTTCTGCCACGCTACCTCCCTACTCTGACATGCCTTCTATGTCATGAAGAGAGGCCATGGGCACAGGACACTTTTGTGTCAAACTTGCCCCTCTAGGTTATGCGCTTTGAGAAATGTACCATAACTTCTTGTCCTTGTGTTACTTAGGGTTTGTCTACACTGCCCGCCGGATCGGCGGGCAGCAATCGATCCAGTGGGGATCAATTTATCATGTCTAGTCTAGATGTGATAAATCAACCCCCGAGCCCTCTCCCATTGACTCCTGTATTCCAGTACTGCGAGAGGTGCAAGCAGAGTCGATGGGGGAGGGGCAGCAGTCGACTCACTGCGGTGAAGACACCACGGTAAGTCGATCTAAGTATGTTGACTTCAGCTACATTATTCCAGTATTCCCCAGTGCAGACCAGGGCTTACAGAGACAATCATAAAGCTGTAAATTCCATTGCTGAGTAGAAATAAGATAACGCTTATGTGATATATTCTTAGTACAATTTGCTCTTCCTTTTATTTTATTAGTTGTGCACTCTACTTGCAGCTGGGGAAAGTTGATTAATTATCAATACTAATAAAAACTCCAGTAAGTGAAAGAAAGGAAATATGTTCCTAATCATCACATAGTGGTGTATGATGCACACCGAGGAACCCAAATATATTGGGGAAAGGCTGTAATTCAAGGAAAGGAAGAAAAGTGTAAAAATTGGCACCTGCGGAGGCCAGAAACAAAGGGTACCAAAATCACTGACTTCTGAACATTTAGGCCAAGGTGCTAGGATAGCTATTGTGGCATCTGTAACAGCAGCTTATGTGACCTCAGCACCTTCCATTTGTTCTAAAGATCCTCATGCAAATGGATGAGGGATTATGCACAGAGGACTGATCTCTGTTGGTGATCGGCCTGTTGTAATTCAGTGGGCCCTATCCTCTTTTCTGCCCAACTCAAAGCTCCTACTCCCTCTCTTCTACCACCTGGAGGTCTATGCGGGTCTTGGGCTGCACTGGGGGTAAAATCCTCAGAAGCGCAGGCGCCCTGACTAGTGCAGAGACATGCACTTTTTTAAATTCTCTGCACCAGCGGGGGGAAGAGGGAGGAGAGTAAAACCCAACATGTTTAAATCTCCATCTTCTTAATCCTGAACAAAACTGTTAGCATAGCCCCCTTAATGCCAAGATTGTTTGGATTTAAATATTGGGAAGGTGCAGTTGTGAGATGATACAGCATCAGGCTTTCTGAGGTACTCAGATACTATGATAGGCACAATATCAGAATCTCAACGGAAAAGAAGTGATGGAGGGTGGGTGGGCAGTGTTTGGGTGACTGTTGCCTGCTAATTCCTTACTAATGGTAGTCAGAAGCTTATGAGGCTTAGCACAGTAAGGCTGCACAAAACCATTCTATTTTGCTCTGAAAATTTTGCTAACTAAATAAATATTTAGCATTTTTCTCAAAATACTTAGGCGGCTGCAGGACCAGGAGATGAGGACAGAACAGATGACTGACTGGGTGCAAGAATTAAATGAGTCACCAGGGATGGCTACTAACCAGGCAAGGAACAAGGAAGGTTGCAAAATGCCATTTGTGGAGCCATGAGGTGGTCTTATTGCCTCTGGTTTTAAAACCAGCTGGAGCCTAGGACTTGTACTTGTCAGCAATTCTAAAGAGAAAAAAACATTACCTGAATTCAGGTTTCAGAATGGTAGCCGTGTTAGTCTGTATCAGCAAAAAGAATGAGGAGTAGAGACTAACAAATTTATCTGGGCATAAGCTTTCGTGGGCTAAAACCCACTTCATCCTGGGTTTTAGCCCACGAAAGCTTTGCCCAAATAAATGTGTTAGTCTCTAAGGTGCCACAAGTACTCCTCGTTCTTTTTACCCAAATTCAGTAGTTCCTTATCTTGGTAAAACAATGATAAAAACATCAGAAGGGCCAAAATTTCCTGAAATGTTGTAGAACCCACCCAAAACTAAAATGTAATGGTTTTGTTTTGTGCTGATAACTTTTTGGTCAGCTGTCATGCTTCACATGAGTTTATTATAGCACTGACACTTAGTACTGAGAAAATTCCAGCTACTGAGCCCAAAGAGTCCATATCAGATTCCACCCCCCAGTGCCCTTTAATTTTTATTAGATTTCAGATTTGGAATTGATATCTTAAAGGTACTTCAGGCATAACATAACTGACTTCCAGATCTTTCTGCTTTGTGGTCCCATTAATACAGCTTTTTAAAGAGTTCACAAAACATTACAATTCCATACAGGTCATCATTATATCACATCTTTCACAGAGCACCACAAAGTATTTTTAAGAGCAGGATCATTCAGAGCTAGGCACAGTGATGAGCAGAAAAAAGAAAATGATGCACAGGAATTGAATAGAGTAAAAGAATAGGGAGCTGAAATTGAAAAAGCAGTAAAGATGCAAATATTGAATGTGGTCTTACATAGAGTTACATAGAGAATCGAACAGAAAGATTCCTGAAGTGATGAATGGGGATGAGTATTAATTCTAAACTGAAGTGAAAAGGAAACATACACTGTGATATTGGAAGAGAGAAAGCTGCTTCAGAAGCAGCCAAAGTAAGGCTTGCTATAATTTGGAGGGAAGGAGGTAAAATGGGGCCCAGCTATAGACACCCTCACCCTCCAGCACTCCCTTCAAACCCGGAACTGCGAAGGGGAGACCCTCTCCCTCTGGGGCCACTAGAACCAAGTGGTATCTCCTCCCCTCCATGCCTTGGGGGAAGAACTGCAGAAAGCCCAAGACTCCAGCAGTAGGGTCAGTCTGCCAAAAACAGGAACCTTCAGAGAGCTTTCTGTGGTTTTGACTGGACTTTATCTGACCTGTGCTGGCTGTTTACTCCAACCCTCCTGCTCCCTCAGTCTCTTCACCTCAGCTTCACTCCACATCTGTCAAAATGGTGGCACATCCCTTTTCTTTTCATTTAATTGATCTCTTCCTAACTAAATACACCTCCTCAAAATGGTGGCACTAACATGTTTGCCATCACGTTGTGTGTTCTACCCCTTCCCCCACCCTGTGTCTGGCTTGTCTGTTTAGATTTTAAGCTCTCTGGGGCAGGGACTGTCTTCTACTGTATGTTTGTATAGTGCCTAAAATAACGGGGCCGCATTCTTGATTTGGTCCTTAGGCACTACGAGGAAGAGGATGATTTATTTGTATCACCATAGCACCTAGGAGCCCTAGTCATGGAGCATAACACCCTTGAGCTAGGTTCTGTAGACACATGGAACAAAAAGATGGTCCCTGTCCCCAAAGAGAATACAATCTGAATAATAACAATATAAAAAAGAAGCTGATGCAGTAGTCTGAAATTAATGAGAAGAGAGTCACAGATAGCTAAGGTTTCTCAAGTGAGAGAGGCATAAAGGGGAAGATGAAATGTGGGTAGCAAGCAGGTATATGGTAACCCTACTTTTATAGTTTCCATATACAATTCTTTTATCCTTATCAGCTGGATTTTTGGATTGTGGCATGGCATGAATATTAATATAATCATAGTGATGATGCCTGAAAGGCATCTCTTTCTTTGTTACTGTTGGATACAAAATGTTTTTGTCTCACTTCCAATCCCTTGCTAAAAATAATAGGATGTATAAGTATGCATCCTTATGTTCCTACAGAAAAATATTCTAAAGTAATTCAGCACGGGTGTAATTTATACTCATGCAGAGGGCTTTATCTCTGAGAGATTCCAGATAATGGCAGTGAATACTTTATCTTCCTCCCAGAAGCCACTCAGATGTGGAATGTTGCAGGCTTTTTTGTTGTCATGCTTCCTACTAAATGTGCATTTAATTTGGGGGAGATTTGAGATATTATGGGCTACAATGTCACCATAAATGATGTTGGACATGATTTTTCCACTCCCTTGCATCTTGCATAGTCATTTACAGCAGTGCAAAGTGAGTATAAAGCTCTACCAAATCAGATCGCTATCCAGTTTACAAATACACTTAATGCGTTGCATGGGAAAACAATATTTCATGAGCAGATGAGCAATCATTTTATTTAGCATTTGCATTGAAATCAAGGTTATGGTTTGCACAAACTAAATGTACAATTGTGCGTGCATTTCTGTGTATGTGTCCATCTTATGACCCTCTTCATTATAGCATCTGAGAACCTCTGGTAGACAGATACTCTTGACAATTTAACCTTTAATGTGCTTAGTTTCTCTTTTTTCCATTCAAAAGATGGTACAGAACCTTTAACAACACAGTGTCCCGAGTTCTGTTAGGACATTTGCTCAGTCAATACATACTCTGAGACAAAAAGGCCAACTATTGAATACCCAAGTCATTTCTTGCAACAAACCAGACTGTCTTTAGATTTCTCCCATCCATTTACTGACCAGGAATATGAAATCATGCAAGATAACAGCCTCAAATAGTGTGATTTCAGACCTTGATCCAAAAAGACCCTAGGTACTTTCATCAACCAAGTTTAAGCCGCAGTTTTGACTACATGACTTCACAGATTTGTGAAACGTAGAAAGACTTTCTGCAAACCAACTATAGCTCTGACTGAAAGCCTGAGGAAATCAAAAGAAAGATTCCTATTCATGTCAGTGGATTTAGGATCATGCTCCAAGAAGACAAATCATTAATACAGTGCAGTGGTAGAACTTCAGACTGCAGAGACTACTGTTTCAATATAATTAAAAAAATTGCTAGGATTAAATTTATAGAACTTTCAGAAGTTGGAAACTTAATAAATCATACCCAACAGATTAATTTAGTGAAACATTTTCAAGAGTTGTCCAGTCATGTGCCAGCAATGCCCCTCTGCCATGTACATTGGCCAAACCGGACAGTCTCTACGCAAAAGAATTAATGGACACAAATCTGACATCAGGAATCAAAATACTCAAAAACCAGTGGGAGAACACTTTAACCTGTCTGGTCATTCAGTGACAGACCTGCGGGTGGCTATATTACAACAGAAAAACTTCAAAAACAGACTCCAAAGAGAGACTGCTGAGCTAGAATTGATATGCAAACTAGACACAATCAACTCCGGTTTGAATAAGGACTGGGAATGGCTGAGCCATTACAAACATTGACTCTATCTCCCCTTGTAAGTACTCTCACACTTATTATCAAACTGTCTGTACTGGGCTAGCTTGATTATCACTTCAAAAGTTTTTTTTCTCTTAATTAATTGGCCTCTCAGAGTTGGTAAGACAACTCCCACCTGTTTATGCTCTCTGTATGTGTGTATATATATCTCCTCAATATATGTTCCATTCTATATGCATCCGAAGAAGTGGGCTGTAGTCCACGAAAGCTTATGCTCTAATAAATTTGTTAGTCTCTAAGGTGCCACAAGTACTCCTGTTCTTCTTTTTGTGGATACAGACTAACACGGCTGTTACTCTGAAACCAGTTTTGGCATTAAAACCTCTCAGCATTTCTGGTAACACGTTGTACTTGACCCCTAATTGTTTTTCTTCTCATCCTAATATTAATTCTTGGTAATAAAATTCAGTCATCCACTATATGTCTCATGCAGAAATACTACCTGTTTGTTGTTACCCATTTAAAGTATTTTACTAACACTGTGGAAAAGGCTTCCCCCCACACTTTATGTTGAGGGATGAGTTAGTAGTATTTGGATAGAAGTAGTACATGTCTGATAAAGCTACAGAATGAAAGACAAAATAAATCTTAACTCAGAAAATAGCTAATCTAATCAGAAAATCTGAAAATCAGAAAACTAAATGTAAGCTCCTTTTGGTAAAATTTAAATAGTTACGTGGGAGTCTAAGAAAGCACTGTTCCTTGAATCCATGTGGGCACTCAGTGCTTCTGTTTACAGTCCCTGTAAACAAGGAGCTCGTTACAGAGTACATGCCTAGTAATAAGCATGACCAATGTTCTGCAGATGACAGAACAAAGAGCAATGGTCTCAAGTTGCAGTGGGGGAGGTCTAGGTTGGATATTAGGAAAAACTTCCTCACTAGGAGGGTGGTGAAGCACTGGAATGGGTTACCTAGGAAGGTGGTAGAATCACCATTCTTAGAGGTTTTTAAGGCCTGGCTTGACAAAGCCTTGGCTGGGATGATTTCGTTGGAGATTGGTCCTGCTTTGAGAGGGGGTTGGACTAGATGACCTCCTGAGGTCCCTTCCAACCCGAAACTTTTATTATTCTATGTGAGTTCAGGAAACCAGATATTAGGCTCCTGACTCTTAGACAAGGCCAGCAGAAAAGGGAGACCCTGGGTTGGGGGGAAAAAACTGGGAGAGGCCTCTCTACATGGACAAGGCAGAGAGGTCAGGGGCTGGAAAAGTCCTAATATGACCTGAAACACAGTAGACAGGTAGAGGGATGATGGATTATAGCACCCAGAGGGGCTGTACTTCAAGGCCTAGAATAAAGTCTGCAGATAACCTTGCAATGAGTCTATTGGAGCCAAGCAGAAGGCTGATGGATAACAGGGAGACCGTGCTGCAGGGAAGAATGAGGGGACTGTTTGTTTATTGTGTGTGAGGGGCTCCTGAGACCAAGATGCAAAAAGGTCTAAGTACAAATGGGCATAAGGGAAGGACTATGTGTGAACTTCTTGCTGCCCAGGAGGAGCAATTGCTTATGTTTACTGTCTGTGTCTAATAAATCAAATGCTAAGAAAGGATGTTGCTTAAACGCATGTGGATGAGTGTGCATTCACAAAAGGGGGAACTGAGGCAGCAGACACATGACCTGACTGAATGAGAAAACCCCTAATATGAGGGTCAAACCCCTATTACAAATCGAGTCCTAGAAAACAGTGTGAATATAGTTAGCTTTCTATTCATTTCATTATTCTTGGAGGTTGTTTTAATAGAACATTAGCAATTGACCAGCCCCACATGCTATATTGTAGTATGAAACCAGATTACTGAGCAGTGGGCAAGGCAGAATTATACTGCCCTACGGGGAGTTCCAAAAGGGTGCAATCTCTCCTGAAACTCTCTAGAAAGCAAAGGGAAGCATGAAAACTGCACGATCATGTAGGGTGACCAGACCGCAAATATGAAAAATCGGGACAGGGGGTGGAGGGTAATAGGTGCCTATATAAGAAAAAGACCCAAAAATCGGGACTGTCCCTATAAAATCGGGACATCTGGTCACCCTACGATCATGCAATATGCTCCCTTCTCTGTAGCTGGCCAGCTCCATAGGTGGAGCTCCTGCTCCACCTCTACCCTATTTCCCTTTGAGGTGATTTATAACCTTTGGGGGCCCTGTGCTCCCTTGAAGGCAGGGAATGGGCACAGGGAGGGGTCCTTTTAGACTCCCTAGCCTTCATGCCTGCACACGATCAAGGGACAGTTTGGCTCAGTGTCACTATAGGCCAAATTCTGCAGTTTTATGGCAAAACTCTTACTGAATTCAATGGACTTCAGCATGAGTCAGGACTGCAGCACCAACCTCAATATTAAAATAATGGCAAAAACTTAATCACAAACAGTTTCAAGAAAAAAGTAATCTTATGTGTACACATAGTTAATTATTCCGAGCATATGCATAGATAGCTAGATCCTGCCTGTTGTCGGTACTTGAGAAATTGGCAGTGGAAGAAACTGAGCTTTCAATGAGACTTTCATATCTCAGCTGAGTCTTTTAGGCATTGCAAAGTGATTGTCATAATTAATGTTGTGTGATGCTTCCCCTGCCTTCCTCCATGTGGGCCACATCAATTCATTGGATAGACTACGTGATTGTAAAGCTGTATCCTTGTTCTCTTTCTGACAAAAAAGTAATGCAGTCTTTTGGGCTCATGGGGGACTTAAATGGGACTTGTTCTGACTGATAAATAGATACAGTACAAGTAATTCCTATGCAAGCTGTATACAATAGATTGCATCACTTCCTCATCATAACTGGTAACCACTTATAATAGGTAAGTCCTCAGCTTACATCATTTATGTATAAACAGTTGGTCTTTTCTTGTAGAAAGGAGTTCTGAAAACCTACATTGGACCTTTGCAGCTCCCACTAGAACGACATTAACCTTTAGCATATTTTAACGTAGCATTTGGATTGTAGTGAAGCTGCATACTTTACTAATTAGTTCATATTTGGATACATTTTTTTTTAAAGTGCAACTTGTCCGAATTACTATCAACCTGATTAGGTCAAAGGTGGTGCCCATTAATCTTCTTTATTTTACATAAAACTTTTGGGACACTGAACTTAGTTCCAGTCACACTGAGGTCCAAAGGTATTTAGGCACCTATGATCCTAAGCATCCTGTAGTCACACCCTACTCACTAGTGCAATGATATTTCTACAAGCTATGCCTTGTGAGGCATCATTTGAAAACTAATAACACACTGGTCAGGAATACCATTGTGGAATACATGTGACAATGTAGCATGTGAATTTATGGATGTTCTCTGATGCTACATTTTAAAGTCTGTATTTTAACAAAGTAGAAACAAATCTGCCCAAGTCTCGAACACAAACAGAGCCATCAAAGCTCACAAGGCTGTTAGGGAGTCAACATATCTGGATCATAAAGAATTGTGTATTTGTTTGTCTAACCAGCCTGGTCATTGGACAGACACAGTGAAGACATATTTACATAAAATTTACATAAAATAACATTTACAACAAAGCCATCAAGCTAACAAGATAATGACTCATCTATCAACTGGGACTAGGGGAGACTTCACCCCCAGGAAGGCTTCCTGCTTCTTGAGCAGGGTCAGTGAACTTTAGGAGATATGCTTCTCGACAGTTTACTGAACTATAAAGAGAGGGGCAGTGAACCCCTAAGATATCTTTCACTGAAGAGGACAAAGGAAACCAGCACCTTGTACTTCTGTGGGACATCCTGATTGAAAGACCATCAGTCGTGCTGGACCAACAGTAACTGGAGAGCAAAATCCTATTAAAATAAGATTGTGCCTTGCTAGATTACGTTTCAGATGTGTATTTTCATTTTTATTTGCTTGTAAGCATCTCTACCTTTTATTTCTTTTTACTTGGCATCACTTAACCTATGACCTGTTGTTAATAAACCTGGTCCTGATCTACACTACAGTTAGGTCAATGCAAGGCAGCTTATGTCGACCTAACTCTGTAAGTATCTACCCTAAAATTTCATTCCCACTGACATAACTGCCCCGCAACGCCAACTTAGCTCAACCTCTATGAGATGCTTAGAGTCAATGTCCATGTAGTCAGGTTGACACAATGTCAGTGTAGGCACTGTGTTGCTTACGTTGACTGTTGCTGGCTTTCAGAAGCTGTCCCACAATGCCCCGCACTGACAGTTCAGTTGATACAAGTGCTCTTGGTGAGGATGCGCACTGCTAACACAAGGAGCGTAGTGTGGACACGCAAAAGCAATTTAATTACCATGGCGACTGTATGCTGACATAATTTAGGTCAATGTAATTTTGTGTTGTAGATGTGACCTAGTTTTATTTTAATCTAAACCAATCCAGTGCTGTGTTTGAACTGAAGTATTTAACTCCAATTAATATGGCAAGCTTCAGAGTATTGTCTCTTTAAAGGAGAAAAACAATCTTATTATTTCTAAGTGGTCTAGGAGAGAGCTGGACACTTCAGGACAGATGATGTTGGGGAAATTTGGAACTTGGGTGTGTTGAGGTCACTGGCTAGAAGTATTCAAGGCTGGTGGAGACCAGAGTGGTGCTGTGGTAGAACAAGTAGGCTTCTGGAGTCAGAGATACTGAACCAGAGCTGCTTATCACACAGATGCTCAGTGTATGTTTGTATATTGGCTGGGAATGTCCAAACAAGGGAGCTACAGCAACTGAGCATTATAAGGTACACATGGTTACAAGGCAGGCGGTGACCCAACCTGTCACTGGTCTGTATTGTACCCCTAAGTGTGATAGCACCTACCTCCCATTGCAATCATTTGAGTTTGACACTTAAACACTTGAAGATCTGGGCCTGAATGTCAACCTTAGAATATGCAAAGACAAAATAAAGAGAACTAGTTAACACAAAACTTTTTTCCCAGAGTAGCGGCTCTAGTGTTCTTTCAAGCTGCATCTGATTACAGTGATTGCAGTAATAAGTTACTCAGTTGTGCATAAAATGATGTTAAAACTAAATACTAATACAATGTATTCTCTTGATTCAGAGGATAGTTAATACAAACACTGAGGTGGCATCCTAATGGCCTTCATTTTCTGAAGAGACAAACTAATTTTATATTAGTTACTCCAATGGCAAACACTGTTTAAATGAAGGCATGAGACACTATGCAGTTTGTGTAATTTTGCAGATTAGTTTTTCTTTTTTTAAATCACCAAGAAGGACACACACAGAACCCTATTCACAGTGAAGATATGCAGCCCATATATATGAAGGCTTTCCTTCAGTGCAGTGGCAGAATGGTTTGTAAAAGTATCTGTAGAATTCTTTGGGGAAAATAATATATCCTGCAATGTTTTGTATCCGGCATCATGGAAGGTGATTGGAACACAGTGAATGCTCATCTAAATGGAAAAATATATTCCAGCTGTTTAATTCAAGAGTTTGTGCAAGAACAAGGACTTCCTAGGTAATTATTTGAGTGTTAGATCTAGCAAACACATAGCAAGCCAATTTGTGTACACTTTACAACACAGTCTGACCACATCTTGAAATAATTGTTTTCTCATGGAGACTCAATAAGCACGTCTTCTTAGAAACAATAGCAGTAACTACCAGTTTATAGCTTTTAAAAATGTATGCAAATATGCTTCCCAGGAGTTCTCACAATATACTACCATGCATTAAACAAATGTGGATTTGCAATAGGTCTTTGCAGGCAATTGTTCTTAATTCCTTATCATATTATCCAGCACAGCTTGAGAAAATGTTCTCTGAGTTATCTCTTCTAAAGCAAAGGGCTGTGGATTTTATATTCCTCGAGCCTCAAACAACACAAATTGGTTGTTATTAGCAGCAGACTGGTCTCCCATGGCACTTTATTCTCTAGATCTCTATTTTTCACAGATCTTAGGAAGTCTCTTCACTTCTAAATGACAGGAGAATAGGTAATATAATGCATTTTTTAAGGTTCCAGAGGCAGTCCTGGCAGTTACAGGCCAGTAAGTCTAACTTCAGTAACCAGGCAAATTGGTTAAAACTATACTAAAGAACAAAATTATCAGACATCTAGATGATCACAATATGTTGGGGAAGAGTCAACATGGTGCTTGTAAGGGGAAATCATGCCTCACCAATCTATTAGGATTCTTTGAGGGTGTTGACAACCATATGGACAAGGGTGATCCAGTTGATATTGTACACTTGGACTTTCTGAAAGCCTTTTCATAATGTTCCACACAGAAGGCTCTTAAGTAAAGTAAGCAATCAAGAGATAAGAGAGGAGGTCATCATATGGATCAGTAATTGGTGAAAAGATAGGAAACAAAGGGTAGGAATAAATGTTCAATTTTAACAATAGAGAGAGGAGGTAACTAGTGGCGTTCCCCAAGGATCTGTATTGGGACCAGTGCAGTCCAACATAGAAGTATAGGACTGAAAGGGACTTCAATAGATAGTCCAGTCCCCTGCACTCAAGGACTAAGTAATTACTAGGCCATTCCTAACGTGTTTGTCTAAGCAGTTCTTAAAAACCTCCAATGATGGAGATTTCACAACCTCCCCAGGCAATTTATTCCAGTGCTTAACCACACAGACAATTAGGAATTTTTTACTAATGTCCAACCTAAACCACCCTTGCTACAATTTAAGCCCATTGCTTCTTGTCCTATCATCAGAAGTTAAGAACAATTTTTCACCCTCCCCCTTGTAACAACCTGTTGTGTACTTGAAAACTGTTATCATGCTCCCCCACACAAACCTATTCCTCTCTTCTCCAAACTAAACAAATTCATTCAATATTTTCATTCTTTCCTCATAGGTCATCTTTTTTAGACCTTTAATCATTTTTGTTGCTCTCCTCTGGACTTTCTCCAGTTCATCCACATCTTTCCTGAAATGGACACAATACTCCAGTTGAGGCCTTATCAGTGCAGAGTAGAGTGTCTTGCTTACAACACTGCTGCTAATACATTCCAGAATGATGTTTGTGTGTTTGTGTATTTTTGCAATGGTGTTACAGTGTTGGCTCATTTGGCTTGTGATCCACTATAACACTCAGATCGCTTTCTACAGATCTCCTTCCTAGTCAGTCATTTCCCTTTTTTATATGTGTACGATTGATTGTTCCTTCCTAGGAGTGCTTTGCATTTGTTCTTATTGAATTTCATCCTATTTACATCCACCATTTCTCCAGTTTGTCCAGATCATTTTGAATTTTAATCCTATCCTCCAAAGCACTTGCAACCCCTCTCAGCTTGGTATCATCTGCAAACTTGATAAGTGTACTCTCTGCCATTATCTACATCATGGATGAAGATATTGAACATACCCAGAACTGATCCCTGTGGGATCCCACTCAATATGCCCTTACAGCTTGACTGTGAACCACTGATAACTACTCTCTGGGAATGTTTTTCCAATCAGTTATGCACCCACCTTATGGTGGCTCCATCCAAAAGCCATACTAAGGTCAAAAATCAACCACATCTACCACTTACCCCCTACCCACAAGGTTTGTTACCTTGTCAAAGAAAGATATTATGTTAGTTTGACATGGTTTGTTCTTGACAAATCCATGCTGACTATTATTTATCACCTTTATTATCTTCTAGGTATTTGCAAATTGATTGCTTAATTATTTGCTCAATTATCTTTCTGGGTACTGAACTTAAACTGGCTATAATTGCCCAGGTTGTCCTTATTTCCCTTTTTATAGATTGGCTCTATATTTACCCTTTTCCAGTCCTCTAGAATCTCTCCAGTCTTCCATGAGTTTTCAAAGATAATTGCTAATGGCTCAGATATCTCCTCAGTCAGCTTCTTGAGTATTCTAGGATGTATTGCATCAGGGGTTGGTGAATTGAAGACATCTAACTTATCTAAGTAATTTTTAACTTGTTTTCCCTATTTTATCCTCAGATCCTACCTCATTTTCACTGGCATTCACTATGATAAATGTCCGATCGCTACTAATCTTTTTGTTGAAAAATGAAACAAAAATGGCATTTAGCATTTCTGCCATTTCAACATTTTTTGTTTATTGTCTTTCCGTCCTCATAGAGTAGTGGGCTTACCCTGTCCTTGGTCTCCCTCCTGCTTCTAATGTATCTGTAGAATGTTTCCTTGTTATCCTTTGTCTCTAGCTAGTTTGTCATTTTGTGCCTTGGCCTTTCTAATTTTTTCCGTACATACTTGTGTTATTTGTTTATATTCATCCTTTGTATTTGACCTAGTTTCCTCTTTTTGTAGGAAACTCCTGGTTAAGCAGCATGGTCTCTTGCCACACTTCCTGCCTTTCCTATGAAGTGGGATAGTTTGCTCTTGTGCCCTTAATAATGTCTCTCTTTGAAAAACTGCCAACTCTCTAGAACTGTTTTTCCCCTTAGACTTGCTTCCCATGGGCGCTTACCTACCACCTCCCTCAATTTTCTGAAGTCTGCCTTCTTGAAATCCATTCTGTTTTCAGTTCTACCATTCTTTAGAATCATGAACTCATCATTTCATGTTCACTTTCACCTAAGCTGCCTTCCACTTTCAAATTTCCACCCAATTCCTCCCTATCTGTCAAAATCAGGGTGGATTTGATTTTAATCAATTTGATTTAAATCATTATTTAAATCACTAGTCAGTAAGACTCAATTTAATCATGGTTTTCTATATAAAAGTGCATTCTTGTTGGTTGTTATAACCTTAATACATATTCTTCACAACTCAGAGATAGATGTAGGTTTCATTTTTAGAAGGTACACCCTATACATTTTTAAACAGTGATTTATTTTGAAAACTTTTCAGATTAGTTTTACAGGTATATCAGAAAGGAGGCCCAAAGACTCTGGCAACCCCACAAAGCTCGACTATAACTCTTGCAATGACATTTTCAGGACACAAGTTAACTGACTCTAGTTGTCAGAGGCGCTAGAGTGGCAAAGGTACAAGTGAGACATGTGGCCTAGAGGATACTGTACTGGAATAGGACTCAGGAGAGCTGGGTTTTAGTCTCAGCTGTACTACTGGCTTACTAGATGATCTTGTCATTCATTTACTTCCTTGTGCCTCCATTTCTCCAACTTTAAAATGGGGATAATGATACTGAACTGCTGTATGAACTAGATATGCTGATGTCTTTGTGAGGGATCTGCAAAGGCAAATAGAAAGGAACTAGGTATCTTTTTAATCTCCTAGAGTATATATCTGCAAATGGGAAAAAATAAAATAAATCTGTAAAGTATTTATTTAGAAAATTTAAAACAAGATTTGGGCTAATTAAGGAACAGTTGCCCAAAGCAAGTGAAGGTCTCTCTCTCCCCAAGTAGGTAAACAGATAGTTTAGACCAGGGGTAGGCAACCTATGGCACGTGTGCCAAAGGCGGCAGGTGAGCTGATTTTCAGTGGCACTCACACTGCCCAGGTCCTGGCCACTGGCCCAGGGGGCTCTGCATTTTAATTTAATTTTAAATGAAGCTTCTTAAACATTTTAAAAACCTTTATTTACTTTACATACAACAATAGTTTAGTTATATATTATAGACTTATAGAAAGAGACCTTCTAAAAACGTTAAAATGTATTACTGGCATGCAAAACCTTAAATTAGAGTGAATAAATGAAGACTTGGCACACCACTTCTGAAAGGTTGATGACCCCTGGTTTAGCCTCTTTGTTTATGCAGTATTTGTGAATGGCTTTATCAAAATCCACAGATTAATTTCAATTCCACATGCTGTTTCATAGATAATGTATGATTCATGTGGTAGAACCCAACAACCTATCTACATGTGCTAGAAACAAACTTCCCCTCATAGCCAAAACTACCCCATCCTTAGCTGACATAACTTACTATAGAACACAAGTACAACCTAGCAGAGCTTGCCAGGTAATGATTTCAACTTAATGAATTCAAACTTGTCCTTGCATTTGGGCAAACAAAGGTCCAAAATGTATTAGTGATTGTTTGTTTTTAAGATAAAACCTTGTGCTCATTTGATCAAACTCTAGTTCATTCATGGAACAGAAAAGAGAAAATATTCCATGTACTTCCAATTAAATGTATTTCTAACCAAAGTATTTTCTAGTTCACTTCTGAGACACACAAATAGTAAATAGAGAATGAATTACTACAAGACTTAAACACTGTATCTCTGTATTGTATTAAACTTTTCACACAGCTATGATACTAAAAGTGTCAAGTATCAAGTCAAGCCTAAAGGAGATCTGGAGCATGACATGCCTCAATGAATTAGGTATCAAGCAATAAATATAGAAAGACACCTTCTAGACTAACAGACGTATTGGAGCATAAGCTTTCGTGGTGAATACTCACTTATTCAGTGAGTGCATCTGACGAAGTGAGTATTCAACCACGAAAGCTTATGCTCCAATACGTCTGTTAGTCTAGAAGGTGCCACAGGACTCTTTGTCGCTTTTTACTACCAAAGGCTTCTCCTTTCCACTGTTTAAGGGTCAGTCTATGACAATATAGTTTTGGTCCCTGATTATCAGATTTTTTTTTAAGAGTTCACTAGTGAGTCAATATAAATAGACTTCCCTCTATGCTGTTGACATTTCCACTAATATTCAAAATCTCTGGCTAACAAGCTTCAGACCTACTTTGGACATGTTTAGTTAACCGTATGAACTCTCTTTAGGAGCTACCAAATAAATTAAGAACTCAGGGAATTCTTTCTCAGACCAGCCATTGTGTAACCCAGTATCCTGTCTCTGACAATGGCCCGTATCACTGCTTTGTTGGACGGTTATGTAGCACCATGACTATGGGCAAAGTTTCTTCCTAATCTCAGGCAGGAACCTATGGTTCCTACGGTACCTGAGTGGCACAGAAAGGCTATAACTATGTGGTAAATCTGGTCTTACATCTCATTTGCCAAGATGCTGCCCAGTCATCTAGGATACTCACTGCATTTACTCAATGCAGTTTCTCACTGCATTTACTAGTCTTCACTAATGTAAATTTGTGTCCTCAGCAGATTTTGACACCTTACTGCTCATTCTCTCTTCCAGATCATTAATAACTATGTTAAATTTCATTATATCTATCTGGTGTGGATCAAGGGCTTTTTGGAAGTCCAAATAAATTCTGGCCTGTTCTTCTTTGTCTATCCTGATGACACTCAAAAACATTCTAAAAAGTTAGAGATGTACATATTTTCATTACAAAAGCCAAGATAATTTCCCCCAAAATATCAGGTTGATCTACATATTTTATCTTTAAATATCATGTAAGGTTATTTACATGGTACTGAAATAAGTCATCTCTTTTTTTAGTTTCAGAATCAGCCTTTGTGACATTTTAAAAGATAAGTACAGCTCTGGCTACAAGCCTGAACTATGATATGGTAACTAATTTTGAAGAGTGCATATTTTTGTTAGCAGCATGCTTCATTTTTAATTCTATGAAGTTTGGAACTTATACATTCAGAAATGATGGAGGTAATAACTTTGCCACTCTTTGTAGCAAAGGACATTTGTGTACCCACCCTTTGCTTCTGCAATGAATGTTAACGTTTACATATCATCATATTAGCAAGATTACTAAAGATCCCACTTCCATAAGAAACGTAAGCACATTCCAAACTTTGAAAACATGAGCAGTCCCACTGAATTCAAAGAGACTATCCTGCTCAAAGTTAGGCACATGCTTAAGTAATTTTTTTAATATAGGCCTAAATGAATAAAATGGATGTTTCTTAATTCAAGATACTAAATTTAACGTGAAATTGTGACCCTATGCATCCCTGTATTCACACCCTACACACTATTGCAATAATCTTTGTACAAATTATGCCTTGTGAGGTATCATCTGAAAACTAATAAGTCACTGTTAATATTCTTGCATGATGCATGTACATAATGGGTATTAAGAGTTATGAATATATGATAGATTATAACTAAAGTGTGTGTGAACCAGATATGTCGGGGAGTTGTTAACAGGTCTATCCTAAACAAAGGAATGTGTGTTTACCTCATTTTACATATAAGCAGGAAACAGACTTCTCAGGGTAATAAGGGGTGGAGGAAAACCTCACACTAATAAATGGGAGAGAAGACAGAATGGTGTCTATACCCAGCAGGAGAAAGAAGCTTGGTCTGGGTTTTATTGTTCAGAAGAATCCATTTCAAAAGTTTACTGGTCTATAAAGACGGGGCTGAACCTCAAGCCATAAGCAATTGAATCAACTGATTGTATATAATAATGCTGTGGTATTAAAGTGTATAAAGTGAGGTCTTTTCTGAAAGCTAATGACAAACTGGTGGTTAATATTGTGAAATGCATTTATTATCAATGAGTACCCATAATTTATATAGAGTGTTATTAGGCTGTACAATTTGCTGAGACAGGAGGAATCTCACAGATATCTATCTGTCTCCTATGTAAATTAAACATGGTGGAATCAGTCACTAACAATGGAAACCCTACTTACATAGAAATCATACTGAGGGATGGGAAGCCCATAGGAAGGGAAGAACAGCATGTGGTCATCATGCCTCTTGAAACCAGTTGACTGGACTTTAAAAGATAGAAGCCATCTATGGCATTCATTAGCGGACAGACACAAGAGGCCAGACTCTTGCAAGCTGAGAAATATGGGTCCTAAAAACAAGTGGTGGGGGTTGAAGTCTCTGGAAGTGAATATAGGTGAGACACCTGCTTAGGCAAAGATCTTTCACCTCAGAAAACAAGGGAAGCCAGAACAGTGTACTTCTTGTGAAAAATCCTGACTGAGCAAAAGTCAGTCAAGGCTGGGAAGAAGAATGATTAGTGACAGAAACCATCTTGAACAAGGCTGTATCTTGTTAAATTAAGTTTTATACTTTTAGAAGGGCATTGTATTTTATTTTACTTGTAACTCTGTCTTCATTCCTTATACCTGAAACTCATTTCATCCTCTGTATATTTTGTTTCATTTTTACCATAAACCAACTCAGTGCAATGTTTAAAAGGGCAGGGTGTATTTATCTCCAGTTAAGTTAATAAGCTGTGATGTGTTTTTTGTGTCTTTATGGTACAAACGAACAATATTATTTCTCTGAACTGTTCAGGAGAAGTCTGGACCCTTGCATAGCACACAGTTTTGGGAAAATTCAGGACAGGGAGCGCATTGAGGTAACCCTGCAATTAGTAACCAAGGCTGGTGGAAGCCAGAGTGGGGCTGTGGACTGGCTGCTGGGGACAGAGCTGCTGAATCAGGGCTGTCTAGCACACAGACACTGAGGGTGTGACCTGCATGCTGGCAGGATGGTTGGGAGCAGTCCAGGTTGAGAGCTACAACTGTAAAGTATTGTGAGGCACACAAGGTTACAGGGCAGGCAGTGAAACAACTCCTCACTGATCTCGATTGCACCCCTCCTCCACAAACTGACATCCTGTGACCAGATATGTATCTGTACATATAGCAATACTCAAATATAGTTCAGAGACTCAAAATCTTTACAAGTAAAGATTGACATTATCAATGACTTTATAAACAGCACTTGCATTTTATCTAGAGTTGCCATGGTGTTAGAAGATAATCTTTCTTTATCTGTTTCTTTTTTGCTTTTGCTATATCATTTGCACTCTCTTTGATATAGAATCATTATAAGTAATCCACAGTTTGATAATGTTCTTTCCCCCCCTATTATGTTATGGCTAAAACCTTAGTACAAATATTATTTAAAATCCCTTGTGCTTGCATTAGGATGGTCTCATTCAGTGTTATTGAATCTGTAACATTGGGAGGGACTTATCATCATCAAATGGAGTTATAGAAGACCAAAAATAATTGTACCATGATGTTGCATCAATCTGCAACGAAATTGCATGATTGTTTATTATTTTATTTATGTATTTGTATTTCACTAGCGACTGAAGACCAAACTAGGACTAAGGCTCATTTAGGTTAGGGTGGGGACAAACACAACATATGACTCAAAAATATTCCAAAGCAATGAAATGTTATGACATGGTGTCAGATATCACTCTTCAAACTTACTAAGAGAGACTGTAATAGTCTCTCTCTTTTTTCTGATTTTTTTGCTAGTCAAGAGGGCCGTGATAGAATGGAATTTCTGCAATGACTCTTCTTTCTCCTATTTCCACTCTACCAGTCTATTCTCTGCCTGAGAACTAGCAATCACAAGTAAAGTTACAACTGGATGCAAGAAAAAGTCTCACAAGAGGAGCATGTAAAGTTGACATGAAGAGCTGCAGAGTGACTAACATCAGTGCAACAGCTGCACATCAGATTTGGACTCGTTGCCCCTTGGTCAAGTTGTGGGTAATTTGGGGGCCTTGCAACAGGTCAGTTTGAGAAATCAGTGATATGGAGCCAAGTGTAATGTAACTTACTACTATTTTCACAAGTCAATATCTTAAATAGAGATGGCCACAACGGTGCACAGACAACTCTAGAACCCTCAATTCAGTCACTACAACATTGCCACCCAAGAACCACTGCCTCTGTCCCTCTTAGTCTCCAATCACTTTGGACACCCCTAACCCTTTTGAACACTATTTCTGTTCCCTTCTCAAACACAAGTCCCTGTGTGACATTATATGATTAAAATATGACCATGTAGACCATTATTGCTACTACTGTTCTATAATTGCAGCAAATCGTATATGAAGTGGGACATGTAAGGTGTCAATGGAAAAGTTATTATTTTCTTAATATGATTATTCTATTTGTATGTATGTATAATTTTTTTTATCTGAAGTTATGAATATTGACTATGTACTTGTATTGCAAATGTGTTGGCTCCTGTGGTAACACCCAAGGGGAATTTGCATCTAGTCTGGCCAGCACATTATGAATGGAATATTCAAGTTGATGGCTCATCAGTGAACACAGTGGACCATGGAAGAAGCCTATTGACTCCTGAAGGACTTTATGAGGACATTCTAGCTAGAGTATGGGTAATGGCTGCCCTGATTCATCAAAACATGCAAGGGGATGTGACTAGATCTTGTGACCCTAAACTCCATTTTGTACAAAAGTACTCCTGTACTTTTCCACTAACTATGCTGAAGGTTTTGTTTGGGACAATGGGTTTCCCTCCACATGGCAGAAGCAATAAAAGGTCTGGGAAAATCTCCATTTTGCCTCTTTACTGTTCTGATCTCTGGACTATGGACTTATATTAATGGGAGCATTCTAACAAGGAACTGATGACCTTCCAATTAATTGGGAGCAATCAGAGACTTAACCAGTTAGCAGTTTAAATCATCGCTGCTTTAAGCCTGATCCAAGATCTTTGCAATTGTTGTATGTGTTTGATTCTTTTAACCAATTTTAACCCTGACCTCTTTCTTTTTATAAATAAACCTTTAGATATTAGATACTAAAGGACTGGCAACAGTGTGATTATTGGGTAAGCTCTGAGTTATATATTGACTGGGGTATCTGGCTGGTCCTGTATGTTGATGAAATTGGTTTTAAATAACCACTCATTGTTAAGTCTAGTGTCTGGGTGTTGAATCCAGGACTGGAATACCTAAGGAGGCTGCATTTCTGACTTCTTGTTAGCCAGTGTGGTGAGACAGAACTTTACTTTGATTGCTGGATTGTTATATCTTATGGAAGAATAACCGCCAATTTTGGGGTGTGTCTGCCCTATTTCTCAGCAGCTTGTCCTGAATTTGGTATTCTCAGTTGTGACCTACTGAGGCCCGGTGACAGCCTGGGACATAATTAGTTCACAGCCTCTGTCATAACAACACTTCTGTCACTCTAACACAACAGCTCCATGCAATAAGGACACAGTAGATTTTTTTTTTTAATGTTCAGCAAGGCAAAAAAAATGCTTTAGAATTTCAGTAAAACTGCCTTTGTTTCAGCCTTTACAGTTATCAAGGCAAACAGGCAACATACATTCAAAACAACTGACCAAGGACAAAACTCTCTAAACAGCACTGTAATGGGGAGCTTTAGAGCTGAACCATCAGTGTGTGCAGTGCTGTCTGCTCTTTCACTAGGGTAATAAATCTATTGTTTTGCTATCATCCTGTTGTGGGGAGATTTCTCATTCAGTTCTTTTGGGTGTGCTCGGTCTGACTATTCGTTGGCAGTTTTTGCTATGCTCAGCAATTGCTACTCTCACTTGGTTTGTTTGTTATACACTCCTTAGATGGAGTGTGTGTTGACCTGAAAAAACCAAACCAATGGATTTCAGCATAGTCTGTTGTCTTAACATTTTAACTTTTAACTCCCTTTGAGCTTTTTAACACTATAGATAACAGACACAAAATACATTTAAAGATTCCACTATTTTAATAATAATAAATAATTTACTCTTCTTAAGAAACATACATTCAGATTTTAAAAGCACTTTATTTAATTCATATAAGGAAGTCCCGAACAATCCTGTGAGCTAAGTAAAGTGTTATTTTATAAATGATTAAGCTGAGGAACAGAGTGTAAAATTCTGGCCCATTGAAGCCAATGGTAAAACTCTCATTGACTTCATGGGGTTAAGATTTCACTCTGAGAATTTATGTGGTTTACTCAAGGTCATTCAAATAAATAGTCAAATGAGTCACAGAGCTGGAACAAGAGCTAAGCTGGGTGGGAACTGGAATTTCCATCCCATGGGAAATTTCAGACTTCTTTCCAGATGGTAGCAAAAAGCCAGAAGTTTGAAATTTCTTGTAGAATGGAAATGTTTGAAATGTTCCATTTTGGAACACCCGAAACAGAATTCTTCAAATATTTTGGGCCAGCTCCCTGGCTGCCCGAATGGAAAGCTGGCTGGGGTGCTGCTAGCCTACCTGCGAAGCAAACAGGCAGCCCAGGGAACTAGCTAGCTTCCCAGCTCACCCAGTAGTCCAGGCAGCTGATGTGATACTTCTGAGCCTGCTTAAACCTGGTGAGTCATCCCTGAGTCAGAGAATGTGATGAGTCCTGAGAGGCAATTACCTGCAGGTCTTGTAACAGGCACCACACCATTCAAGCAGAGTTCAGCCAATCCACAGGCAAGGACCCATGCAGGTGACTCCAAGGCAGGTCAATAGGCTCCTAAGGGAAGCAGTCTCTTTAGTGTCACTACCTGGTCAGGAGTAGTTCTAGTGCCAGTAGTTTCAACAGACTGCTCCTGCTCTAGCCTTCCTGTTTCCACACTAACCAGCATCTGCTCCAGCCTGCATCTGTTCTTTCCTCATCTGGCTGCCCAATGACTCAGACAGGTGTCAGGCCAGCCCACCTGCCTACCAGATGGGTAGCTCAGGGAGCTGGACAGCCAAGGAGTCAGCTGCCCATGTCCCTGGGTAGCCTGAAGAGCCAGGTAGCTGTCTATCCAGAAAGTCAGGCAGCCTGCCTGTCTATTGGGCAGTCCAGGGACCCAGACCCAGTTGCCAGCAGTGCCTCGCAGTGAAGGGAGTCTCAGTTCCCAAACGTCTCATGAGGCAGTGTGCCATGGATCCCTGGCAGACAAGGAGCCAGGCCGCTTGGGATCCTGGAGAGCCGCAGAACCTGGGAACCCCAGCTCTGCAGTAGCCTGCCAAGTGAACTGCTAAGGAGCCAGGCATGCAGGAGACCTGGAGACCTTCCTGCTTTTCCCTGCTCTAATTGTTGGTCACACTGCCTCCCTGGTACAAGTGCACTGTATACCATAGGCCAGGTTGCGGTTGGCTCCATCCTCAGGTGCACAAGAATCTAGCATCCCATTCCTCCTTCCACACAGGAGCAAATCACATTTGCAATTCCTGCACTCTCCCAAAGGCAGTGACTTCACTCTGCAGGGTCCCTCTGTGGTGCTGGCTGCCCTAAAGGCAGGAGAGAAGAAGCAGAGCCATGTCCTCTACCAGCGCTGTGGCCAGTTGTACTGGGGAACTATGTTCTCTGAAAGGGTGTCTCAGCTGGCATGCTGCCTTTATCCATCAGTAGGCACTGGTGATAATGGGAGAGGATGATGCCCTGTATTTTGCATGATCAGACTTCTGGGCCCAATCCTAAAGTTCTTACTTGGGCAAAATAACTTTTCTGTCCCAATGGGATAACATAGGATTAGGCAAACATCTGATTAAATATTGAAGATTAATGCTCCTACTGCTCCTACTGTCTATGCATTTTATATTCTCTCTCCCAACGCACCCCCCATCTTCCGTTTTAGGACCAGATTTTAAAGGTAAAGATGTAGATTGGTACCTACTGGGATTTTCAAAACACCTAGGCACCTATCTGCATTTTTAGGCACCTTTTAAGAAAATCTGACCCTTCGCCCCAGATTCTCAATGGTATTTAGGTATTTAGGATCCTCAAAATACTTTTGAGCATCTGAGATTGAGTCTCTTATTGGAATGGGAAGTCCTTAAAAGAAGGTGATGCTGATGTCTATGAATGTGAAGGAACTTCAGTGCTGCTCACAGCAAGCAATGTGCAGAATTGGGCACTGAGTCCGCCAAAAGGGAATCTCCTCTGGCCATGTCAAAAGGAAATATGCTTAACTCTTTTAGAGGACATCCTCTACCCTCTCAAGTCCCACAGTCCTGAATTTTCAGAGATGTAAGCACCAACTACTGGGACTGCTCAGCACTTCTGCAAATCAGGCCTGTAGGATGTAAGTGGACTTAAGTAGTATATAGGTGCTGTGCTGGCCCTTTACACAATGGTGAGTTTCACAGTCCTTAAATATCTTGTGGTATGTTTTTTGTTTTTTTTTTCCTTCGGGCATCTAGGATTTTTTTCCCAAATGGATGTGTATACACAGTGTGTAATAATATAGTGTGATTATTTACTAGGGTTTTGCTCATATAAGAATAGCAAAGAACACTTTGTCTCTGCAAAGTAAATGTTTCCCAATTACCATACAACATTTGCTGCTTCATGTGGTTGTATGTGTTCAGCTACAATATTTTGAATTTTCTTGGCCTTGTGTCTTAGCTAGTATAGAATAACTCCCTCCCTCCTTGGTACTGAAGTGATGGACCCTTAGGCCAGATCCTCAGCTAGTGTTAATTGACAAAGCTCTGTTAAAGTCAATGGAGCTACATCAATTTACACCTGCTGAGGATTTGGCCCTTCATTTTTCTTATCAAACGCAGGCATTTTTGGAGTTCAATTGTGCTTAATAACCAATCTCATTTGTGAAGTTTCTGTAACTCTACAGGTTCAGGCTGGGTTGCTTTCTATTTTATCACTGCGCCTTTTATTTTGATTCTTCTCCATGGCTTCCTTTGAAGAGTCTAACCTTCTGCTTCTATTCCATGGCAATACTATCTCTTCTCAAAAACCAGCCAAGTTCTTTAGAAATTTCTCTCTCTCATCTTTTGTTTTCAACCTGCGCATGTTTTCTTCCTGCCTCACTACCCTCAGTCTCGTATGTAATCTTTTCTTACTTTTATTTAATGTTCCATTCTCTTTATTTCCTACCCTCCACTTCCTTTTTCAAGAAACTTATCAGCAGCCTTATTTTCTATATTTCTCTGCTCTATGATTAGAGTCTCCTTTCTTGTGATTATCTTACTGTATGACCCTTTCTCAGCATATCTATCACCAAAAACTGCAACTAGTCATTGAAAGCATTTTCATTTCCATCCTCCTCCCTCCCCTCCCCCATCCTTCCTAGCCAAGGAAACATTCAGAATAACTTGTACATCTATATGATATATTTCCTCACGCCCTTAGTCATTTAGTGGTGTCTAATATACTTTCTATATGCTGCAGTAATAGGGCATTTTACTGCCGCATATGGAAAGTAACTGGGCTTTTCATTGATACCTAAATAATCAATGGTATATTTCAGCTTCGTAGTGTGGGTATTGGCTCATGGAAAGCTGTGTTACCTTTGTTGTTGACATGAAATATACCATGCCCACAAGAACCATTTTTTAGCCCATGGATACATCGCTGCCATGCCACTTAAGTAGGAATGTGTCGTTTCACTCTTTCTGCCAAACCCTTACAATTCTTAAAATGTAACTTTTGTTGACTGCGGTTTCTTTTTAAAAAGTTAAATAATTAAATGCAACACTTCGTTCACACTGATGCTGGGATGTTTCAGCTGAGGTGCAACAAGCGTTTTGTTTCTCATGGAGGTGGATTACCAGGAGCGCTCCAGCTGCAGAGTCCAAGTGCTCTAAGTACCTTGCCAGTGTGGACAGGACGCCTGGGGCTGCTTTAATGCACTCTAACTTGCAAGTGTAGCCATGCCCTTGGTTTCTAAGATGGGATCAGAGAGTTTCAACTCACCAATCTAGGGAAAGAGGGAGGAGGCCCTTTCCAAGTTTGTCTTCACTGCAGAGTTATCCTGACCTCTAACTTGGGTGTTGCCCATAACTCCCCTCCCAGCTATGCACAAACCCTCTCATCTATATTTGGTAGTACTTTAAATCCAGGCTAGCTAGTCCAGCTGGGGGTTGTGTGGGTTAGAACCTAGATGTTGCTTTGACTCAGGCTGGTAACCTGCCCACTTTGCAGTGAGGACACAAGCTAAACCACTTGAATGCTGATAGACCTCTGATGCCTTCCCACAATCCCACCTGTGTGCCCAGAAGGACAGAGAAGTTCTCCTCCTATTAACTGGGAAAGAATCAGAGGGGCTCAGCTCACTGAAGCACAAAGAACCATGGGATATGCCCCCATAAGTCTTAGTGACACACCCTAGTAAACAGCACCAGTCATGATGATAGCAAAAACAACAAGGTGTCTTTGTGGCATCTTAGAGACTAACAAATTTATTTGGGCATAAGCTTTCATGGCCTAAAACCCACTTCATCAGATGCATGGAGTGAAAAATACAGTAGGCAGATGTGTGTGTGTAAGTGTGTATATATATATATATATATATATTACAGCACATGAAAAGATGTGAGTTACCTTACCAAGTATGGGGGGGTCAGTGCAAATGAGGCCAATTCAAACAGTGCTAATGAGGCCTATTCTCAATAGTTAACAAGAAGGGGTGAATATCAACAGAGGGAAAATTACTTTTTGTACTAACCGAGCCACTCCCAATCTTTATTCAGGCCTAATTTGATGGTGTCCAGTTTGCAAATTAGTTCCAGTTCTGCAGTTTCTTGTTGAAGTTTGTTTTTGAAAGTTTTTTGTTGTTGAAGAATGGCCACTTTTAAGTCTGTTATTGAATGTCCAGGGAGATTGAAGTGCTCTCCTACTAGTTTTTGAATGTTACAATTCTTGATGTCTGATTTGTGTCCATTTATTCTTTTGTGTAGAGACTGTCTGGTTTGGCCAATGTACATGGTAGAGGGGCATTGCTGGCACATGACGGCATATATCACATTGGTAGATGTGCAGATGAACGAGCCCCTGATGGTGTGGCTGATGTGGTTACGTCCTATGAGGGTGTCCCTTGAATAGATATGCAGACAGAGTTGGCAACAGGGTTTGTTGCAGGGATTAGTTCCTGGGTTAGTGTTTTTGTTGTGTGGTGTGTAGTTGATGAGTATTTGCTTCAGGTTGCCTGTCTGTAAGCGAGGACTAGCCTGTCTCCCAAGGTCTGTGAGAGTGAGGAATCGTCCTTCAGGACAGGTTGTAGATCTTTGATAATGCACTGGAGAGGTTTTAGTTGGGGACTGTAGGTGATGGATAGTGGTGTTCTGTTATGTTCTTTGTTGGGCTTGTCTTGTAGTAGGTGACTTCTGGGTACCCTTCTGGCTCTGTCAATCTGTTTCTTCACTTCCCCAGGTGGGTATTGTAGTTTTAAAAACGCTTGATAGAGATCCTGTAGGTATTTCTCTGTCTGAGGGATTGGAGCAAATGCAGTTGTATTTTAGGGCTTGGCTGTAGACAATGGATCATGTGATGTGGTCTGGGTGAAAGCTAGAGGCATGTAGGTGAGTATAGCGGCCAGTAGGTTTCTGGTATAGGGTGGTGTTTATGTGACCATCGCTTATATGCACTGTAATGTCCAGGAAGTGGATCTCTTCTGTGGACTGGTCTAGGTTGAGGTTGATGGTGGGGTGCAAATTGTTGAAATCCTGGTGCAAACCGCCCCCCCCTCCCACACACACACACATACACACAAAAACTGACCATTTGAAAATTTTGGCTTAGATGGAAAAAATGGAAATGATTTAAAAAAAACATTTTGGGAAAAATTTCAGTGTAAAAAAAGAACTTTTTCAATTAAAGTTTTTGATGAAAAATTTTAGCCAGCTCTAAAGGGGAGTATGTTGCATCTTTTCAAGGCATATCACAAATTTTTCTTCCATGATACAGCTACAGAGTTGTGAAAAGCATTGTCCCTCTCTGAGGCAGAAATCCTCTTGTGGCTCTGTTTGGATAGGTGTGCCTCTGTGCTGCTCTTTTTAACAGTCTGGGTCTTAAAGACACGGGGAGGTTCTCAAAAGGCAGTTAGTCTTCCAATCCCCATTGAAACTACTTGGCTGCCTCTTTCTGATTTGTGCCTTTGAAAATTTTCTCACAACCTCGCCCAGTATTTTTACCCACCTTGTGTGTCTCAGTGCAGGGGGAAGAGCTCTGCGGGGCAGCTGCTAGTCCTCTCTCCTGAGCAGAGGTGGGTAGGGACATGGTGGTTGGAACCCTTGACTGTCCCCACAATGCTCAGTCCACAATAGCTGAGTCAAAATAGAGGAGTAAGGAATCTGTACTAGTAAAGGGCTGGTCCAGGTTGCTCTCCATCAGAACAAGGTGTGAACCAGGGTCCAAATTGTGAGGAACAATTTTTCCCATGGTGTGCTCCTGGGGCAGCCCAGCTATGTACCATCCCTTTCTGAGAGCAGAGTCTGTTGTTATAATTTTTCCCTTAATATTTTGTTTTAAACTCACTTCTGGTAGGCAATCAATATACCTGAATTTTCCCTTTTTCCCTTTCAAAATAGACAAATCAGTTCCCTGTGCCAACTATCTGATAAATGTCAAATTTTCCAAAAAGCAGCTCCAAATCCATACTCCAGGGATACATAACCCCAATTAAAGGGTGGTGTGTGTGTGAGAGAGAGAGAGGCATGACATGAAAACCATCTTTATTCACTTAAAATTACATTACAATCTATTCAAATGTTATAAAATTACAATATATACTCAAAAATATCTGAATAAAACAAAACACATCTGAAACTAACATTAAACATGGAGCACTAAAGCATCATCATCACTAAGTTCACTCAAAATATTGTTAATAGACCAAGTCAACTGAAAAGTGCCCAGATTACCTGCCAGTTTTATAAAAGATTAAATAGATTTGCAGCCAGGCATGGAACAGCCCTAACAAATCACACTGCCCTACCCCAGCCATCCTGTTCTGGTGAGTTTGGCCTAACCCAGCAAAGTTAACCAGGCAGGAAAGCAGCCAGATGCAGGCACCGTATCTCAGCCCAAGAACAGAAGGGGCACTGTGCAGACATCTCACGGTGCACAAAATGACAGGTTTCTCAGTGCTATGCATGACCCTTCACTGGAGTACTTAGGAAGAGAAGGATTGTACAATGTCCTCCAAGCCAGCACATAGAGTGAGCTAGGGACAGGAGCATCCTCCAGGCTGTACAAAGGAGACCAGAGAGGGTAGCCTTTGGATCACCCCTTTCTCAGGGCAGAGCCTATTGTTATATGGCCCGTTGTCACACATGCCATAGAGCTGCTTCTTGGTCCTGGCTGCAAAAGGAACATTTACCAAACCCTTCCAAGACAACAATCTGCCTGCTTGCACAAGATTCTTGTCCACAGAAGGGGAGACAGCTAGTGAGGGGAACACAGGATTCCCCGTAGAAGAACAATCCCTGAAGAAACTTTCGGCAAATACTGAGGATCCCACTGAGTAACGCCACCCAGAATTCTGTTAGGATCTTATTTAAAAAAAAAACCCGCACAGACCATAGTCTGCTCTGAACAGCAAGATCTGTTGCTGACTTCCAGCTTTACTAACTAGGAACAATCAGGTGGGACACCTTGGTCAACCCAGCCTGAATCTAGGCAGAAAACAGCCTCTAGGAGGAGAGAGCTTCAGTAGGAAAAATAAGTTTAAAAAAAACAGTGGTTCTTTCAAAAGCTAGAAACTGGAAATTGTCTGGTCTAGGCACGCACTTCACAGAGGTCGTCAGGTATTAAAAAGACCATTATAGAATGGAGGCAAATCTAAACTCTGTAATTAACCAGGTGCCAACAAAAATAGGTGAAAGAAAAAGCCCATCCCCCCCCCCCATCATGATGGAGGAGAGAGAAGGCAAGGGACTTCCAGGCCAGCAGCCAGTCAGAGTATAACAAGCACTGAACAGATGGGAGGTGAAAGGCCACCACCCGGCTGACTAAATCAGTGAGCCCCTGGCCCCCTTCTAATAGCAGGAACAGCAAAGCAGGGCTCAACCAATGGTAACTATTGCCCCCAAAATGGTTAATATGTCTCTAAATCTGGTTCAAAAGGCCATGGGGAAGGTCCAGACACACTAGCCGGTGCCACAACATTGAGGCCACAAGATTGTTGGCAATCAAAACCTGTCCCTGAAAAGAGAGTCCAGGAAGGAGCCAGAACCATTTCTACAGCCAGCCTTGCACCTTCTCAGCCCCCTCCCAGTTCCTTATCATATATTATTCAGATCCAAAAAAGACCCCATGAGGTGCCCCATTGGAACTGTTGGGGATAGCTATACTGCCAAGAGTGCCATAAGAAAAATTGCTCTTAGTCCAGTTAATGCAATCCAAAGATGCCTGTTCATACACTTGTAAACAAGCACAAAGTGCTTGTACATTACTGTCAGATGTAATAAAAACTGATATGTCATCAGCATAGGCTGACATACAAACCGGGAAAGCATCTGGCACCATGCAATAGTAACGACAGTCAGACGGCTTCTGAGAAGATGCAGGAATGGCTCCAAACTAGGAGCACACAGCATCCCAGACAGAGGACAGCCCTGACAAATGTCTTTGGGAAACAGCGGCTAAGAACCCCATTAATCTTTAGGACACTAAAAACGTTATGGTACAATAAAGAAATATATGAAGAGAACACTGGCCCAATCCCAAAAGCCTCAAATGTTTTTAAAAGATCATTGTGGTTGACTCAGTCAAAGGCCTTCTCCTGGTCCATTTAAATAAGCACCACACCCAGATTACGAAGTTTGCTAACAGAAAAAACATTATGAATTAAAAACAAATTATCAAAAATACAGCAGTTAGGAATACAATATGTTTTATCAGAATCCAGACAGTCCTTCAGCCAGTTGGCTAAGGGCCTGGATAAAGTCTTATAGTCAGACCAGAGAACATAAATACATCACAGTGGTCCCTTTTTTGGTGCAGCAGGGTGATCACTGCCTTGCAGCAACTGAGGGACAGCTGCTTCTCCTGGATACAATCTCACACCACTAGAAAAAAGTCAAGACCGATGAAATACTTGTAAAATTCAGATGGTATCCCATCAATACCTAGGTCCTTGCCTGTAGAGAGCTGCTGGACTGCAACAGATAGCTCCTGCAGCAACAACAGGGCATCTGGCACTACTGTTCTTCACCAGTCAGATGGGGTAACCCTTGGTGGAGCTCCTCCATTGCCAGCACATCACAAGCTTCAAGTGAGTACAGAGTACTGTACAAAGAAACAGCTGCTTTCTGGATCTCAGCAGAGTCAGCTGTCAGATGACCATCTGGCAGCTATAGGCAAAAAATCTGCCAATGGTCTGTAGATTTCTGCTCCAACTCTGAAAAGAACCTTGTGGGAGCATCAATTTCCTGTGAAACACCCCTGTATCTCTCAAGACAAGGGTGGCTGAGTGAACAAAGCACTGTTGATTAGGGAAATAGGCCTCGAGCCCAACTCCCTACTTCCCTTTAGTGACTTTTTGGATAGCACTAATCTTCTTCGCACTGTACCCAACCTTCCTATATAGCTGACTGGCTGGGATGTCAGGAACCAGGGAGGAGTCAGAGAGATCATCCTCCTCCTCTTCATCTCCCTCAGGCTCCACCAGCACAGAAGAACATTGAGCCACCACTGGAACATTCTCATTATTCATGGAGAGAAATTCAGTGGGAACATCAGCTGGCGTATCTATTTTCCCAAGAGTGGTAAGCAGTGCAGCCCCAAGCTGGCACTCAGAATCAACACTGCAGCATCCAGGATCAGGGCTTGAGTACTCATCATGCCAGGGGAAGACAGTACACCTCTGGGAGGTCCAGGCATGGAGCTACCACCCAAAGCAATGTTATCCTCCTTTTCAGGGCACACAGCTGCATCCTCAGCCAGTGCCAGCAGCTCAAGGCTGCCAAAATCTTAGCTCTTTTAGAAGTAATCCACCATAAATCCATCTCATTGGTCTGTTCTTCACCCTGTCTCTGCTTCCTCTGCAGGGAGGTGCTCCTAAGCCTCCCAGACTCACTTCTGTCTAGGTACAAGTGATGGGGCCACAATAGAGGATTCCTCTGGGGGGCTGCTCCCCGGACAATGGCAGACCACCTACAGTGAAGGAGGGAGAAAGTCTGCATCTGCACTGTCAGATCCTGCTAGTCCCTTGATGTCCCAGCAGCCTCCCCACATTCTTACCAAGGACCCCTGAGCTGGCAGTGCATGGGCAGGAGCACCTCAAATGACCCGGGTCAACACACAGGAAACATTTCATGTTTTCAGAGGTAACAAGCACTGTATAATCAGCACCATCTTTGTGGTGCTTTAAAACCAGAGTCTAGGGCTGTTCAGGGATATTTAGAACCACATAAACTTGGCAGCAGAACAACATAACATGCCAAACATCTGGGTTCTTGCAGCTTGACGGAATCATCCTAACAGAAGAAATTACCTTCTCATAAAGGGAGAGATTTGACACTAGCATCTCTTGTGAAGGAAACAGGGACATTGGGGAAAAAACTACGTTAGTAGCAGGAGTAAACAAGGGACATACTTGAACAAAAGACTCCTTAACCCAGAATCCCTCCTGTACCAAACTGCTCCTAGGCCAGGAAAATCATTATAGATTTGCTCATGTGGGAGGCAGATTTTATATTAGCACAGCCACCTTACCTACATTCCCCAACACATTCTCCACAGTGCAGGAGAAAGCAGGCGCACACTGAACCCCACGCTTGTGGGTCAAACTGCTAAACCCATCTGAAGTAGACCCCATGGAGGGACCCCCAATAAGAAAGGAGGGGAACCAACAACATCCTGAAATAAAGAAACAGAAAATAACAAAATAAACAGAGACTAACAGAAACTCAGCTAGTGCACGCAGGACATCACAAACACAGCCTTACTCTCAGAAGCTCCCATAACCCCGAGAGAGAGAGAGAGAGAGAGACAGTCACCAAAATATCCTTTTTAAAGTCTGAGACTTTATTCCAAGTCTCCACCCTGGGGGGATTTTCTTTCTTTTTATCCTAGCATTCGAAATCTTTGAAAGAAAGCATTTAGAATGGGTGGCATGACAGACCTTTAAATGCAATATGCAGCTACTGAGCTCCACACTATAATTACTGTCATACTGAAGAAGGTTAAATATTTATGAAGAAAGAGCATTTTATCACCCAATCTAATTTTTAAACTTGGATTCTGTAATCTCATTGAGATGCTAATAACCAAGGGGGTTTCTTGTTTGTTTAGCAGCAGTAAAATTCTCTCCATTCTCATTTGTTTTGTAGAGAGTGGCTTATTTGTGGTTTACAAACACAGGCAACAGAGCTCTTTTTTTAATTTTCAGCCAAAAATAAATGGGGGGAAAAAAAATCTGCCAAATGCCATCTTGGGCTCAGCCTAATTAATGGTTCCCGGATAAACATAGGGTTGTGTGTGTGAATATTTTCACATGATGGTTTCCTTTGGTTCCAATGCATGTCCATTTGCAGCCACCTCCCCTTTTGCTTTGAGGGCTTGGTCAAATCTCTACGTGAAAACAAGACATTAAGTGCTTAGTTCATCTGCTGCCATGTTGAACGCATGTGAAATGGCAAATATCTTATGATTTTGAAGTGAAGACCATAAATCCAATAAGTTTGCTCAATACATGACCTAAATGTGCTTGAGATGTCCCTGAATATTAATGAATCTATCGGGGAAACTGATCTGAGTTTTATGCTTTTAACACAACTCCAAAATGGGCATGTTTTACATGGGATAGGATTCATAAGCTATTGCAGTGCCTAACTTTTTGGGATCCTACCACCATTAAGAGGAATGCACAACCCTGAATAAGACACGGGCTCCTTATACAATGTATGAGGAGAATTAGGTGCCTAAGAGTGGGAGCTGCCTAAAATAGCCAATAGGAAGTGATAAGGAAAAGGGTGTGGCTTAACCCCGTTCCTCAAAGGAATTGAGTCACCTATCTCAACTTTGGATTCACAGCCATGAACCCTCTCCTGGAGTTTGGTGCCTAAACCAGCACAGTCTTTTTTCAAGAGAAAGGAGGATTTCCTTATAATCTTTAGCCCAATGGTTAGAGCATTCACCCAGGATGTGTGGGACTAAGGTTCAAGTCCGCTCTCTGCCTGATATAGAGCAGGGATTTGAATGTGGGTCTCCCCCCATCAGGTGAGTGCCCTAAACATTGGTCTATGGGGTATACTGGAGTAGGTCTCAGTCTCTCCTTTTGAAACTGACCCACTTTGTATAAAATATCTGAATAGCCATTGGGCCAGAGTACAGTGAGAAAGACTCCCTAACCTGGTGGTTAGGGCACACACCTGGGAGGGGGGCAACTCAGGTTTCAGTCGCCCTGTTCCACTGAACATTAAATTAGTTTTACAAAGCAAAATGGCATCAAGTGGAGAGACCTGCTTCAGAGTAGCACATAGTACAGTGGTTAGAGCATTCTCTTGATATGTGTGTTCAAATCCCTGCTCCATATCAAGCAGGAAGGGATTTGAACCTGGATTTTCTGCATGAGCACTCTACCCCTGGGGGGGGGGGGGGGGTAAAGGTTATAAAGGCACCACCACCTCTTTCTACTGTTTTGTGGGGAATAAGAAATGTTCAATGCATGGTTACCCAATTAGGCCTCAGAGGCATGAGAGGTGGGGAAATACCTGGTTTGTGAACCCACTGGGGCTTACGAACAAGTTAGGTGCTGATCTGTTGGGTAGTGTAAGGACTCAGGCAGCTGTGTGCATGCTCAGCCATTGAAATGTAAGTGCCTTGGGGACTTAAATGGAGGAAATTTAGGCTGCTAGGGACTTTAGGCACCTAAAGGGTTAGGTGGCAGCTGAGCAGGGGTTTTGTGAATGCCAGTGGCACCCGGATTAAGGCTCCTAGTATGGCAGTTAGGCATCTAAGTCCCCCTTATGAATTGCACCCTTGGTTGCACTGGGCCAGTAGAATGGGTATAATCTTGATTCTTTTTTAAAAAGGGTTTGATATGGTGCACTGCACAGTCTTTAAGGCTATTCATACAATACAATACAATACATAAATGTTTCCTTTTCACAATTCATTTTTTTTCTTACTTCACTAGTTGTTACCTAATAATAATAAATAAAAAGGTATTCTTACTAAGTTGTTACTTCGACCCTCTTTCTGCTCAATAAACCTAAATGCCTCAAAGATCAGTTTGCACTCTTGTACTTAGGCTACAGTTAGCTATTGGCACTCTCTTTACATCTACTGCTGGTGGATATCAGAAGTCGAGTTGGGCTATTTTTTTTGACAATTTATTGCCAACAAATACAGATTTGGACATCGATCTCCCCCAACTCAGCTGAGTGTCCTAACCACTGAGCTATGGCGTATCCTGGTACAGGTTGCTCTCAGTCTGTCCTCTTGAAGCTTGTATAAATAATCAAACATTCAGTGGAGTAGGGGAACTGGGATGTGGGTCTCCCAGCTGAGTGCCCTAACTGCCAGGTGATTAAGTTATTCTCTCTTTTTCTCTCTCATATACTTGAATAGTCATTGGGCCAAAGTGGAACAGCTTCAAGAGGAGAAATTGAGAGAGCCTCCCACTACCGCTGCATACTCTATATCAGGGGCGGGCAAACTTTTTGGCCTGAGGGGCGCATCGGGTTTCGTAAACTGTATGGAGGGCCGGTTAGGGGAAGGGGTTGTGGCCTGGCCCCCACCTCCTATCTGTCCGTCCCCCCCCCGGGGACTCTTGCCTCATCCAACCCCCTCCCCCCCCCCGGTTCCCTGACGTACCTTCTGGGACCCCTGCCCCATCCACACACCCCTGCTCCCTGTCCCCTGACTGCCCCTGGGCTCCCACTGCCCCATCCAACCCCTCCTCGCATTCCAGACTGCCCCTCAGGACCCCTGCCCCATCCAATCACCCCTTCTCCCTATCCCCTGACTTCCCCCTGCCGCCTCATCCAATCCCCCCTCCTTCCTGACTGCCCCCCCAGGACCCCTGCCCCCATTCAACCCCTTTTACCCCTGAGCACCATCCACACCCCCACCCCCTAACCACCACCCCAAACTCCCCTGCCCTCTATCCACCCCCCCATGCTCCCTATCCCCTTACCGCGCTGCCTGGAGCTCCGGTGGCTGGTGGCATTACATCTGCGCCGCCTGGCTGGAGCCAGGCCACGCTGCTGCCGCCCCCACCATGCAGCACAGAGCACTGGATCAGGCCGGGCTCTGCAGCTGCACTGCCCCAGGAGCTCACAGCCCTGTCGCCCAGAGCATTGTGCCAGCGGCAGAGCGAACGAGCTGAGGCTGCGGGCGAGGGGGAACAGCGGGGGAGGGACCGGGGGCTAGCCTCCCAGGCCAGGAGCTTGGAGCCCAGGCAGGATGGTCCCGCGGGTTGGATGTGGCCCACGGGCTGTAGTTTTCCCACCCCTGCTCTATATCCTGGAGGTTAGGGCACTCACCCGGGGAGAGCAGGGTTCAAATACCTGTTTCAGAGCAGCAATTTGAGCCTGGGTCTCCCCCATACCAGGTGAAAGCCCTAACCACTGGGCTAAAAAGGTTACAAGGTATCACAAACTCCTTCCCCAACTCTTTTGTGAATGTAGCTCTTTAAAAATGCTTGGAAACAAATTATTTCATTTGAACTAAACTATTTTAATCTTCTTTTTACCTGCCAGCAAACTGAGAAATCCGTTATTCAAACACCTTTATTCAGAAGCTATACGAGACCAATCCTGCCCTTGATTGTACCTCAATGGAAGCCACATCCATCTGAAGACAGAATTTAGCAGAGCTAGCAAGCAAGGGAGAAATAAATGTTATCAGATTGTTTGATCCAGAAAGAAGTAAACTCAAAATTATTAAGGCTGTTGCCCTGCTAAGCCAACAATTGCTTTGTTTATACTGCTGCTTCTGATAGTCCCTTTGTCCTTTGAAACTATATCCTTTTCTTTGAACTTCCACATGCTATAAATGTGAACCTGCAAGCTATAAAATATTTGGAGGTTCAGATCACTTAAACCAAAATCTTGGGACTTCTCTCAATTGGAGAGTCCTACTTATTTCTCATCCAGGCACCTCCTTATTAAGTCTCATTAACTCCAGCGTATGCTCTAGGGTATGATACATCCCAGACAGAACTGAATTATTCAAAAGGCCCTACAGGGAGTTCAGGGAACCATAGGAGTGATGGAATGATAACTACTTAAGGAGTATAATTGACAGGGTCTTCTTAATCAAACCTTTCTGGAGGAAGGGATATGGTGAGCTGCCACTAATAATCACTTTATACACAACCTCGGGGAATCCCATCCCCCCAGATCCTTGATTTTACTTCCTCTAAACCTTTGTTGCTGGTTTTAACCCAGACTATGTTACATCTAACTCGGAATCTCGCTTGACAACATTAATACATGCGTGACCTAAATTACACTTATTAGAAATTGGCTTATGAAGAATTCACTATTGTGTGACTGGTATTCCAAGTAAAGCTGTAAAGCTTTTTGTTCTACATCATGTGGACAAAAGATATAATATTGTCAAGGACTTTCATAGAGTCCTTTAAATCCTTTATATGGTCTTTACAGCCAAAGAGCAAGAACAGCATTGGAAAATAACTTTCACTAATAGTATTGTAAAAGGTATGGCAGGTTACATTGGTTACTTTTTGCGGAAGGGCATGAGCAACATCTTGCCACCACAATTTATAAACCTTTAAATGATTTGACACCAGATTACTTAAAGGCCAAATTAACTTTCATCTCTGATATTCATTCACACAAGTCAAACAGAATAATATTGTTTACTTCACAGAGCTGTAACTATGGAATGTCTACTTATCTTTAGGGCATTTACTCTTTAGAACAACATCCCTTCAACAGTCAGGTTGGTGCTGTAACTATGGGATGTCTACTTACCTTTAGTGCATTTAATCTTTGGAAGAACATACCTTTAACCGTCAGATTGGCAGTGATTTAAAAGGATCTTCAGTACTTTCTGCAAATGAAATATCAACATAAGCACTTCAAATCTATTGAAGGACTTGATCCTTTCAACAGATATTTATTTTACTGTGGGTGTTTACTACTGCTGAATATTATATTTATGTATCTCACTTCTTCAGATGCAAGAAGTGAGGTTCTGACCCACGAAAGCTTATGCTCCCAGTACTTCTGTTAGTCTCAAAGGTGCCACAGGACCCTCTGTTGCTTTTTACAGATTCAGACTAACACGGCTACCCCTCTGATATTTATGTATGTGTTTATTTGCTTTGTCGGTTCCATTAGGAAAGAACATAGCACTATCTTTCAAAGAGAGTTTCACTGTAAACTAGCTGACATCAGCTCTACTGAGGTATATGTATGAAGATTTTTAATAAATATCCATGGCTAGTAGCTCCTGCCCTGACAGTATTGCCATAGCACTTTCTTCCCTCGACCTGGTCTCCTTGGCTCCTCTCTGATATCTGCTAGCAGAAAGTCAGCTGGCAAACTCCTTTGTCCTTCTAGGGGAGTGGTTCTCAAACTGTGGGTCAGGACCCCAAAGTGGGTTGTGACCCCATTTTAATGGGGTCACCAGGGCTGGCAGACTTGCTGGGACTTAGGGCTGAAGCCAAAGTCTGTCCAGGGCTAAAGCCCTCAAGCTTTGGCGCCCCCCAGGGCAGCGAGGCTTTGGCTTTGGCCCCCAGACCTGGGATGGCGGGGTTGGGCCTTCAATCCCCCTGCCCCAGGGTTGTATAGTAATTTTGGTTGTCAGAAGGGGGTTGTGGTGCAATGAAGTTTGAGAAACCCTGTTCTAGGGTATCTATACTCCAATATCTCTTGTACCAGGTGATTTGGGGAATCTGTCTATGTACAGTGTATGAATTCATTTGGTATTGGAGACTGCAGAATTCATTTTGAAGGTGGGGCTTGTTGATTTCTCTGTCATCTTTTTATCATAGAATATCAGGGTTGGAAGGGACCTCAGGAAGTCATCTAATCCAACCCCCTGCTCAAAGCAGGACCAAATCCCAACTAAATCATCCCAGCCAGGGCTTTGTCAAGCCGGGCCTTAAAAACCTCTAAGGAGGGAGATTCCACCACCTCCCTAGGTAACCCATTCCAGTGCTTCACCACCCTCCTAGTGAAAAAGTTTTTCCTAATATCCAACCTAAACCTCCCCCACTGCAACTTGAGACCATTACGCTTTGTTCTGTCATCAGGTACCTCTGAGAACAGTCTAGACCCATCCTCTTTGGAACGCCCTTTCAGGTAGTTGAAAGCAGCTATCAAATCCCCCCTCATTCTTCTCTTCTGCAGACTAAACAATCCCAGTTCCCTCAGCCTCTCCTCATAAGTCATGTGCTCCAGCCCCCTATTCATTTTTGTTGTCCTCCGCTGGATTCTTCCAATTTATTCACATTCTTCTTGTAGTGTGGGGCCCAAAACTGGACACAGTACTCCAGATGAGGCCTCACCAATGTCCAATAGAGGGGAATGATCATGTCCCTCGATCTACTAGCAATGCCCCTACTTATACAGCCCCAAATGCCGTTAGCCTTCAACAAGGGCACACTGTTGACTCATATACAGCTTCTTGTCCACTGAAACCCCTAGGTCCTTTTCTGCAGAACTGCTTCCTAGCCATTCGGTCCCTAGTCTTTAACAGTGAATGGGATTCTTCCATCCTAAGTGCAGGACTCTGCACTTGTCCTTGTTGAACCTCATCAGGTTTCTTTTGGCCCAATCCTCCAATTTGTCTAGGTCCCTCTGTATCCTATCCCTACCCTCCAGTGTATCTACCATTCCTCCCAGTTTAGTGTCATCTGCAAACTTGCTGAGAGTGCAGTCCACGCCATCCTCCAGATCATTAATGAAGATATTGAACAAAACCCATCCCAGGACCGACCCTTGGGGCACTCCGCTTAAAACGGGCTGCCAACTAGACATGGAGCCATTGATCAATACCCGTTGAATCCGACAATCTAGCCAGCTTTCTATCCACCTTATAGTCCATTCATCCAGCCCATACTTCTTTAACTTGCTGGCAAGAATACTGTGGGAGACTGTATCAAAAGCTTTGCTAAAGTCAAGGAATAACACATCCACTGCTTTCCCCTCATCCAGAGACCCAGTTATCTCCTCATAGAAGGCAATTAGGTTAGTCAGGCATGACTTGCCCTTGGTGAATCCATGCTGACTGTTCCTGATCACTTTTCTCTCATCTAAGTGCTTCAGAATTGATTCCTTGATTTATCCAGGGACTGAGGTGAGGCTGACTGGCCTGTAGTTCCTCAGATCCTCCTTCCCTTTTTTAAAGCTGGGCACTACATTGGCCTTTTTCCAGTCATCCAGGACCTCCCCCGATCGTCATGAGTTTTCAAAGATAATGGCCAATGGCTCTGTAATCACATCCGCCAACTCCTTTAGCACCCTCGGATGCAGCACATCCAGTCCCATGGACTTGTGCTCGTCCAGTTTTTCTAAATAGTCCTGAACCACTTCTTTCTCCACAGAAGGCTAGTCACCTTCTCCCCATACTGTGCTGCCCAGTGCAGCAGTCTGGGAGCTGACCTTGTTTGTGAAGACAGAGGCAAAAAAATCATTGAGTACATTAGCTTTTTCCACATCCTCTGTCACTAGGTTGCCTCCCTCATTCAGTAAGGGGCCCACACTTTCCTCGACTTTCTTCTTGCTGCTAACATACCTGAAAAAACCCTTCTTGTTACTCTTAACATCTCTTGCTAGCTGCAACTCCAAGTGTGATTTGGCCTTCTTGATTTCACTCCTGCATGCCTGAGCAATATTTTTATACTCCTCCCTGGTCATTTGTCCAGTCTTCCACTTCTTGTAAGCTTCTTTTTAGCCTTTAAGATCAGCAAGGATTACACTGTTTAGCCAAGCTAGTCGCCTGCCATATTTACTATTCTTTCCACACATCGGGATGGTTTGTTCCTGCAACCTCAATAAGGATTCTTTAATATACAGCCAGCTCTTTACTTCTGTGTTGGACTAAAATTCTAAAGTGTGGTGAATCAGGCCTGACAGTGGAGAGTTGTTAACATTGATGACTCCCAGTCAAGGGGAAGTGACTTGGGACAATTGGATACCTGAACACTGGGGAAACCAGTCCAACCATTTTTGTCTGAAGGTTCTCTGATTTGGAGAGTGGAAAATCCCCAAAGAGGAGAACAAAGAAGTCAGGTGTCAATAGTGGGTCTTAAAAGACACAGAGCCTGACACACTCAGGGTCAACTCAGAGGGTCTCACAGACATGGTAAGCATGGCATGCTTTCATAGCCACCGAGTGGTCCTTTTCAACTGTGACCAGCTGAGGAAGAAAAAAACTGTACGCACAAGAGAAAGAAGAGACTCCATGATTTAGTAGAGAAACCATGTGCAGGAGGGGAGATCCTGGATTCATCGGAGCACTCTGATCTAAAACCAAGGAATGCTCAAGATAGTGAGAAAACCAAGCCAGGGAAATATATATACGTGTTTATTGTTTTTTTTCCCTAGATCTGTGTATTTCTTGTGCTAGAGTAAAGGGTAATTGGTGTTTGGAACCCTTACAGAGCCCGAGCATATGTTTGTTTTCACTCTCACAAGTCCCTGAAAAGGTGAACTGTAAACCAGAGTGCCTAAAGGGCTGGAGCTCTGGGAAAGGGTGTGCTTAAGACACTGTAGAATCTGGGTTGTCAGCACTGGTCCAGGGAGGCCTAGGGTAGCTGTGCTGGGGAGCCCCATTTCTGTGAAGGGGCAACAGACAGAGAGCCTGTGCCTAGGAAATATACCAGAGAGACCGAGGAAAGACACAGTGCAAAGTGTGCTCAGACCAAGGGAACTTAAGAGAACATGGGCCCAGTGTGTGAGGCCCAAACACAGCAGTCTGGTGAGTTCCCAGCAGAAGGCGTTCTACTAGGACAGTATGTGACCCCCCTTGCCTAAAACTACATCCTGTTCTGTCTGCCTCAATTTCTACTGGTATTCCATACAACGGGCCTTATAAGACCTCTGAACACTTTAGTAACAATGGCATCAGTGTTAAGCAACACAGTGCTGAGTCTTGTATAAAAGCCTGTATTTCATGAATGTACCAGGTTAAGCCATCTAGCCAGAGCAATTTAATTATAATGTTACCAGCAGGACAAAGAATTCTTATGGTAAGGTGTGACCAATGCCATTGCTAGTGTAACCCACACACCTCCTGGATGTGGTGTTCTGTCCCATCTAGTGGCACCGAGACCACTTAGAGAGAGAAATTAATGAGTCTGCTCTACAGTCTTAGTTAACAGCCATGTGGCTTTTAGGCTCATGCAGTAGAGGCTCATGCACTAAGCTCCAGAGGTCCCCAGTTTGATCCCAACTACAGGAATCTGTTGGTGTTACACTAGCTCTCAATGTTCTCCCTTGTCCTTCAGCTTCTTTTCTTGTGTCCACTTGCCACATCCTGATGGTAACACAACTTGTTGGGAGTGGATCTTTCTACATTGGCCAAGAGGGAGTGGGGAGGTAATGGGGTGTAGGGATCCACAAACTCTTTACTCTTCAGCACCTCTCCTTAGAGGTTACAGTGTTTTTTTTTCTCCAGCGATGTCTGCATGAAATTACCCAGACAACACTAACTTAACAAAAACAAAATGTAAGAAAACAGAGAGAAAATGGAATTTACAAAAACCATTTGCTTAGTATCTCTCGTTTTATGCTTCCCATAAGTTAAAGCAGCTGAGGCCTCTCAGTGTAGTTACAGAGAAAACAGAAATGTAAATATCTTGTACCTCATGACTGTTATCGCCTCTCTCTGATCAGCCTGTCACCATCTCCCCGATGTGTTCAGAAATCTCTAGCCCCTGCAACTGGATCAGCTTGCTTATCCAGATATGCCTTCCTCCTTTCAGCCCAGTATGGTCCAGTTATCTACATACACAATAGGGTTTGGACTCACTGCTTTCTCTAAGAGAGAGCCCGTGAAGGATGCAAAGACCCTTAATAATTATTAATAGTTGCCTTTCAAAGGCTAGCACATTTCATAGACCAGAGTGCAAATCTCTGCTTCAGCCTGTTTCTATATTGTCCTTTCAAACAGGCAATTTTTCCTCAATAACAGTCCTCTATCCCACACTCATTTGATGTTGTTATGAACTCTGAATTACAGATGGAGATTGTAGTGGGAAGGATTGACAGACTCGGAGGGGGAGGAGCCCCTCATTGAACCCTAGTGGGAAGAGCCATGCCACGCTCAACCCTCCCGCCAGAAGTCAGTGGGTGGGAGCGGAAGTGTAAAAGGTGTGCCAGAGAACTCAGTTGGGAAGCAGCCGCTGGAGGAGCCTGACACCTCCTGTGAGCTCCCGAGCTGGGAAGCTGCTGCAGACCGCAAGGGAGCCAAGAACTGTCCAGGATTGCCAGGGCCATTTACGGACCCAAGCACAGAGGAGCTGCAATCACTGACAGAGGCCTTCTTCCCGGACAACCAGGGCGACCCTCTACAGAGCCAGGTATACCCTGAGGGGGAGTTGGGAAGTGGCCCGGGGTAGCCAACCCCTGTCTGGCTGCAATGCTGATAGTAAGTGAGTCAGCGTGTTGTGGTCAGGATCCCCGCTGACCCAGTGGCAGACCACTGTGCCACAGCTAGGTGCCTTGGCTGGGACACAGTGGAGTGGGTGGGCCTGCGTCCGCGCCTTCCACCCCAATCCATGGGTGGCAGTCTCCCCCTCTCTTAGGCAAGAAGCCTGCACTTGTCGGCCCTCTGCCAGAGCTAGGAGTCCTGACTGTTTACTGCTCAGCTTGAGTACAGGCCTGAGCCCTTAGACGCTCTACTGCCCTGCTTAAGGGCCTGGGCTAATTGACTCTTTGCTGCCCCGCCCCGGCCAGGGGCTGGGTCTCCATAACTGTGTTTGTTGTTCGGCCCTGATCACAGGCCCAAGCCCACATCTCCCGTTGCCACGCTGATTCCCCATGTCAGGCGATCCCCTGGAGACGTAGTGGGGCAAATTGGTCTCCCACAGACCCGGAGGGGGAGGAGCCACTCCCCCCAATGGACTACAGAGATCCATACTTTCTGTCACAAGATATGATCTCGACTTAATAGAAAATATAAACACATGTATTTTGAGCTTATGGTCTTCTCTCTACCACCAGCCTTCTTAGAGACAGAGAAGAAGGTTTTGTCCAAGTTTAAGCTACAGGTGTCCAAATATGGGTAATTTAGTACATTTTTACTGGGACTGAAAAAAGAAAAATAACCAGATCTACTATGAATCTTCACTTGATTTACAGCACACATGCTCAATGAATTATAACTGCAGGGTATTGTCTGCATTTTAATGATGCATTTAACTTCACTCTATTCCTTAGTGTTAAGCCATAAAACAACAAGTCAGTTTTCATATTGATTCCAGTGCTGCAATATTTACACAGTAGGCATGGATTTAAATTAGCCTTCCAAAACAGTGGCCAAGTACAATTTTGCAAGTCAGGTTTAAATAGCAAGCATGTAATTGACAGGCAATGATTTCAAAGAAAAATCATGTATTTTTGTGGGATTTCATGAGATGAGAAGCAGTTTTTATGGACACTTGGAGTCAAGCTAACTTGTAAATGAAAGCCATTTCTTCTCATTCTGTGAAAAATACCTTGCCCTACCTATCACTAATATAGTATAAGGCTTTTAAAAAGATTTTTGGCATATTATTAGAGCAGAGTGAATCAAGAGTTTTCAATTCAGTGGCCAAAAGAAAATATCTGAAAAAAATACAGTTAGTTTCACACAGAAGCTGATTTTCTTCATTTTTTTTTCTTGCTGAAATGAAAAACTGAAACAAAATGTCAATTGGAAATTGGGTTTGACTTTTTCCATTTTTTCCTCCTAATTTTTCTCATTTTTTAGTTGGCTGAAACTGCATTTTTTAACAAATTTGTCATTCAACCAAATAATTTCACCCAGTTCTACGTATCATAATCTGTTGATACAATTTAGAGGTAAGTCAGCTAAGGTAGATAAGTCACCTCAGAACATGCCTACATATATTAAGGTCTGATTTTCATTTACACTAAGGCCTCTTTACACCACTCTAGCAATTCAAAGAGACACTAAACTAGCTACGATTATCATTTACTTCCCCTTCAAGTCCCCTTTAAAATGACAGAAAAGCGAAAAGGAGCATCACTGTAAATGAAAAACAGATCCATTGGCTTAAATGGAGCAATGCTGATTTAAATTAGTTGAGAATCTGGCCCATTGGCTGTGTATTTCTCATTGATATTTTGTTTAATTCATTTATTCTCTTCCATCACTTCACTTCCCTTAACACTAAATTCCTGTAGTGTGAGTTTGAAGTGGATCCGGGGGAGGTGAAAAAGTTCAAATAGTGTTTCTTGTATTAGTTTGTTTTTACTTTTGCCTAAGGAAAAATGATGCAGCAACAGTTTTCAGACACTGTTTGTTTAAATGCTTATCACTTGTGATAATATTGGGAAAAAAATGGCTCCGTGTAAACTGAAATGACCTTGCTTGAAGGTTTAGGCTTCTTTAAGGATTAGGAGATTTTATTTTCATCATTCTTAAATTTCTAGATACATAAAACTTAAAATTTCAATTGCATGAAATTGTATATTTTGGGCTTTAAAATATTTTTTCTGTTGGCATGTGCATAACTCCCCAAAAACATTCTCAAAGCCCCCAGAGGACACTCAGGGCCAGATTTACAAAGGTATTTAGGCACCTAAAAATGCAGATAGGTCCCTAGTGAGATTTGCAAAAGCACCCAGGCACCTGAAGCCCATTAGCCCCTTACTCACTAGCCTTATAGTTAATAAAGCTGAAGTTTGTTTATTTCATTCTCTGAAATATTGAAGATCATGGATTATTTTTGAACCACAGTTTTATATCTCAGCATTTGTACCTTTTGAGGGAGATTAACTGAGTATTTTGCAATTTACTGTGTGAGGATCTGGTAGATGAGACTCTAAACCCCAGATCCTATTTGTTTTACACAGATATTAAAGGTTTCACGATACTCCTTAAGAGCAGAGATTTATCTTGGTGTCACTGAATAGAATGTCTACTCTTCACCTGCACTGTTCTACAATGTTTTATGCATAATTTGGCTTTTTTCTTCCACACGAGAGGCGGCAGCATTTCAGTGGTGCTGCATGCATATGGCTGCAAAATACTTTGAAAAGGAAGGTACTATATAAATATAAAATATTATACTGAACTGAAAAAAATATACAGTAGTGATTAGGACACAGTTACTCTGACAGGTCCGTCTATGGCAAGGTATATTTGGCTATAACAGACTACTGGAAATTGATGTCTTCAAAAAAATCAAAACACACTGAACATAGCCAAAAAGTGAATATTGCGTAGAACCAGAACTGACTCACTAAAACACTAGTTTGAGCTATGTATGCTGCAGGGCCCTGGAGGAATTGGCTTAGCACTTTGGGTGTGAAATCTTGGCGGACTGAAGTAATTGGGAGTTTGCCATTGACTTCAATAGAGCCAGGATTTCACCTTGCGAGTCTTATGCAGGGCATTGGGCCCATATTTTTTACCAAATATTTGCAACATACTTGAGCATAGAAATATCACATTGTGTTTTATGGAAACCAGAAATGTTCACATAATAGTACATATAATTTAAGAACATAAGAATGGCCAACTAGCCCAGAATCCTGTCTTCTGACAGTGGCCAATGTTAGATACTTCAGATTCAGAACTGCTCACTAAGGGTGGTCCTACCAGGAGTCCAAGACTCCGGATGACATAGTTCTGAGGGCCATTGGGACACAAGCTTCTCTACCACAACAAGGTGACGGTCCAAGGAGAGGACCTTTTTTGTATGTACATTCCATTAGGGCCTGTCAGTGCAAGACCACACAACATAGGTACATTAATGCTGTTAATAATGCCTACTTGTATGTGTATCTAACCTTGAAGAAAGGCAATTCAGCTATAAATGGTACATGATCCAGCTTATTTACAGTGATTCCGAAGGACTAATATTAATATTAATTTAAGGTCATATGAGGTAAAAGTACATGTAACATATGTGCATCTATGCCTATAGGAAAAAATCGGTTCCTTTGTATTATATTGTTTTATTTACCAAATATATCATAATTGCCCTATATAAATCAATGGTATAACCACATCTTGAATACTGTGTGCCATTCTCATTGCCCCATCTCACAAAAGATATATTAGAATTGAAAAAGTTACAGAGAAGGGCAACAAAAATGATTAGGTGGATGGAACAGCTTCTATATGAGGAGAGATTAAAAAGACAGGACTTGTTCAGTTTAGAAAAGAAAGACTAAGGGGGGTATGATAGAGGACTATAAAATCATGAATGGTTGGAGAAAGTGAATAAGGAAGTGCTTATTTACCCCTTCATATAACAAAGGAACCAGGGGTTGGCCAATTAAATTAGTGGGCAGCAGGTTTAAAACAAGCAAAAGAAAGTACTTCACACAACGCACAGTCAACCTGTGAAAATTGTTGCCAGGGGATGTTATGTAGGCCAAGAATATAACTGACTTCAGAAAATAATTAGATAAGTTAATGGAGGCGAGGACCATCAATGGCTATTAGCCAAGATGATCAGGGATGCAACCCCACTCCGGGGTTGCTGAAATTGGACAATGGGGGCTGGATCACTTGAAATTGCCCTGTTCTGGTCATTCCCTCTGAAGCATCTGGCCCTGGCTGCTGTTGGAAGACAGGACAGTGGGCTAGATGGACCATTGATCTGACCCAGCATGTCTGTTCTTATATTTTTATTGCCCATTGCTGTGTAAGTGTAACACCGACAAACCCCGGTCGTCGGCAGACTAGGTCAAACCGGGGACCTCTGGAGCTTAGTGCATGAGCCTCTACCACATGAGCTAAAAGCCAACTGGCTCTTAGCCAAGGCTGTAGTGCAAACTCATTAATTTCTCTCTTTTAAGTGGTCCCAGTGCCACTAGATGGGACAGAACACCACACCCAGAAAGTGTGTGTGTTACATAAGCAAATGTTGATAGTCCTTACTGTAATGCAAGATGACAGGTCCATAAATTTGAATTTTGTCCAATTACAATCTCCTACATAACAACACATTAACACAACAATATCCTGCTCTTAGTAACAAATATGCATCCCCATTGATGTCACTGTGTTCCATAGGCGTAAGAGAGGAATTTGCCTTGTAACTTTTGCAGAAAATGCCTTTTCTTTGTTCTTTTTAATTACAGAAAAATGACATAGCCTAAAAGGGTGGGAGGGGAAAGAGAAGTACAACCAAAACAGCAAGAGTAGGCTCCATAACACAATGTAATGATAGCAATGGATATAACAAAAGATGTATGTTGCAAGGACTCTTCTTTTTCTTGGAGGTGTAGCTGGATCTGAACCTTGGTCAGCTTTTGTGAGTTGACCAGTTCAGTCCAAGACAGCCTGAGTACAGGTTAATGATGTTATTGTTGCTGTACTGATTATTAAAACCTTAGAAAGGGAGGCAAGACATCAACTTGGTTAGCATAACCCTATGACAGGCTGCTTCTCTCCAAATTCATTGTGTGAAATCATGGCCCCACTGAAGTCAATGATAATATTGCCATTGATTTCAATGGGGCCAGGATTTCACCCATTGCCTCTTCACCACATGGCATATGTGTCTGAATTGTATTCCTTGCTGAGTTCAGTCCTGATCATGCAAAGAGCTCCTCCCAGGTGTAAAGTCTGTCCATGCAGAACTGGCAGGCTCAGGGCCTTAGATTGTGTTTTGGCAGCGCACCGAGTCTAGAATCAATGATTAAACTGTATTTAAAAAATGATAACGTAGTTCATAGTAGCCACTGCTATCATAGACAACACTAGGCGGGATCCAAGTACTAACCAAGCCAAAACTTTCTTAGCCTTTATAATTAAACGAGATTAGGTCTTTTCAGGCCAACAAGGCCAGCTACTTTTATGCATCCAGCTGTTTTTCTCTTTACCCTGACTTGCATATTTTATTTATACCAGAATCTATTTACAATCTGCAGCCTCAATGTTAGAGTTTATTGCACTAACTTTAAAACTGTATCAACTATTGCATGGGTGGGAAGTTGAACATTTTAAGGTGGGTGGGTTATTGTTGCAGGAAAAGAGAGTATTGCTTTTCCGCAGCTAATGTTCCACACAATGTAGAGATTGTCTCCACTTTCTTTTGGCAAGCAAGACATTAATATAATGCCCTTTTAAGTCTAATAGAATGTTTTCAGATTTTTCACATGGGACTGGTCTTTCCAATATATTTGCATTGATACTTAATATATCCATACATATCTTCCAATTTAATTGGGAACATGTAGTGAGAGAGAAAGCCAAGTGACCAGGAGTGTGGTTAAAATGGTAAATATTTTGCTTACAAAATTCGGGGCAGTGTTTCATGAATTGGTTAGCTAGCATGTATGTAACAGCAAGTTGAGTACACTTAGTTTAAACATCACTTAAACTTGTTTCACAGTTATATGTTCCCCCCAAGTGTGGTGTAGATGCTAGTGGTCATTCAGGACTTCAGACAAAACCAGGACCAGATTTTGTCTTTCAAACCATGGATCACAGCAGGAAAGGATCTCTCTGCCAGAACTCCATCTGAGAAGTACAAGCTTCAGCTGTAGTTCCATCATCACCCTTTTAGTGGATGCAATGTGTGCTCCTTTAAAGGCCTAGCCAGCTGTCTGATTTGCAAGGAAGGCACGTCAGTGGTCCTAACCTCATCCTGCCTCTTTTTGGGTAGCTAGAGTCCATTTGGGTGCTATCAGAGAGCAGTACCTGTGCTTCCCTGAGACTCATGACACAGATGAGGGGAAATGCATCCAGCACCCTCTATTTTCCAGCTGAGTTCTGTAAGGTTGGCCAAAATTGAGCCTCACATGTGAAGGTTCCAGCTAAAGCTATACTTGAGTTGACAGATCTGAAGAGCCTCATTAGGTTAGTTTAGCAGGTATAATGGGGCTTTGCCTTTCCTCCAATCTCAAACTCACTCAAGTCAGAAAATGCCTACACAGATTTTTATGAAGCTTTCCAAAGCAATGTTGTTTCTGGACAACAAGTAAATGCGAAGAGACATTTAGAACAATTGTGCAATACCAACTGTACCTATGACAATGCTATAGTAAAAGTAATAATAAAAATCTTGGGCTGTTGCTAAAAAAATTCCCCTTCCTACCCCAAGTCAGAGTCTTATGTACCCTAATCATTTTGTTGCATCTTCCTGACTTTAAGGTGTCATCACTATGTCAATCATCTTCTCTTAGTCAGTAAGTGCTATACATGCAAGTACAGTAGTTGATTTTCTAAGGTATTTTCTAGGTATTTACCAGCAAGCACTGTGAATCAAAGGGCAGAGATTAACCTTTCAATGCCACTGTGACTAATGACTTGATTGGATAATTATCATTTCTGCTTTTAGTCACAGGAAGTGGTAAGGCTAATCTATTAGATTCCTTTAAGGTGCTATAGTTTATTTTGTACTTTCCAAGGAATGAGCACATACTTGGCTGAGAACCCTGAAGAAATCAGTCTTCTAGAAAAATACCAGAGTGACTGTACTTTACACCTACAACTGCAGAATTTTCACAAAAGGAAACAGCTGTATTGCTCAACATTTGAAAGGTGTTCATAGGGAATCCTTCCACTTAATAGAGCAGGCCAAATAACTCAACACCTTGCCATGGCTAGTCACATAACTATAAGTTTGAATTTGCTTCAGTCAAATCTGTGTTCAGCTCTCTTTTGTTCATTTTTTGCAAATATGTTTGCCAGTAGAAATTTTTGCAGCAATATATTTTTGGAAAGTGAATGATGATTTTGTAAATGTGAGTATTCATACCAGAATCCCCATTCTAAGTGTTGTGCTTCAAAATGGGTGAAAACAATAACTTGGCCTGCAGTATGTGTTCAGTTGTAGCTAATGCAGGGGGTGACATGCTGCCAGAATTTAACAACTGAGTCTTTCAAAACTGTTACATCTCAATGTGAAATACATGTGACTGTCCAGATAAAATACACTCTTTCTTGACAATTGTTCTTAACAGCTGCAGCAGTGGTGGATCCTATTCTCCATGGAGAACCCTCCATGAGGTCCCACAGTGAGAGAGAGGTAATAGGTAAGGATGAATTTTGCCAAGTCTCACAAGGGAAAAAAAAAGTGGCACTGCCTTTCAAAACAAGCCCAACCCATTTCAGTGCTTGCTTTGTAATGAAAGAGGTGCCCTGGCACAAATTAAGCACGACACACACCAAAAGGGGCAAGAACAGTGAGAGATTTTCCACCTCAGGCTTGGAAAGGAAAAAGCTCAAATGTTTGCAACAGAGTTTAACCAGGGCAAAGAGGGAGGATGTGTGTAGGGGGAAATGATGCACATGTCTCTGTCTTTCTAAAGACAACAGCCAACACCAGCTTCGCAAGGCCTCCCTCACCCTTCACACTGCAAAGCTTGGGTGAGGATCAGCGGGGTGAGCAGTAAGCTCCGCTAGCACATGAAGGGACAGCCAGACAGTGAGCAAGGGGTAGGGGGTGGCACTAGGACAAGGGAGGGAGTGAGACTGGGGAAAGGGAGGTGGTGGCAGGAACCATTTGCTGGGAGACTGACCCCCGCCAGCGCAGGGGAATGGAAGAGGCTGGAGCAGCGGCACGTGTTCCAGTTGGTGATTGTGGCTCAGAAGGGCAGCAGGCTCATGGACCGAAAGGTGGCTGGCCGGGCCCCTGTGTAACAGGCCGGGAGCACTCCATGCTGGCCACTCTACTCCCCTTGCAGCACCCTGAGGAGGGGCAGGAGCTGGCTAGCCCCCCTATCCCTCATCCCACTTTCTGGCTAGATGCTCTGCTCTGCCACAGGTCTCAGGGCCTATCATGCCCTCCCAGCACCACCCCTGTCCCGAGGCACCTCTCCCTCCCCAGAAATACAGCCAACCTCCATGCCCACAAGCCCAGCTGGGGAAGCCAGCCTGACAGCTGCAGGCAGTGAAGCCCCCAGCGAAGAGGGTGTCTGGCGAGGCAGAATCCTGCACTGTCCCCAGGGTCATTCTGACACTCCCCATTCAGGGGGCTCTCCTAGGGGCAGTAATGCCCACCACCCCTCCCCAGAGAAAGGGATCCCAGGAGAGAAAAGGCAGGTTCCTGCTACCACCTTCCTAGCCTCGCATGGTATGGTGTGTTGCTACCCTTACTGCTGTGCTGCCTTCAGAGCTCGGTGGCAGGAGAGCAGCAACTGATGGCCAGGCACCCAGCTCTTAAGGCAGTGCCGCTGCCAGCAGCAGTGCAAAACTAAGGGTGCCTATTACAAAAAAGCCTGAACAAGCAACTTCCAAATAAAACAAGCCCCAAACCCCGCAGCCCTCGGATCGGTGACTGGCAGTTCAATAAGGATGGTGATACTAAAAAATCCATTCAATCTGAATGCACTGAGCTACTGACAAATTCTTAAGTGTTATTTAACCAGGTGCTAAACAGGTGTCAAATTCTAAATTTTGGTCTTCTAATGCTGACATTGTCAAATAAAAGACTGATGAAATAAAGAAAATATCTTTTATTCAGTACAATATTGTCTCATTAAGTATTTTTCCCCAAATTTTTACTTAAAATAATTAAATCAATAAATAAAAAAAGCCTCTCTGAGGTTGAATCCAGCTTGGACAAGTACACAAGGAATGGAGAGAGAAAAAAAGCAGCTACAAATCTTCATGCAAGCAACATTGTATGTGATGTTTGCATCCCGAAGATAGTACACAAGCAGCCTTACCTGCCTAACACAGCCTGGTCCTGAACCACCCTCCATCTCACCATCAAAGGTTAATGTACGCAAATTTAAGTCATAAAGTATTGTAATTATCTGTCCAGAACTCAATGAAAATTCAGTTTCATTGTGTCACTTGATCTGCATATTATAGATCTTGGGCCAGATCCCTCCATTACAATTGAAGAGCTTATATCTTAAGTACTATTTTGGACCTTGTCTATATTCAGGATTTGTTCTGATTTCAATAACTGATGGCCAATAATACATGAAAATTCTTCCTGTAGGCAAGGAAAGCCATTATTTGCCCTGGACTCTGTTTCCAGCAGAGGGGGAACCATAAGGATTGCTGAAGTAGGGGCTAAAAACCAATCTACAAAAGGCCTTAGAAGGGTAGCCTTGTAAATCATGAATGGAAGCTATATGTGACCTCAATGTTCTTGAAAGGGAGGAGGGGGAAGAAAGGGAAAAATCTGTGGGTCTGATTCTCATTTGTAATAAGGACAGATCTACACTTAAAACGCTGCAGCAGTGCTTCAGATACTTATGCCAACAGGAGGGCTTCTCCTGTCAGCATAGGTACTCTATCTCCCCAAGAGGCTATGTCGACACAGCACTGTCTATAGTGAGGATTAGGTCACTTTAACTGCATTGCTCAGAGGTGTAGATCTAATTTCCTAGTGTAGAATGGAAAGCAAAAAGCACCACTCTGGCAACAAAAGGGGGCTTTAATATGGGTGCAAATGTAATTTACATTTACTTTTGGAACCTTTACATAGTTGGAGCAGTGTTCAGGAGGTCTTAACATAAATGAGAATAAGGCCATTAATTTCTAGAGGTTAATCCAACTAATGGCTCGTGAGTGGGTGTTGGTTTTCAGTGATTCTGAAGCAGAAATAAATGCTATAGAATTTAGAAACAATCATGACAACCTTTAAAATTTACCAGTATTGCTTAAATCCTTCACTCCCGTTTTTCAGTATAAAGAACATATACACAAACATACAGAAAATAAAGGAAGGTCTCAGATTGACTGTATTTCTACATCCAACAGTGTTTTTTATGAGCATGTATCCACAGAATCTTTTAAAATATACCATGAAACTGGCATTGTAGTGCCAAAGAATGTCAGGGGCACCGGTTATGAAATTAAATATGAAGGTAAGCACAGAAGTCAGTATGTCTGTCTACAGAGTATTCCATTATACCTGACATGTCATGTCCTAATAAGTATGTGAGGTATCACTTTAGTAAGAATTAATTGTATAAAGCAGGTTAGAGAACTTTGCTGCCCGGTGACATTTTAAAATTAAAGCCGCTAGTAAAAAAACAACAAAAAGAAGTGTAAAGTTTACGTGGTCATTCACAATAAAGAGAGAAAGTCCAGATACTATATTTCAAAGATTCAGATAATTCTGAAGGATTTTGTTGAAATGAATTTCTTATATATTAAACAGATAACACAATCTCAAGAAAGCATCTTCTGCAGTGAAATATTTTAGTTCCTTCGTATAGAGACGTAATACACAATGTAACAACCATGAAAAACAATACAAAATGTCTTCAAATTTAACAAGTAGAAAAATATAACTAGTTTATATGGCAATTGTGAAACTAATACTGTACAGAAGTATTTATGGATTTTACAAATAAATTATAGTTTAAATGCCCTTTTTTATATAATTTCTAAGCGTACACTGAAACTTAGGCTCTGAAGCTTATCAATAACTTAACACAAATTAGTGCCAGTCAAATGTTCTGCCAACAAGCTCAAAGAATTTCCTATTAGGTTCATGAAAATATTCATGCAGTTTATCAAGTAAATGAGAATCTACATGAGGGTGTGCTCTTCCTTTTGACTCATGTAAACAACGTTCCCTACCACTATCCCTTAGGCAATAGAAGCCTTTCGTTTTATTGAAGTAAAAGTTTGAAGCATTTATTTGAGGTGACAACCTTAGAAACCGCTCTACCTTCTCTATTTCTGGGAAAGGATCTTTGATTAGTTTATCCCCATCTACAATGTGAATGCAATCAAGAGGAAAATACTTCAACCAGTTTTGCATGTGAAAGTAATATAAGCTTCTGTTTATTGCCTTGTAGTCCACGTTGAGTTCACCATCTTTAATCAGGAATTCTTCAATGGATGGATACGGCTTGTGCTTTTGTACATGATTATAGAACACTTGGGTGTAATCAGATAGTACTCTCTCGCTTGGGTCTCTTAAAATAAGGAGTAGTCTCATTGACTGGTTCATGTTATAAACTCTTTCAGGCACTTTGGGTGAAGTGAAATAGGCTGGGGTTTTTTCCACTGTGATCTGATGGGGATAAGAGAATGGCATTTGATTCATATACCACTGCAATCCATTTCCATAATGATCTTCCCAGTCAAAGAAATGGACTTCACTTTCAGCTGATGCAATATCTGGATGGAGACTCAACATCTCTAATAAGGCTCTTGTTCCACCTTTTCTTACTCCAATAATGATAGTTTGTGGTAGCTGCTGGCAAGATCCGTTAAAATGAATGTTTCCTTTGAAGTCATTTTTGAGAACTGTTTTCTTTAAAAGCTCTTTCGGAACAGATTGAGAAGTGGCCTCAGCCTTAGAAATTACAGCTGGTCTGGAAGGCACTATACGAGGTTGAACAATAAGCAGCAAAGCTCCTAGTAGAAGAGCTGCCATGGCAGAAGTTCTTAATCCGGTTTCACTCAACCAGGTAATAGGGCATGGATTGATTTCCACATAGAACGGTTTTGAAAAGTAGTGTTCCTTTTGCTGACTGAGCACGTATTTTTCAAGTAGAGCAGTCACTAGGGAGGAAAGAGAAACATGTTAATATATACTCAAATATATCACTGCTAAAAGCTACATTGTTATGTTAAATATCATCTTGCTTTCTGCAACGGATCAAACTTTCTAGTTCTCCCAAGGGTAGACTCCAACATCACAGGATATTATTAAACTTGCAAAGACAAGTAAATATAAGAACTGCATGAGAAAACATCTTCCTGCCATTTGGAGACAGAAACATTATAAAGTTTTCTCTTTACTCTAATATCTAAGATGCCTTTAAAGTATGGTAATTTCTCATTTATGTACATGACTTCAATGAGTTTGCACTGGTATAACATGAAAATTTGATATCATTAACTATAAGTGTGAGAAATGCCTTGGAACCAAACCTAGAAAGATAAAGGGTAGGCCTGGGCCAGAACATCCCTGCTCCAGTTTTTGGCCCTTTAAAGATGTGAATTCTGGGAATTTTAGTCCCTTAAGGGGTCAGGTGACTGTAGCTTGGCAGCAGAGCCTGCTGGGGGAAATCCGGCTATTTAAATTAAAAAAAAAAGTTGCCTATAATAGCAGGAGAGTTAGAGGGAGAATGGTATCTTACTATGGGGAAGCCTGAGAAAGGGCTGAGGACAAGGCCTGAGTGGGAGACCACTTGAGAAAAAGTGAAGTAGGGGGGTTTAAGTGAAGTTGACATCCAGTGCACATAGGTTCCCTGGGCTGGAATAGAGTAGGCTCCCTTATGGTGCTATCAACAGAAGGTGGCAAACCCCTGCAATGATGGGGAAGAGGAACATGTGCCCTGAGTTAAAAGACTAGGAGTTATGTTTGGATTGTTGTTTGAAGCTCTTCTATGCCCTAGAATGGGAGGGATTTGATTTTCCCTGAGGGACAGATCATAAACACACTAACTCTTCTGACCAGGCAGAGGAGAAACTGAAGTACATCTGGAAAACAGAATCAGGGCTGCAACCTCATCCTGGAATGAGGGAAGATGACTATTATAAATGTACTATAGATTATAGTGCACTATGCTTTTGAGTTTTGGAGCTTATCTTCTTGTGATTGCGCATGTTACGTTAGCTCTGAATGTTTCCGCAAAATGTTGAACAAGTATTGGTGATGATAATTAGTCCCAGTCAAATACTGGAACACCCCTCATGGATATTACTGACTGTCACTTCATGAGGTGATTAGCAAAGTCCACAGACACATTATGGTATATCAAGTTAATTTTCAGCAAGATGTACTGATTCTATAATAAGATTTTAAATACTACAGTTAAGAATTAATACTCTTAAGAATCAGGATGGGTTGTTTACAAGCTGTTATCAGGTTGCATTTTAATTTAAGAAAATATGGTCCTATCTTTTGGTGCCCATTGTGATTCATTTTAGACACCAATTGGCCTGTTTTATCATGTCAGATTTGGTGTGAAAATGCCAGCTATGCCAGTTAATTATCTTTTGAGCTAGCCATAGGTGGTGTCTATACAAGGATGGTCTGCTGAAACTTCCCACCATTCCAAACAGCAGTGGGCTAGTATAGACCAGGTTCCAGACAGCTACCAGTTTTCTCTACCCCTAGTCAGAGTTTAAAGCCACAAGGAGAAAGCATCTGATTGCTGTGACCTGCTAGGGTAGTGAAATGCTAAGGTTAAGCATGGGACAGCCTGGACTGAACAGCCCCAAAAGCTGTAGCTCTGAGCTAAACATCACCTGCCTGAAAGATTGGGGCTAGGTACTGGAAATGCTTCAAAAAGTCTGAAAAGACATTCCAGTGATGACTTCACAATAAGTCAATTCTCTGAAACAAGAACTAGTGATAGTTTCTGGCTAATAAAGGGCTTTTCAAAGTGCTTTTCTTGTACGGTATTTACAAAAGGCTTGACTGCACCCCAAATGGGGGAGGTTTGCTTTCTTCAGTTGTTGCTAATGGTTACCTGAGCTTTACACTTTCTCTTGGTGGCTTCAACAATGGTTACAATTAAGCTATACATACTGCTAGGAAGTTGGGGGAGGGGTCGCTGGTACAGAAGAACTGGAAACCGGTATAGAAGCACTGGTATAGAAGCATGGAAACCAGCCCTCTTGCAGATTGAGAGCAGAGTCATGACCTGTCCTACAGAGGAGCGGGTACCACACTCTGTCTTGTGATGTATCACTTAAAAATATGACATAGGGAAACTCTGTAAGCTTTCTTTCCCTTTTTGCCCCATCATAGGTTTTTATCAGGCAGCAATGTGGCTTTGTGTCCTTAATCTTTCTTGTATTCTCTCCCCCCTCCCCCCACACACACAGTTCTTGCCATACCTGCAACCTGCTTATTAACTCACAAAACTATATCAATATGAACTAAGAAATAATACCAAAAATATGGCACCCACTGATGGGGTTATACCATAGGGATTCTGCTACAGATAGCATAATTCATTCAGGATGTCTAGCATGAAGTTAACTCCACATTTTGTTGCAATGTGAGCAAACGTTGCTGCAACAACCTGCTTAGGTGGGTGGTTGCTGGTCAGAATATTAAGACAACAAAATATCAAATCAATTGATTTTGAGGTAATTAAGGGAACAGCCACTTATTCCACAGTCGTATGTTTTAATCGAGCAAGCTCCATAAATAGTAAGCCTGAGTTTTCCTGTTGACCCCCTCAAACAATAGCTCAGCCTTTTTTCCGTCTGAATGCCTACTATTTTTCAGTAAATTATGCTAACATTAAAGAGCCTGATTGAGCAAGCCTGTGTTCAAGTGTAGTCACATGAAAGTAAACTAGGTTACCAGTAAACCAATGGTTCTGTGCAATAATTATCACTTGAACTATTTATTATAGCAAACTTTAATGAAACAAACTGACTTTATTATCTTATGAACTATGCCTACCAGTTCATCAGAGTCTCATATACAGTAAAAGCTGGGTTATCTGTCACTTTATCAACCAGCATTTTTAATATCTCCAACTACAAATCTTCAATCTAGTAACTGGAACTAGTACACTGCCCAGGAGGTTATGCAATTGCACATTCTACACTCTAATTTTATGCAAAAGAAGCAGACGATAAGTAAGCAAGCTGATATCAAGGATTTATTCAAAAAAGCAGCTTCCAGGGTGTGTCATAGGGTCATTACAGATTCAGCCCAATCTCCTACACCATCTACAATGATAATTGATGTTGATAATGATGACCCTGAGGCACTGCAAGATCCTGATGTGCCTTCTGAATCAAAGATTAAATTATGTTCAGTATGGTTTTAGTGTTAAGTGTATTGTTAGTGATCTAGGTGTACGCCACGTGCTGCCCATAGTGATATGTAGTGTCATAAGATAAAGTTTTCTATTTGGTAGGTTACCTGTATACACCTAAGTGCTTCAAGAAACCAACCACCCTGCAGTGCAGTGCTACTACTGGATTGGTGAGTACCTGTATACTATTTTATACTTTATTCATTGTATTGTATTCTAATTCTTGGAAAACTGGTATTCCATTGGTAAGTATAACTCTTAGTTAACTGAAATTTCTGATTAACCGGCACCCCCCATCCCCCCAACATGCCGGATAACTGTAAATAGTGAATAAAAACAGAACCATCAACTGGCTGAAAGGATTGTTTCATGCCAGTCGTGCCATTTTTTTTTAACCCAAGTCCTTTTACCTAGGAAGGGTACGTCATAGGAATGGTTTGGGGGGAATGGAGCATACAGCATACAGTGAAGAGACCCTACACTGCTACATTCTTGGATTAACGTAATGTAGTATTAGGCCCATGCAGAATTAAATGTGCGGTATCATTCTGGCAAGCTGACCAGGTGGACCCTTGAGCCTCTGAGGAGCTCCAATGACTTCTCTTGTCTCTTCTTTTCTTTACTTGAAACACTTGTTTCAGATATTAAACAGCTTTGTATCATGAGACCTCATAGGAATTTTCCCATAATGTCAATCCATCTGATTCTTGCATTGCATTTTTTTTACTAGATTTTTTTTTTGTAGTATTTGTCCTCTTTGCACATGTTCAACTAACAATGTCCTCAGCTGTGCAGTTCAAAATATATTCCTTTTTGATTACTGAATAATTTGTGTTTCTGTTTTTTAAATGCACTTAGTATGTTAATACTTTGTTATGATTTGACCATTATTGGGTCACTTATTTTTGTTGTGCTGCAGTAAAAAAAACACAATATTAGGTGAAAGTTCATGCCATCATATGGGTGTAATTCGTAAAGTATAAAAAACAAAGCTGAAAATGGCTTAGAACTTAAAAATTGGACAGTAACAGACCATGAATCCCAGTGATGATTGAACCTGCTGATATTCTAAACAAAAACAGCTCTCAGTCATGCTTGTAGTTGTTTCCATCACTTCACACTAGCTCTACAGCCATTCCAAGCTTCAGTGTCAATCTTGGAATCTTATATCAATGATAGACAGTAGCACTTGTGCATAATATTCATATAAATTTAACAAAACATTTGTTGTATGGGCAAAGTGATATCTATTAAAAAAAACCCTGCATATACATTGGTTTGTTACTTCAGCTTTCTCCCCTTATGCCCTCCTCAGGTGGATATTAGCCAAATTACTAATGTGTATATTAGGATTGCAGCAGTTTATATAAAAATAAGGATGCTAACATACACTATATAGCTTTGCAATTTGCAAACCTGAGAAATGTTTTGGCAAGAATAAACTCTTGAAGGTAAGCTTAACGGCTACTCTGCCAAATTATTTTCCTGCTTCAAGAATTCCTTTCACTGTTTCCACAAGTCATCTAGAGCACACATGACTTCACAGAATGACTATGCATTCCAGATTAATACAAAAATTTGACAGTATCATTAGTATTGTATCTGCTCCATGTAAATGAGTGAGTTGGTGCGAGAAATACAGTTACTGTTAAATGGTGCTTTGAGGATTATACCTAGACGTTTTAAATTTTGAATTGCTTTTTCTTAATCTCTTCTGCAATTTTCTCAGATTAATTAGCAAAATAGTGGTCACATTATTTATTCAATAAGATTCATTGTGGAACAATCAAATCAGTCTTCACAGTTATCATTAACTTTGAAAAAGATTTTAGCTCAGAAATAAATGGACAACTTTTTTTCATTGTAAATGTAACTAGGAAAGAAGTGAGAGCTGTCATAATCACTGAATTGCATTGAGGGTTTTTTTTAAAGCCCATCTGTCTCTATCTATGGTACTTATATGGTCTCATTACCAGAGTATCTGAGTGCTTCACAATCCTTAATAACTCAAGGGGCATTTTAACTAGACCTGATTTGAACTAACTTCATTTTAATGTAGATATTAAACACTGTTTAAGACAAAATTTTGGTCAGTATCAGTCACTTCACTTCTCATGTGGGAAAATGAGAAACTGAGAAGATATAGGCTGGGACTTCGAAAGAAGCCTAAGAAAGTTAGGTGTCCAGCTCAATTTAAATTCAATGAGTCAGCAGTTTAACTCTTGAAAATCCTACCACGGTGACTTGTAAGTCAGTAGCAGAACTTGAAACAGAAGTCAGGTCTCCTGACTCCCAGTTCTATGCAATTCTTTTAATAAAACAAAACAAAACACACCAACGATTCAGTATCTGTACTTAGAACCATGGCCCCTTGAACATGAAAGACCATTCTTAAACTAGGCACATAAAATCTTATAATATTTAGAATTGTGTAATGATTATGTGAATCCAACAATGCTTCTCAGACCCCACCAATAGAAACTGCAAGAGAAAGACTCATTGTTGCACCATACTAGTCTTATACAGAGGACATAATTTGTAGTGGTGCAGAAATTACGAACTCCCTGTGGTTCTGTCTATACTAGGCTTTTTCCCCTAACATATCCCATTTCTGCATGTATGCCAGTGGCAGCCTTTCTGTAGGCTAGCCTCTGACATTTAAACAACAGTTTATCCCAACACTACTCAGAATAGGTCTAGATGATGCTGTGGCTAAAAGGCCAGCAGCTGCCAGAACATTGCCTGTGCTAGGTGGTTGGAAGGAAACAAAGGAAAAAAAAGACTAGTGCAGACAAGGTATCTGGGCCTTACCCCTCAGGGTGCTCAGTATTTTCAGTTCCCCAGCCTGAGATGTTCTCAGCACCATATAAGATCAGACTCTTAGTTACATTCTGCCCTCTATTACACTTGTACAAGCTAGGTCCCAGATGGTCTTCTCTTGTATCAAAATCCAAAGGAGTGGGGGCAAGACATTTTTGTAAGGAAATCTCCATGAAGAGCTCCATTGGAGCCACCCAACCAACTATGGCTGCTGCAAGGATGCTGATAGGAAGAGGGAACAGCTGTATTAACTCCTTCACACATCTTTCATGTGGCCAGAAAGATGAATTCCTACTGTGACTCACCTGCCTCTCCCATCCTTAACCCACAAACAAACACAACTCTAGGTCCTGCAGTGAAGAATGTAGGATGCTGCAAAGGCATCTGAGTCTCCTATTCTCCCCCACATTCTTCCTTGTAGGGAGAGTTGCACCTGAGGGACCTCTCAGTGCACCCAACTAAAGGGGCACAATCTGGCGAAAGAGATGGGCCTGAATGAAAATGCCAGATTTGAATGCTTCTTCTAGAGGTTAGGCTCATCTCTAATGCAAATTCCTTACCTCTAGAAGGAGACCAGAGTTGGAACCCCCAGGAGAGCCTCAGGCTCTCCAAAGCAGCTGGATATTTGCACCCAGTAAGCTGATCAGAACTTAGACTTTAATGCACCCTGGATGCCAGACTTCTTGTAATGAATTGTGCTCTTGAACTCTACTGTGGAGTATGTCCAGGGCCAGCACTTCCATTTAGGCGACCTAGGCGGTCGCCTAGGGCACCAGGATTTGGGGGGAGGGGTGGCATTTTGCCGCCCTTGGTGGCAATTCGGCGGCGGGGGGGTCCTTCCACGCTCCGGGTCTTTGGCAGCAATTCGGCAGCGGGTCCTTCACTCGCTCTGGGACCCGCCACAGAATTGCCGACGACGACCGGGAGTGCGGAAGGACCCCCGCCTAGGTCACCAAAAACCCTGGCGCCGCTCCTTAGTATGTCATCTGGCATACAGTACTGCATTGTAATTTTAAAAGGTTTGAAACTATCCAGGCTGCACAATCCTTAAATGTACTAAGCTGGCTTATTTGTACTAAGACTATGTCCAGCTGAACTAATGTAAACTTTGCAGTACTAATTCTCTGGAACACAAGCAATTTTTTAAAACCAATTAAAAAAAGCCTTTACAAATAGATTGTGTAAGATAGTTCTGGTTAAAAATGAGCTAGACTTGTCAGTATTTTTGAAGAATTTCAAGGATAAGTTCGCTACAGTATGAACACATCTCTTCTACAAAGAAAATGAAAATCTGACTTTATATGTTCTCTCTATTTTGTTTGTTATATGCTGGGTTCAAAACACTTTAGCTAGCATTTTGGGACTAGTTATAAGAAAACTCCCCAATATATCTGCAGGACTTCTAGCAGAAACTGCCATGAGTATTGAAATGGGAGCTCTTAAAGTGCAAAGCAGCAAATATTTTAAGTTGTCTAATAGCTGTCTTATAAAACATTTTTGTTTCTTCATAGGAATCACTTTTCCTTTAATAGTTCCCTCTACAGGAAAACTTTTTCCATGCCCTCCTCAAGAAGAGATTCAGCCCACGCCTTCTCTCTTTGCTGGTTCTAAATCCATAAGACTATTTTCTCTGTTTTTCAAGTAAAAAATGCAATGTAATATAGCTTTTAAGTAATACATGGTAATAAAACATCAAATTCTAGTTTTCTGCCGTAATTACCTGGAAGTGTCTGTGTTTGCAATGAATTGTACAAAGATGAGAGTATATTAAAAGAAACAGTACTGTACACTGCATGAGCTACTGAGAAATCTCGGGGGCATGAACTATTGATTACCTCTCGTAATACAAGAAAAATGCCCATCTGTGTCTCAATAGGAGAGGAAAAAACTTGGAGCAAAATAAATTCTCTCTTAATCCTCCACTATATTGGGTACTTGCCAAAATCTATGATTTTTTGAAAACTACTGCACCACTAATGGCACTACTTTTGTATTAGAACAAAAGAGTCTCTAACTCCTATAGCTAATGTGATACAATGGGAAGTCTAGTCTAGTCTAGTCTTCAGTATGGTTGGAATGGAATAAAGTTTATCAGGAAAATGCCTTTTGTCAGAAAGCCTTAAGAGAGTTATGAGCTTAATTTAAATATATATTTGACTTCACAATTACAGAAATCTCAAAACATTAATGTATGTAAATTTGCATGTTAAGGAAGCCTGACTTGGTGTTTGGCTGAAGTTTTACTATATTTCTACACTCACAATGCTAAATACAATTTGTACAAATTAGTTTGATCATGATGAACATCAGTCTATACTTTTCTAAAGAATGGCTTAGTTTCAGTGTGAGCAATGAAGTAGGAGAAGTTAAAATATATAAATAATCACTATATCACTAATAACATCCTTTTGTAGATTTCCTTCCCCCTTCTTCCCATTAAGGCCAGAAGAGATCAGTCTGATCTTTCATGCAAAGAAATAAGCCAAACCTTTACAGTGGTAAAGAGACAGCAAACACTTCATATGGCTTGAAGGAAAATAGGACACTGGAGATGGAGCTTTTTTATACTATGTGCTAAGATTAAATATCCCACGCATCCCAAAATAATCTATATTGTGTCCCAAGCCAAGATTTGATATTTTTCCTAAAGAAGAGTTACTCCACTGCATCATCTAGCCTTCAAAAACACACAAACGTCTAACTCAGAGTGTACAAGACAACATTATTTTTCCCCTTAAGTAAAATAGTTGGTTTTCTAATGCAGAAACAAAAAAGAGGAGAAAAACACAAAACAGGCTCACAAATGTCAGAGCTTTAATTGTCCATTACTTGCTATTGCATCAGAAACAACTCCAAGACAGTTACAAGCCTTCCCTGTTCCAAAATCCCACCTTCATTTTGTATTTTGAAATAAACTTTAAATAAAATTATCCTTTTTTGCCTTCCTTCCCATCATGTAGTTTCTCACCTTGATTTGTAATTGCAGGCCCTGTTTCTAGCTACTAGTCTATTATATAGAAAAATCCAACCTTTTTCAATTCATCTTCCAAGCTGACTTCTACTCCTTCATGGCTGGCTCTGTGGTAACTAAGTGCTTTGCTTCAAGATCAGAGCAGAATGATCTGCCATACTAGGCACTAGCTTCTGGAAGGAACAATCCTGCATTGGTTCTTGAAAGAAGAGAAGACGAGCCAGCAGATATCTTCCATCTCTCATTCTCTGGAAGTATGACTAACATAGGTGGATAAGAGTGCAGCCAAAGAGATTCCTTTTTTGTATAGATAACTGGCTAAACTATAAGGAGCTTTTTTCCAGCATCTGAATCATGGCAACTTTGGAGACAAATATTGCTGTGTTAAGTTGGTGCAAATCCACTGCAGCCAATGGAATTACTCCAAATTTACATTTATGTAACACACCGTTGTTTGCCACTGACCTACCTGAAAAGAAAAATTAATTCCACAGATGCAGGCATATTAAAAAGGGTTAATGTCAAAAGAACAGATACAACAGTGTTCTAAATACAGGGGGTGTGAAACTGAATCTGAAGTCAGGAATACTAACTGCATTTACCCAATATGAAGTATAATTTCAAGGGAAGTGGAACACACACTTGTTTTAAAAGTGCAAGAAAAGCAGGCACAAAAGTAGATCTTATTCCACTAAGTTTAGGAGCTCCTAACGCTGGTAAAAGCACTAGCGCAATTTACTTATATACACTGCATTAAACTTTACCCCCAAATGGCACATTTCCTTTCCGTTAGTCTATGCTGTGAAATAACTGGGGAGCATACACTGCAAGCGATCTCACTGGATTTGTGCAATGAACTGAGCAATTTCTGCTGTCCTATGTAGGAATAATGAGGAGAACAGCTGGATTCCTACTGACCACTGCAGCAATCTCAAATGCTTCAAAGCTGGTATATACAAAGTCTAGGAGGATTAAATTCATAGGACTTCATAGTTCTCTCTCCCTGTGTCTCCTAAAAAGGAAGAGGCACAAGGTTTGGATAAAGATAACCTCAAACTATTCCACTACAGGGAGAGCAGGAAAAGACATACCTTTATATATATATATATATAAAAAAAATCAGAGATCAGATTGATTATATTTCTCAGCTAAGTGTCTATTACTGTTTCTAATGGATGGAAGACAGGACACAAAGATCTGCCAAGTTGCACCCAGCTGGGGAGTGGATTTCTTGTCCGGGTGAGTGGTAAGGGGTTTGCGCAGCACACCTTTAGAGAAGGCTTATAAAAACATCTTCCTCTGAGTGATTGTTTTGTGCAGTATCTTTCCCTAAGACCTTTATAGTCCCTCAATTTTGAAGTCGCATCCAGGCATTTTGTGGCAGCTTAATTCTGTCCCCTATATACTAGAAGGCAACAGCCAAAAGCCAAGGTGAGATTTAATAATAATTAGCTCCCCCTTCAATCCCCCCAAACTCTCATCCAATCTTGGGTGATCAGATCTGTAGCTTGCTCTGTACTACGTGGATCCATTTCGGTTATGTGACGCTCAGCAGGTGAGCCGATGCCAGGAGGAACAGGAAAGTATTCTGCTGCTCACTACAACGTTGCGCTCAATTATTCTGCTTTCTCCACCCGTGTAGCTCCCCGGCGCCCGATGGCGAGGGTCCGGCTTTGCACCGCGGTGTCACTAAGCTGGCCACAAGGTTTATCGAGAAAACACCTGCCGCCTTCCCACACACATCAGCCCCGGCCAAAACCTAGCGTGACTTGCAAAGCCCAGCCGGCCTTCCTCCTTTCTTCCCTGTTCCCCGCTGACATGAGAGTGGCTGGGAAAAAGGACGGGCGCAGCGTGGCCAGCTGGGGTGGGAGAACCTGGAGCCTCTCGAAGGGACCCGCATGGCCTAAGGAGATCCCGACAAAAACCAGCAGCCGCTCCGGTGCTCACCCCCTGCCCAGCGCAGGGCATACCTGGATTCAGCCTCCGGGCCGGGCCGGAGGGCGTCCTGCGTGGCGGGGGAGTTGCTCAGGGCTGCGCTCAGCGAACCTGCTGGTGCCAGGCGCGGGGCTGAAATCCCCGGCGCTCAGATACCTACCAAAGGGCGAGTCCCCACTCTGTGCCCGTCAGAGCAGTTCCCGGTCCCGGCCGGCCCCCGGAGCGCTGCAGAGCCGGATCGCACGCGCGCACCTGGGCAAAGTCTACCTGAGTCAGAGCCGACACCGGACCCCTGCCGCTCCCCCTGCGCCTCAACCCCGCCCACGTTACCCCAAAACCTCCGCGCTAAGGCGCCTTGCCGCACACTCCTCAACCGTCACCCCCGCCCCTACCCGAACCCCAGTTTCCATCTCAACCACGAACCTCTAGTGCATCCTTCATGCCCTGCCCCACACCATCAGCCTACCGAACCCCAGCTTCAATTCATCACCCAGAATTCAACCCCTACGCACCCATGTGCCCCCACCCCGCCTCCTCCAGTTACTCCCTCACTTCATTCCCGAGCTACGACCCCAAATATCAATCCCCATTATAGCCACCAACGTGCTCCTAAACCTCTTCCTGCAAGCGAGCCCCCAGCCTCACTCTCCGTGTAGCGCCCCAAACCCCAATTCACCTCGCGTGCCCCCAACCTCACTCCCACCAGCCACCCCAAACACCAATACACCCCGCGTGCCAATCTCACTCCCCGTGTACCGCCCTGCCACCCCAAACCAACCCCAATACACCCCGCCTGCCCCCAACCTCATTCCCACCTGTCACCCCAAACCAACCCAATACACCTCGCTTGCCCCCAGTCTCACTGCCCGTGTATCTCCCCAAACAAACCCCAATTCACCCCGCGTGTCCTCAAACCTCACTCTCACCTGCCACCCCAAACCAACCCCAATACAACCCGCGTGCCCCCCATCCTCATTCCCACCTGCCACTCCAAACCAGCCCCAATACACCCCCGCATACTCCCCAACCTCACTCCCCGTATACGGCCCCAAACAAACCCCAATACACCCCGCGTGCCCCCAAACCGCACACCACCTGCCACCCCAAACCAACACCAATACACACCGCGTGCCCCCAAACCGCACTCCCACCTACTACCCCAAACCCCAATATAGCCCGCGTGTCCTCCTAACCTCATTCCCCGTGTACGGCCCCAAACAAACCCCAAATACACCCCACGTGCCCCCAAACTGCACTCCCACCTGCCGCCCCAACACCAATACATCCCCTGTGACCCCCAACCTCACTCCCATCTGCTATCCCAAACAAACCCCAATACACTCCGCCTGCCCCAACCTCACTCCCATATGCCACCCCAGACCAACCCCAATACACCCCCGCGTGTCCCCAAACCGCATTCCCATCTGCTGCCCCAAACCCCAATACACCCCGCCTGCCCCCTCACTCCCACCTGCCGCCCCAAACAAACCCCAATATAACTGGCGTGTCCCCATCTTCACTCCCCGTGCACCACCCAAGTAACAAGCCCCGATCCGCCCCGCAGAGGAGCCCCTCTCCCCGGACCGCACCTGCCCCTCGCTCACCCGCCTGAAGCCGAGCCGTCTGCCGGGCTCCTGCAACTGGGGCCGCCCCGCTGTGCCATGAACAGAGACGCCGGGGTCGAGAGCAGCTGCGCTGGCAGGAGGCGCCCGGCTGGCCGCGGAGCGGAGCGAAGCGAGGGACTGGGTGCGCTGGCTGCCACCGCTGTAGCCCCAGCCCCAGCGTGACAGGCAGAGCAGGCGAGAGGCTGCGCCGATCCCCGCGGAGGAGGGAAGCCTGGCACGGAGAGCCAGGGAGCGAGCGCCCGCTGCTGCCAGCCTCGCTCAGGTGCAAACCTAGGACTCAGAGCCTCCTCCTCCGCGTCCGGGGCCAGCCCCTCCGCCCGGCCCCCGCCGCCTCCGGGCGCCAACTCCGAGCCCTGCGGGAAGGGGAGGCGGGGCCGGCCTCTGCGGCTTAGCCCAGTGGGAGCCCCTACTGATAAAGCCACCGGGAGGGGCGGCGAGCCCAGTGGGGGACAGGCGGAGCTCGGGGTGAGCTCAGCCCTGGGGCGTGACACCTGGCCAGCGGCACGCTCCTCCCCACTCCCCCGGCACGGGACTCAGGGGCTGGCGCTAACCCGCTTTCACCCCGTATCTGTTCGGCGACAGGGAGCTGCGGGGCGCTCGCTGGGGTCTGGTCCAACCGCCGGGAAAGCTAGTTGGAAGACTGGTATTGATTTCACTGAGAACTGGATCGGACCCTGAAAGGAGTGAGGTGTAAAGTCTCCGGGAACGGGGCCGTGGCCCTAGCAGTAGAAACTCAATCTGCAGCTCCAGCTGATCTGACCCCCCTCTTGACCTATTTTACAGAGAGAGCCCAACCATGAAATTGGAGTCCGGATCCAGTTAAGTCTCTGACCCCCGTCCCTCAAAATCCCCAAAACCACCTTTCCGGAGTGGACTCCTGCAATTGCAATAAACCCTGATCCTGGCAACACCTGGACATTGCAACTACTGAGGTGTAAAATTACTCCCTAAAGCGTGTGCAGGGTTGGGGTTCAGAGATTGTAAAACTGCTTGCGGCAGGGAGGGACTATCTCTTCCTATCGGTTTGTACAGTGACTACTAGCACAATGGGGCCTCTGTTGTGATTGGGATCTATAATAACAATTAATAGGTATCAGTGTGATGTAAATAATAATTAGTATAATAAAATCACTTTTGTTAATAAAAGTTTTACACTTATGCTGCAAAGATGAAAAATACAGGTAGATGAGGCGTGTATAAATGTGATGAGTAAAAATAATAATAGGAAGAAATAATCTCAATATATACTTAAAAATAGAACAATTGAAATAACACAAAGACTCTTCCTACCCTGTCTAAAATAATGTTACATGAGAGAAGCTAATGAGTGAGACTTGGCAAATCAGAGTATAGTGTTACCTTTTAACAACCCTTTCAGCATTACTTGTTTCATTTCATGTTTGTTTGCTTGAATTTACAGCATGATGTACTAAAAAGAGATTGGGGAAGGAGGCTGTACTGGGATTCATTTTAAGTAGTTCTGTCAATGTTTATCAAAATTGAGCTGCATTTGTCAAAAGTGATATATGGTTCTTGAAGGCAAAATGTGTTAGAAATAGCACAAACATAAGGCATCCTCCGCCTCCCACTGAAATAATGGTCAGACTTCCACTGATTTCAAAAGGAGAAAAGCAGACCCATGCAACACAAAAATAATTTGGGGTCAATCAGTTGGGGTCAATGAGCAGAGCATTACTGCAGTCTATGGAGCTAGGCTAATTTACACAAGTGACCAAACTGGTCCAAAATATGAAAGCAGGTGTCTGCTATGAAGAGCAAGATTGGGGAAGTCTGTATTTGCACTGTTTCTACTAATATTTTTTGCCTGGAAAGATAATTTATTAATCACTAGTTACAATAATGGATTTATCAGGAAGAACTTCCTGATATGCTACAGAGGACCAAATAACAGCTCTATAGTGAAGGGTTTTTAAGAAATTTCAGCATAAACCTTTATTTTCATGGTTTTTCACTTCCACATAGGCATCTTTGTTCCCAAAACCAAGCTTATAGTCATGCTTTACTTTTACAGATGAGATGAAAAAATCAAAACATTTGGGTACAGTATTTTGTTTTGAAAATTAGCTGCTTTACATTGCCAATAACTTGTTCTGAAAACAAATGTTAATAAGGCATTTGCTGATTTAGGACTTGATTCTGCAACCCCTTACACAAGTGTGCAGTCCCATCCATGTCTATGGGGCTAGTTGCATAAATATTTCAGGACTCAGTCCACAGTGAATATATACAGACACTGAGGCATTTTTATCTACTTCTTCCATGCAAACTCCACCTACTGCTGCTGGTGTTCTCTGTGTGGAGGTTGGGAGATGAGGCCATTGGGCAGTGTATCCAAGAGTGGTCCCTCTAAAGAAGAAGGGAGTCTGGAAGTCTCTAATTTACCCCTTACACCTCTAACTAGAGATGGTTTGGATAGTCACAGGGGATTCGCTAATTTCAATTAGGTAAACTGTGCTGCCAGTACTGGAGGGTGGGGGGCAGGGTGTTTTGAGCATTAGGCAGGTTTGTGAGGCCTTCACCCTTGGACCTTTGGTCTGTGTGTGAATTTCAGGTCATACTCACTGCCTGCTCCAGCAAACAGCTAGGTGCACTGAAACGGAGATGACATCTAGGATTATCCCATGGTGCATATATGCAAGGCTCCATAGAATCTTCATTCTTTTACCCAGCAGCTGCTGTAACTAGCTTGCACTCCACTGCCAATGACCTGCTGTAGACACAGATCATGGGACATCCCACTCAAGGGGTCTGACATAGGCAACAGCCTCATAGCTCCTGATTGGCTCTCTGCCCTATATAAACACAAGGGGCATTCCAGGGAAAATTCAGGCAACAATGTGGATCTCCTGTAGCTGCTATGACCATTCCAGCTCTTGGCTTTGACCTCAGCTTGATTTGTGTTTTCACCAGCTGCCCCAGACCCTGAAAACTGACTCAGAGTCTGACCTTTGGTTTTGATGCTGGTCTGGTATGAACTCCTCCTAGGGTTGCCAGGTGTCCGATTTTCGACCGGAACGCCTGGTCAAAAAGGGACCCCGGTGGCTCCTGTGAGAACTGCTGAATGGGCTGCTAAAAATCTGGTTGGCTTCAGCGGCTGGCTCCATGCGGCTCCCAGAAGCGGCTGGCATGTCCCTCCAACTCCTAGGTGCAGGGGAGCTGCGTGAGTGGTGCCTGCAGACGGGGGCAGCGTGCAGAGCCCCCTAGCCTCCCCTGCACCTAGGAGCCAGATGGACATGCAGGCCAATTCTGGGAGCCTGCACTCTCTCCCACACCCAAACTCCCTGCCAGAGCCCGCACCCCTCCCACAGCTCTGAGCCCGCTCCTGCACCCAAACTCCCTCCCAAAGCCTGCCCCCCCTCCCACACCCCAAACCCCTGCTCCAGCCCTGAGCCCCACTCTGAACAACCCAGCCCCACCCCAGAGCCTACACCCTGAGTCCTCACCCTCACCCCCTCCTGGACTCCAAACCCCAGCTCCAGCCTGGTGAAAATGAGTGAGTTAGTGAGGGTGGGGGAGAGAGAGTGACAGAGGGAGGTGGGGTGGAGTGAGTGGGGGTGTGGCCTCGGGTTGGGGGTGGGGCAAAGGTGTTCTGTTTTCTGCTGTCAGAAAGTTGGCAACCCTAATTTCTCCATTCCTCCCAGCCTCAGATTTGCCCCTACTCTGACCCTTGGTCCTGACTGCCTTTGTTGGGATCCTGACATGTATATATATATATATGTACATTTCCTTCTCCCTTTTTTTTGCTGCAAGAGGAGAGTCTATATCCTGTACTGACATCAAAATCATAGTCATAGCAACTAATTATAATATCACAAGCAGATAATTATGACTTCAGTTGAGGGATGAGAAACAAGGAGCATTTGTTAATAATAATTTCAAATAGATTAAGGGGAGTGTGTGTATGGAAGGAGCTATTATGGATGGGCTGGGTGGGTTGGGAATTATTTTTTGGGCATTGTCTGTAATTATTTGCACATTTTTGTTTGCAACTCTTTGTGTGCATAGAGCATAGACCAGACATACTTTTTGTACATCTACATCAATTAATAAAATAAATATAGAATACTAAAGCTGAAGAAGAAAATTACATAATTTGCAGTCTGTAAAGAGCATCATTGCTAAACAGAACATTTTTCAAAGTTTGCTATGATGCAATTGCAACTCTTTAAGAAAAGACAGGATAGTTTAACTATGAATTCCTTTGCTTTTGTTGTATTGTTAGTCTGTAGTATTTAACATCCATTCAGGGCTGTCCCTAGAGGGGTGCGGGGCCCGGGACGAATCAGCCCCCACATAGGTGCGGGAATTAAGGGTGCGGGGGGTGCTGCAGTACCCTTGGGCTCCCGGATGCCAGCCCCGCCTCCAGGGTCTCAGTTGGGGTCCCTGTGCCCGGAGTCCTGGCTGCTGCCCCACGCGCTTGGGGCTCTGCTACCACCCCGCGCATGCGAGGCTCTGGCTGCTGCCCTGTGCACTCAGGGTCTTGGGTGCCGGCCACTCGCACTGGCCCGCAGGGCCCCCCAAAGCACGGGGCCCACAGCAGTCACCCCAATTCGCTCTACCTAAGGGACGGCTCTGCATCCAGTATCTGTCTTTGTATGCATAAAAGCATTTAAGTATAGTAATTCCTTTATCCGGAGTATTGATGCCACAATTGTACTTCTGATTTTTAAGACAAAAAGGAGCATAACATTCTATAAATATATGTAGTGAAACAAAGGAAAGAATATTACAGTGATAGTGTCCTTTTACTTGGTTGATTTATTTATATCTCCCTCTCACTGTTTATAGTAACCCAGTGTGACATGGAGTTTTTTTTTCTTTTCTTATCAATATTGTTTATCTTGCTGTTTATAGCATGATATCTTTTGCAAATATATAAGAAGAAGGTAGCTCAGATGTTGAAAATACCACCCTTCATAGATTCATAGTGTTCAAAACCAAAAGAGACCATTCAATAATCTAGTGTGACCTCCTGTATATCACAGGCTGTTAAATTTCACCCAGTTACCTCTGCATTAGGCACAATAATTTGTGTTTGACTAAAGCATGAGTTCCTAAAGGTATCCAGCCCTTGTGAAGCCATCTGGAGAATTCATCATTTCCCCTGATAGCTTCCTACAATGACTAGTCATGCTCACTTGTTTTTTTATGTGTAATTTCTAACTTAAGTTTGTCTGGCTTCATCTTCCAGCAATTGGTCCTTGTTATGCTTCTCTCTGCTAGATTAAAGAGCACTTTAGTACCCAATATTTTCTCCCATGAATGTACTTGTACACTATAATCAAGTCACCTCTCAATCTTCTTTTTGAGAGGCTAAACAGATTGAGCTTTTTAAATCTCACTCCAAGGCATTTTTTTCCCACCCTCAAATAATTGGTGTGGCTCTTTTCTTCACCCTCTTCCGTTTTCAACATTCTTTCAATCTGTAGAAACCAGAACTGGATGCAGTATTCCAGTGCTCTCACCAAAATCACCTCCTAACTCCTACTCACTACTCCCTGGTGTATGCATCCAACGATCCCATTAGCCTTTTAGCCACAGTATCACCCCCACTGCTCATATTTAGTTGTCTGTCCACTATAATCCCTAAATTCTTTTCAGAATACCTATTTTCCAGGATATAGTCTCCCAATCTATAGGTCTGACATGTTCCTAGATGCAAATGTAGGCGTACATGTAGGTGAAATGTTCTGTATGGGATGCAGTCATTCTTCCTAGATGTATAACTTTGCATTTGGCTATATTAAAACACATTTTGTTTTATGGGCTCCTCAAAAAATGAAATCAGGTTTGTTTTACAAGACAGTGATAGTATTTCTTTCAATCTGGGGAAATTAGGTTGAGAGAGAAGAGTGCTACAATCACTGTACATTTACTAAATTTAAGTTTTGTCAATGGAGTAATAATAAATTAGGAAAAGGAAACTAGAATTCCCAAAACTAGAATGGGAAAGGATGTCAGAACCACCTATGCAATATTTTAGGTATTCAATCATACTTCCTTCATGGATTTTAAAAGAAGGATATGGAAAAGACATTGCCTGATGTTGCCACTGTTCCACTACATCCTGGATGACTACTGTATTACAGGCATTCTAAAGGGAGAAGCTTTGTTGTGTGAATGCATTCTGTTTGGTAAGTGAAATAGGATCTTGCTTGAAAAAAGACTCCATAGGAGTGCATGACTCTTTAATGTCATACTATTCCATTGAGTATACTATGCATAGGGTGTTGGATTCATTGTGCAGTAGCAGTGTGGAACTCATTTTACAATGAGTTATTTAAAAACTTCCCTCTGCTTTTGTCCCAGTGCTCCTTTTCTCATGATTGATCTGCTTCTAAAATGCAGAGGTGGAAGATAGCTAAAGCACAAAACTGAAAGTAACATAATTGTGAAAACGTTAAAAAGGTTTCTTTGTATGGGCTGCATTGAAACTATGTTACGTAACAAAGTTGGAAGTTGTCAGGTTGCAGTACCATAGTAACCCCTTAAGCAATTTAGGACAATCCAAGCTCACAGATTTCTTGTTTTATGACTCTGGAAATGTTAAAGATGGGGGGAGAGAGAGGCCCGTAGATGGCAAATATGTTTTGTGACCAATTCAACCTATAGAATTCCTTAGTTTGAGAGGTATAAGATTGTAAACTCATATATTATAACATTATTCTGAATTCAGGGAACAACAATTTTATTAACTCAAATCTAGAATGCAATAAAAATGATAGAAGTGAGGTTTCTTTTACTTGATGTATGTACAGAATCTAGTGACATAATGTTTGATGCTTTGCAAGCCTGATTATTTGCTCTACCCCTAAAATGTCCCATCTCTTCATGTAGTTCTTGACACACCTGCCTTTTTGTCTTTTTCACATAATGTCAGTTGATTTTGGTTTTCTGATAAAAATATTTCATTTGTATCCAAATGCAACACATACCATTTATGCATCAAGGCAGCAATTTTGCCACATCCTCTTGTCTTTTCTCAGCTATTCAATTTGTGCCCCCCAAGGACTTAAAACGAAGAATTTTAGCAATAGGTGGCTCTTCCTTCTGAGCTGCCAAAAGGTCTTCTCATGGAATAGACTTTAGTGGATTTAATGCCCAGGGAGAAGTGTTCTACTGCAAAAGAATTGGCAGTAATAGCTGCTAACCAAGGTACAAAGAAATGGTAAGGCACATCCAAGGACTGTAAGACAACACTAACAACGCCTTACTTGTCTCTTCTGTGAATTCTGTCATATATTTTTCCACATAAAGGGGCATGATGGATAAAGCATCTGTCTCCACATTAGATTTCCGAGGATGATATCTAACTTTGAAGTTAGTCAGCTAATTCTGCAGCCCACCAGTTTGCTGTGGCATTCAGCCTGACAGAAGTGAAGAGATACGTTAGCAGGTTGTTTTCACTGCAAACCACAAAGAATTGCTTAATAGAGATAATCACAACATTTGTTGGTTATGTCCCATTTCAAAGCTGGAAACTCCAGCTTTCCTGAGTGAAGGTGATAATTCTTCTGAGCTGCAGTCAGTGTTCTTGACCGATAACCAATGACTCTTAGTTTACCTTACTGACATAGGTACAAGGCTGCATCTCGTCCCTTATTGAAAGCATCTACATGAAAGAGAAAGAGAAAGACAAAATTATTATTCGTGGCTATAACCAGGCAGTCAATCAGGTGGTTTAAGACACTTTGATGTTACTCAGTCCAGGTAACTGGCTGTTTGAAGGGTATCTGTCCAGATCCCTTTCCTTGCCCTTTGCCTTTTTTTTCTGAGACTACTGTTGATGGTGGTGTGTGTCAGATTCCATTGGAACAGTCAACAAGTCATACAGGGGTATGACGTTTCCCTGTAGTTCTTCGTAGTTTCTCTGCAAGTGCATGAACCACCAGGAGGTTAGCAGGATCCATTTTATAACTTTCAGCAGACACCACCATTTCCGATTAATGTAGGGCTCTCTAATTGTCGCAGTACTCTCCGTGCATTTTTCAGATTCAAAAGTGCTACTGTTCACAAGGATATCATCCAGGTGTGGAATACATACCTCATCCTTGATTTCCGCAAGACACTCTTCCATACATCATCAAATGGGTGTGTTTCTCATGGGGTCCCACAGGGATCAGTTCTTGCCCCTACTCTCATTAACATTTATAGTAATGATCTGGAGGATAACATAAAATCATCACTTATACAGTTTGCAGATGACATAAAAATTGGGGGAGTATATACAATCCAAGTTGAAGCTAAACAAATTCAGACTGGAAATAAAGTGTAAATTTATCAGTGAGGGTAATTAATCACTGGAACGACTTACTGAGGGTCATGGTGGGAAAATCATTGACCATTTTTAAATCAAGACTGGAAGTTTTTTCTAAAAGATGTGCTCTAGAAATTATTTTGAGGAAATTGTATGGCAGGTGTTATACAGAAGGTCAAATTAGGTGATCACAATGGTCCCTGCTGGCACGGCAATCTATGAACCTATGTATCATACACCACTGGAAGGCAATAGGTGCATGTGTTTAAACCAAATGGAATTCTAACCCATTCACACAGGCCCCATGGAGTCATGAACGCTATGAGGTGATGGCTTTATTCAGCCCTGAAACATTGTGTGACGTGTCATTCCATATTCTTTATTGAAATATGCTTATGATATTAATATGACATAACTGAGATATACTTTATGCCAGATGGCTCATGTGAAGTATCATTGGAAAGGTTATGATTTACTGAATGCAATTATCCAGTTTATATGCCTGTATATTTTTTGTATCTGAAGTTAGGAATATTGACTATGTATCTGTATTTTATGCTACTTTGGGTGATGCCCCTGTTAACACTTCAGGTACAACAATGGAAAAGCCAGACAGGGAAGATGGTCCATCAGTGAGGACAATGAACTGTGAAAAGCTTGGCCTTCCTGTGGATGCTCCATACTCCCACTGACTCATGGATGCTGTGATCCTACAGAGTCAGGTGGTCTTGTCACCTGATACTAAAACATTACCTGGAACTTCTTGTAACTTTACACTGAAAGGGAAGGGTGAAGGGTCAAGTTTGGGAAACAAAGAATTCCCACCTTATGTAAATCCTATTTAAGGGTGGGGAGGAAGGCAAACAGGACTCCTCTCCATGCCTGGCTGCCCAAGAAGAAAGACTGCAAAAGGGAAGGCAAGGGATCCAAACTGAGACGGGAGTCCGATCTGAAAATGAATATAATGGAACTCTGAACCACAGAAACTTTGCAAACTGCCTGCAACAATATCTAGGGTGAGAAATACTATTTGTAACCAATTTCTTTAGTGAAACTAGCTTAGTTTGCATGTTTGATTTCATTTGCTTAGTAATCTGTTTTGTTCTGTTTGTTACCCCTTTTGCTATTAAAATCTGACTTTTATAGTTAATCAAATTTGTTTTGTTTATTAGTAAATTATTAATTTGTGACTGGGGAGGGGCAAGAAGTGTGCACACCTCTCTCCGCATTGAGGGAGAGGGCGAATTTCATATTGTATCTTTGGGTCTTCACTCCAAGGGAGTTGGACATCTGAGTGCTGGAGCAAGTCCCTTAAACTGAGTCTTCCCGGAGCTGATCTGCAGTTGGGTGTGGCCCTGCTTGTGTGTGAGTGTTAGAGGAGGTTTTAAGAGCCTAACTCAGCAAGACAGGTTAAAGGGTGCCCATGCTGACAGAACAGGTAGACTCAGTGGTATCTCAGTACATCATATGGCTTCCCAAGGGGTCTAACTGGTCACAATGGCGTAGTCGGCAGGATAGTGTGCACAGCTTAGTGCCCTGAAACTCTGGTGGTGATTTTAAGTGAGTTTTAAGTGTGATGACTAGAGACCAGGCAAAGTGGTTACTGGTTTGTTATTTTCTGTTTGTTTATTTTGGGCAAGAGAATTAGGGACAGGAAAAACAGCAAAATGAGTGAAAGTGAAGCTACTAAAAAGTTGGAGCTCTGCTGGCTCCAGGCAGATGAGAGGGAAAAAGAACATAAGAGATGGATGGAATTAAAACAGATGGAAATTGATAGAAGAAGGCTGCACATCAGAGGGCCCTGGAACTGAGACATCTGGACGCTGACAAAGAACATGAGGCCCAGAAAGCAGCCCATGAGAGAGCCATGGAACTGAGGCAGCTCAAGGCTGACAGGGAAAGGGAAGCTCAGAAGCATGAACTGGCCATATTGGAGTGGAAGAGACAGAACCCCCCCCACCAGGGGGCTCCCCCTCTCCAAAAATCCACAAGTGGGAGAGGTTGTATCCAGCATACAACGAGTCTGGTGATATTGCTGAATATTTCATTATCTTGAAATATGTGTGATCCATGCAATTCCTGATGATCAAAAAATGACCACTTGGGTTGCAAAGTTGACTGGGAGAGCCCTGGATATATTCAATAAGATGGCAATCGGTGATACTTCAATTCTGGTCAATTTAAGTATTTGGTTTTGAAACAGTTTCAGATTACACCTAAAATGTATAGAGTAAAATTTAGAAGCCTTAAGAGTGGGCCTGGATTAAGTAATGTGGCTTATGTGAACCAAATGAGAGATCTACTGGATAAGTGGGTGAGGGGGAAAAAGTATTACAAGCTTTGAAGGAATGTATGACTTGGTTGCTCAGGAACAGTTCCTGAATATGTCTAGTGATGATGTAAAACAGTGTTTATGGGATAAAAAGGTGGAAACAATTAATTAATTTGCAGTATTTGCAGATAAATTTGAGCAATTCCAAGCACCTAGTAGTAATAAATCACAGGCAGAAGGGTTAAAGTTTGGTGGGAAGCAAGGTTTTACCTCTGGGAAGAAGGAGGGTGGATGGGAGGCTGAACTCTCACCTCCCCATGTTCACTCCTCCAGTCCTCATCCCAAATCTCCTGTAAAAGCAGAAGAATCCAAAAAGTGCTATCATTGTAATTCCACTGAGCACCTGAGGAATAAATGCCCTATGCTGAGTGAGAACAAGCATCAGGCAACTCATGGAAATGCTGCTACCCTGAGCACAGAGGCACCTCAGGCAGTTGCCACTTATCACACAGGATTTGTAAAGGTTGCCACTGCACAGCCAGGCAGTAAGCACTTGAAGGCTGTCAAAATATATAGCAGAGAATTCCCTTCATGGTGAGATACTGGTGCAGAAATCTCTGTGGTCAGGAGAAAAACATACTGCCGGGACAGATGGCAGAGCTTTTGTTAGTAGGGGATCACACAATCCTTGTGCCTTTGGCTAAACTGCACTTGGAAGCTGGGGATTTGCAAGTTGAGTTAACCGTGGCTGCGGTTTCTCAGAACCCAACACAAATTCTTTTGGATAATGAGGAGAAATCCCCAATGAGAAGGAGCAAAGCTACAGAAACGGCTGAGGAAATGGGAGAGTGTCTCTTTAATTCCTCTCCAGGAGTGCAAAGCAATTTGCCACAAGGTGTGGGTAGAACCAGCTCCTGTCCAGTGGCTGTTTCCTCAGGGGAGGGGAATGTTTTACCTGATGGTAGGGATACTGTCCAGGTTGCTGGCTGCCAGGAAGTTACAGTTAAGCAAGGAATAAATCCTGCTCTAGGATGCATAGGGAGATGTGTCCTGGAGGAAGCCTTAGGGGGAAGGTGGGATCTGAGAAACCTCTGCGGGGGGTCAGGATTCCATGGACTCTGTAACTGGAGGCCAGCCCAATTCAAAGACGGAGGAGGGTACAGGGATTGCCAGTGAAGGGTCAGTCATGGCTGGTAGCTGTGAGCCCACAGCTGGACAGGGGACAGATTGCCCTCCAGGGAGCACAGGGGTGTGTGCCCTGACAGGGGACCCAGAGAAAGAAGTTAAGAAGGAATGTGGGGGAGTACAGGAATGTTTCCCCACTCATTACAGGGAAGAGTTTGCCCAGGAGAAATTTGCTGGATTTGCATCTGTAATCCCAGGCACCTCACCTGTGGCTCAGGCTTTAAGGGGGGACTGTGTATCTGACCTCCTTGAGGATCATACCTCTTGGGAACAGCGAGAGGGGTGACTGAGGATACCCCACTCCAGGCTCCACTTCCACAAAATGTTTTTTCCTGCTGTACTTGTGAAAACTAGCTCTGTCTCTTTAAGGCCGGGTGGGGGGATTTTGGTGTCTGTGAACATGCTAATGATCCACCTGATCAAGGGACAGAGACAGCCACTTCCTGGGCAGGTAAACCCCTCCCCGCAGCTAAGCATCAGACACTGAGTGATCAGGGTGAACAACACAAAGGAATCTCAGGAGAGTGGGTGGATTCTTTGCAGGGGCTTAATCCTGGAGAGGAAATGCAACTCCATAGGGGGTTGGCCAGTAACATACAAGGTCTCCTTACTTTGCCAAAACCCCAAAGACATACCCAAAGTAAGTTACTGAGGGGATGAGAAATACAATAAATGCTGAACAAACTGATCTGTTTAGACAGAAGGCATGGTATGGTAATCATATTTGGAAGCACCACTCTGTCATGAATTTGCTGGTAAATTTATGTCTCTTACTACACACACTGTGGGTTAAGACAAAGAATTTGATACTGGTGGTAAATACTTAAAAAATGTGTAACATGCATGATTTTTGAAAGTGTCTTTGGTACTGACTGGGAGTGGTAACAAGAAAGTCCTATAACCATACTGCTTCTTAGCTAATACCTGTAAACAGGCTTAGAGCTGGGCACAGCAGAGAAAGCGTAACCAATCTAGATTGCTGTGTGGAAGGGGAAACCGAGGCAAACCACCTCCTGGCATTGGTGGGTAAATGCCAAGACACCTACACTTTAAAGGATATTGACATCTGCATTATGTACACAATGCTACACACCACAATGTTTTCTAGCAATCTGGGAACAGCAACCCAGAACTTTGCAAAAACGCCTATGAATGACATCACAGTGTTTGGTAATACTTGGAGGATGTATACCCAAAGCCAAAAAGGGATTTTAGACATACTGCCTCCGCATTGGTCAGTGACCAAACCTCTGGCAATAATCTCATGAATAAGTTATAAATATAACATAACTGAGATATACTTTTTGTAAGATAGCTCAGGTGAGATATCATTGGAAAGGTTATGATTTACTGAATGCAATTATCCAATTTGTATGCCTGTATCTTTTCTGTATCTAAAGTTAGGAATATGAATATGTATCTGTATTTCAACTATGCTACTTTGGGTGACGCTCACTGCTAACACTTCAGGTACAACAATGGAAAAGCCAGACAGGGCGGATGGTCCATCAGCGAGGACAATGAACTGTGAAAAGCTTGGCCTTCCTGTGGATGCTCCATACTCCCACTGACTCATGGATGCTGTGATCCTACAGAGTCAGGTGGTCTTGTCACCTGATACTAAAACATTACCTGGAACTTCTTATAATTTTACACTGTAAGGGAAGGGGTGTGTGTGTGTCAAGTTTGGGAAACAAAGGATTCCCACTTTATGTAAATCCTATTTAAGGGTAGGAAGGAAGGCAAACAGGACTCCTCCTCTCCATGGCCTGGCTGCCCAAGAAGAAAGACTGCAAAAGGGAAGGCAAGGAGTCCAGACTGAGATGGGTCCAATCTGAAAATGAATATAAATGGAACTCTGAACCACAGAAACTTTGCAAACTGCTTGCAACAGTATCTAGGGTGAGAAATACTATTTGTAACCAATTTCTTTAGTGAAACTAGCTTTGTTTGCGTGTTTGATTTAATTTGCTTAGTAATCTGCTTTGTTCTGCTTGTTACCCCTTTTACTACCTAAAATCTGACTTTTATAGTTAATCAAATTTGTTTTGTTTATTATTAAACCCAGTTTCTGTACTTTTTAACTGGAAGGGCAAGAAGTGTGCACACCTCTCTCCACATTGAGGGAGAGGGTGAATTTCATATCATAGCTTTGGGTCTTCACTCCAAGGGAGTTGGACATCTGAGTGCTGGAGCAAGTCCCTTAAGCTGAGTCTTCCCAGAGCTGATCTGCAGTTGGGTGTGACCCTGTCTATGTATGAGTGTTAGAGGAGGTTTTAAGAGCCTAGCTCAGCAAAACAGGTTAAAGGGGGCCCATGCTGGCAGAACAGGTAGACTCAGTGGTATCTCAGCACATTATGTGGCTTCCCAAGAGGTCTAACCCATCAGACCTTGATGGTAGGTCTTCCCTTGATCTATGGCTGAGAACCAACATCTACATCCTAATCCATTCAGAACTCTGATTTGAGGGATGTGTTGCCTGTCTGGTATGGTTTTTCTATTCAATTCCTGATAGTGTACTCAGAGTTTTAGACTGCAATACCTTTTCTGGACACATACCACTAGTGATGAATAAGATTACATAGATTTTGTGATCCATCTCCTGTTTAGAAGATCGTACAGATATTCTTTTCACTCTTCATATAGTGAATGAGGCACCAAGATGTCCATTTTCTGTATGGGTTGCTAGTCAGGTATCTTGGTATGCATCTGCAGACTAGGGATCTGGCCCTTGTCTCCATCTCTGGAGAAAGCTTTGATCTCCTTTTTCAGTATTTGCTGGGCCATTTTCCTTTGTATCTCTAAGTGGCTCAGGGTCACAGATCTCAATCATCCCGTTTGCTTAGAGGCTGTTCTCCAATTTGCTGGCTTCATCCTTGATACCACCATTACTCTTTTTTCACTGTTATACATGTGAGGATTTTATTTCCCCAGTAACCCCTGGAATTTTGATTTAATTTTCTGTAAACTTGTCAGCACCGTTTGTCTTTTCAAAATGATGTCATGTTCTATTGAATTAATCACAGAGATATTAATCTGGGAAGACTATCCTTTAGATATTTTGACTAGTGTTTCTTTTATGTCCAGATCCGAGGCCACTAAGCAGCAGCATCTGGCTCTTGCATTGCTGTTAAACTTTCAGTATCCAGGGCTGTATAAGCCCAGCATGTTACATTAATGTTTTTTTCTTTGGGGATAATTAAGCATGCACATGTTTAAGCATGCACAGGTTTTATGAGTTGTTGTTGTTTCTGATGCAGTTTATAAGAGATTCCCCTTTTTCCATGACCTGAGGAACTGCACATTGTTAATGGAACTCTGTGCTGGTGCCTCATCTGGTGAATTCCAGCAGTGGTGTTTGACTATCTCCTCAATTATGTAGTAGCCAATGATCAGGTTCTCTAATTTGTGTGGACTAACCAGCATAGGAACAGTCAAGATGTCATCATCTTTACTTAACTGGAACTGGACTTCAATACATCCCTTCTTAAGGGATTTAAGTTCCACTGGGAGCTTTAAGATCTAGCTCATCTTCTATTTCCAGTTATTCTTCAAGCTTCCTAAGGCATGCCCCTGGAAGATTCTTCCACCCACTGACACCAGATCATGCACTTCTGTGCCCCAGTGTCCTATAGGGCTTGAGTTTTTACTTTAGTGAGGACACACATCCTCGTACCAACTAAATGAGCTACTATGGTTTGCTGCTTGTGTGTTAGATGGCAAATGTGGGCCTCTCTGGTTAAATCAGATGCAGTGTCAGCTTTTTTTCTGCTCTCTTGTGATTTTCCTGCATGACATCCTGACCGGTGGTGTTCTTTATCACCACACCTGAAACAGTGCTCACAAAGTACTGCCTCTGTCAGATTGTCTGTAGCCTCTTCTCTGGAGTTGCCTTTCTGTCTGTCAGCTCATATCATTATCAGTGCTTTTGGTCTGCACCTAGGCAGCTTCCTTTAATGTTTTAATTTTGGGTTTTCTCCCCTTTGAGTTCATCATTACTGCCTTTAGTTCTCTTATCTCTTTCATCAATGAGTAACCTTTTGAGACGTCTTTTCCCTTGGCAGGAGGTGCTGCTTCCCTCTCTCACCTTTGCTCTTTATCAGAGGGGTAGCCGTGTTAGTCTGAATCTGTAAAAAGCAACAGAGGGTCCTGTGGCACCTTTGAGAGTAACAGAAGTATTGGGAGCATAAGCTTTCGTGGGTAAGAACCTCACTTCTTCAGATGCAAGTAATGGAAATCTCTAGAGGCAGGTATATATCAGTGTGGAGATAACGAGGTTAGTTCAATCAGGGAGGGTGAGGTGCTCTGCTAGCAGTTGAGGTGTGAACACCAAGGGAGGAGAAACTGTTTCCAGTTTCTCCTCCCTTGGTGTTCACACCTCAACTGCTAGCAGAGCACCTCACCCTCCCTGATTGAACTAACCTCGTTATCTCCACACTGATATATACCTGCCTCTAGAGATTTCCATTACTTGCATCTGAAGAAGTGAGGTTCTTACCCACGAAAGCTTATGCTCCCAATACTTCTGTTACTCTCAAAGGTGCCACAGGACCCTCTGTTGCTCTTTGCTCTTTAGGGTGACTTGCACAGAATTTACAAGCTACTGCCATTGCATGTGCTCCATTCCCTCATTTCTGCTGTTTCTCTACGTCATCACAGGCAGCAGCATGCAACTTCTCAAACAAGGTCTCATCCGCCAACTGATTATCTTTTAAATAAGGTTGCATCACAGTTTGAATGCTGTTATTCCACAGGCCTGTCAGGACTGAATGGAGGAACAGATTTTGTCGTGTATCTTAGGTCAAAGTCAGCTTCTTCTGAGGCAAACAATACTTTGTCTCAAATCAAGTGCTCAAACTAGGAAATCCTGAGGTGTCTCTTCTGGTTCTTATAGTGCTCTTGACTTTTTTAAATAGAAGTTTAATCCCAGAATTGGCTCTATCACTCAGCAGGAGCCCGGCCAGCCCAATCAGTCACGAACACCAGCCAGGAGTCACACGGACTCAAACACTTAGCCACAACTTTGACTATGAGACAGGCTGAGCTTGCCAGCACCAGGGCACCTGTCATGACTGGCCAGAGCAGAGGCAGGATGGGGGCCTCTCCCCTCCCTTTGCTGCTGGAGCAATGCTCCACAGAACTCACTCATGAGGCTCTCAGGCTTTAAGTGAAGGGACAGATCTAGTATCAATTTCAAATTTAAAAAATCACAGTGTTTGGCTTCTGAAATGTTGAAATGAAACGTTTTGGCTTTTGGGCTCTCATTTTCTAAATGGATAATTCAGTGAAGCGAACGTGAATTCGGGAAACATTTTGATGTAATCAAATCTTCATTTTTCTTTGAAACAAAACTTTGGACCAAAACATTTCACCCAGCTCTAGTCATCCTGAGGTCTACTCCTAACTAACGGACTCTGTCGCTGCCTTGTGACAAGTCATGTGCTCCAACATTTTCAAACTTCAGTGTCCGTATTCTCTTTGAAATAATATATACATACACACACAGTATAAACAACTAACTGACCTGTCAGATGGAGGAATGAAATTACATAACAAAATGCAGACAAGGCAAACAAAATTTAGCAGATGAAAAGCGACCACCTGAGGTGATATAGGAATATGAGGTATGAGGAAAATCTAAATGAGAAATTGCCTGTTAGGTGAGGTTGTGAAGGCCTGGGAAAAAACAACAACAAATCCTCACAATGAAAGTGCTGAGAGAGGATGGGTAATAAGTAATAGTAAGGGTACTTTGAACTTATACGAAGACATGGAAAAGAGGTGAGTTTTGAGATTCCGCATAGCCCTAGCTCCTAGCACAATTTCCAGATACTCACTAAAGGGATCTCTTTGGAACATGTGCAGTAAATGCAGGTCACCTACCAGCATTTTCTCACAGAAAAATTCTCTCCTGACTTGCACCAGTTTTGCACTTATGTAACTCCAGCAGTAACTCAGCTGAAATCAATTTGCACTGGTATAAGTTAAAGGAGAATGAAGCCCAAATATTTCAGTATAAATATCTGGGGATTTGTCTGTTATTTCCCCTAGCTGCTGGGCTGATTGCAATCAGAAATTGAACTTATAGCAATACAACACTAGAGAGAATGGCTTTCACTTGACCTAAGGAATATTTAGTTTAACAGAAAGAAGGGGGGGGGGAGAATAGTAAAATAGACTAAGGAATGGATCCAACTCCCCAAAATTGTGGTGCAATCAAAACTTCATGCTATAGCTTGTCAAGGAACTAGGCCAAACAGAACCTCCTCTTCTGTGGATGCAGAGGGCCCCCTTTGCAGGGGAATTTATGTGATATTGCTGTGTAAGGAGGGAGAGCTGGATATGGGGTGACAATTGGCACAGTACAATCTCCCTGCATGGCAGCACTACTATGTGGGAGAAGGGAGGAGTGCAGGTGCGGGCCAGGCAGGGATGGGCTTGGAGAGGGGTAGACCCAGAAGATCTGCTTCTTTGCAGATCTTCCTGTCCTAACCCCCACCAATTGGGGAAGCATGTAGAGAGGTGCAGAGGCTACTTCAGCCATTGGCTATCATAATCTCCTTTGGTGAAACATAGAAGTGCAACCTCAGGTTTTACTCTTTCATATTAGACAAAATCCATTCACCTAATGCCTTAAGACAGTTTCTCAGCATTCCCTCTACCTGTGGGAAGGATCCAGTGGTCAAGGGCAGCCTCCTGACACCAGACTGTCCCTCAAATTCTGGATAAAAAAAGTCACTCCCAAGCCTACATTTAAAAGGCTTTTTCTTTGGGCATGGGGAAATTTCCTCTTGACTTGATAACTCAGTGTCTTCCCGTTAATTCTAATGGTCCATCATTGTCTTTTCCTGGGCTGGACAATAGATAGTTGTTTGAAGCCAGTGTTGTGTAAACACCTGGCTAGGGAGGTGCCTCTCTGGCTACTTGAGTGCAAACCCTTGCTGTGAGGTGCAGTTGAAGTTGTAGAACAGATGAAGAGCACAGTTTTCTATAGACACAAAAAATACGTAGATTCACAACTAGTCTGTATATATATCTCATAATGACCATCAAGTTCAGAACATTACAAGCTTTCATAAAAGACCTTACTGGATACACTTTAATGAATGGGGTCCCGCAGGGATCAGTTCTGGTTCTGGTTCCGTTCAATATCTTCATCAATGATTTAGATAATGGTATAGAGAGTACACTTATAAAGTTTGCGGATGATACCAATCTGGGAGAGGTTGCAAGTGCTTTGGAGAATAGTATTATAATTCAAAATGATCTGGACAAATGAGAAATGGTCTGAAGTAAATAGAATGAAATTCAATAAGGACAAATGCAAAGTACTCCACTTAGGAAGGACCAATCAGTTGCACCAGTTCAAAATGGGAAATGACTGCCTAGGAAGAGTACTACAGAAAGGGATCTGGGGGTCATAGTGAACCATGAGCTAAATATAAGTCAATGATGTAACACGGATTAAAAAACAAAATCAAAAAATGAAGATCATTCTGGGATGTATTAGCAGGACTGTTGTAAGCAAGACACAAGAAATAATTCTTCTGCTCTACTCCACATTGATTAGGCTTCAACTGGAGTATTGTGTCCAGTTCTGGGTACCACATTTTAGGAAAGATGTGGACAAATTGGAGAAAGTCTGGAGAAGAGCAACAAAAATAATTAAAGGTCTAGAAAACATGACCTATGAGGGAAGGTTGAAAAAAATGGCTTTGTTTAGTCTGGGGAAGAGACGACTGAGAGGGGACATGAACAGTTTTCAAGTACATACAAGGTTGTTACAAGGAGGGAGAAAAATTGTTCTTCTTAATCTCTGGGGATAGGACATGAAGCAATGGGCTTAAATTGCAGCAAGGGAGGTTTAGGTTGGACATTAGGAAAAACTTCCTACATGTCAGGATGGTTAAGCACTGGAATAAATTGCCTAGGGAGATTGTTGTGTCTCCATCATTGGAGATTTTTAAGAGCAGGTTAGACAAACACCTGCCAGGGATGGTCTAATACTTAGTCCTGCTATGAGTGCAGGCAGGCCCGCCAACGGGGGTTGCGGGGGGAGGCAAAAGGGGCAATTGTCCAGGGGCCCGGGAAATTTAAAAGGGTCCAGGGGCTGCTGCAGTAGCAGCTGGGAGCCCCGGGCCCTTTTAAATCGCCCAGGTGGGCTGCAGGGTGCCTAGGCACTCGAGACTGCTCTGGGCCCCGCGCTTTGGGGGGGCCCCATGGGCCAGCGTGGGCAGTCCTAGAAGTGACGGATTCGTCACTTCCGCCCCATGCCCCGCTCCCCCTAGTGACAGCGCTGGCCCTGGCTTTGGGGCCCGGAATTTCTGTCAGCGGGCGTGAGTGCAGGGGACTGAACTAGATGACCTTTCGAGGTCCCTTCCAGTTCTATGATTTTATGAAATAAATTGAATTACTCATGCAGTAAGGTACTACTCAACATAAAAAGGGTGCTATATCTGGGATGTAATTAAATATAACTAATGAGAGCAATATGCATAGACTATGTACTCTCCTTGTTGCATGCACATTAGATCTCATTGATATCACTGGGATTTCCACACACAGAGCAAAGGGACTATGAAACCCATGTTATAGATATTCAGGAAAATCCGAAGGGATTATATGACCCAGGTTTTGGATACACAGAAAAGATGAGTGTAAATTATTTATTGCTGCAAATTATCTTTGCAAGAGTAATAAATATGAAGCCATATTTGTAAGTTCCACAGTGATATACTTTTATGAGCTCAGAGCTGCTGTTGTATAAATTCAACAGAGAGAAGCTGTTTGGACTTGTTTCAAATTTCCTTAGCTACAGGAGCAAAGCATTTATTTCCCTATTTCACGTGTTACAAAGAATGAAAAGCAAATCTTTTATCTATTTACTAGAAAATACAGCTGTAATGAGACTATTTACTTCTCCTATGCAGGCTGGTTGACTTGTGTGAAAATGAAAACTATCAGGTTGCTTAGAGTTTGAGTGGTAAATTGTGACTAGCTCTGCAGGGATGCTGAAGGGGACGTATTCAGAGGGTACTAGGTAGAGCTGACAGGAAAAATTCTGATGAACCAATTTCCCAGTTTGGAATCTTTCACTGAGCCAGCCCAATTTTGCTTACATTCCAATGGACACACACACACCCTCATCCACTCTATCAGCCTTGCATTGTGGAGCAAAACCTAGCTTGATTCTGATCTCTTACACCAGTGTAATTCTCTTACTGCAATGGGATTACTCCTGATTTACACCAGTGAGAAGCAAAGCCAGGCCCCCAAGTGCGTTCTGAAATGGTGTTCAGTGCATCCTTCTCTTTCTTTCCCTCTAACACTTGTGAGTGAGGAAAGGCTGTTTTCAATTCTTTTGTGCTCAGTTCTCCCATCTACCCCCTCCCCCCCCAACATGCAACTCACAACTAAAAACACACCAAGAATGATTGTATTTCAGGTTATTTATCGATCATTCCACTTCTAAAAGAGAAGAAAGGAAGCTGCCTCTTAAAACTTTATAAAGAAGAAAAAAATAACCAAATGGAATTTTACAATCTACCCAAAACACAAGTGATAGCTAATTCTGCCTTTCAAGTTAGCGTACTGGTCACTTTGGGTATGTGCGCACAGTGAAGAATCCCCCTCCCCACCCCTCCCCCACTTCCCCTGACGGGCCCATACAGCTGGCTTGGGCTTAGGGGCTGTTTCAAAATGTCCAGACTTGAGCTGGAGCCTGACCTCTGGGACCATCCTACTCCACAGGATCCTAGAGATTGGGCTCTAGCCCAAGCGTAGAAATCTACACAGCAATGAAACAGCCCTGCAACCCGAGCCCTGTGAACCTGAGTCTGACAGTAAGGTATTACAGAGGCCAGTTTGGCCCACAACCAGCCCTAGAATAGGGGGGCAGAAGGTTAGCCTAAAACGCTAATTGGCTGAACTCAATGATCTGGCCTCCTGTCTCTTGCTATACCTCCTCAGGTAGTGGCTCAAGTAACCCACTAGATCCAGGTAATAGATACTGGTTTTGCAGTATTCCAGTCAACTTATTAATTTTAAACCAATATAATTCCTCAACTGAGGTATAAATGTCTTTCTGACCCAGGCATTGTCTTTGTTTTATGCTTTGTATCTGGATCATCTGCCATATAAGATCTCACTCGGACACAAGATTATTAACAGACTCCAATTTTATTGTGGCTGCTTACAACATGGCTTCTCCAGCCTCATGTCTTCTCAGACACCATAGGCACTGACTCCGTGGGTGCTTCCCACCCACAGTCCCCCTATCAGCACATCCCTCTCCCCTCAGTGCTTCCTGCCCGCCGGCAGCACCACCAATCAGCGCCTCCCCCTTCCTCCCACCACCTTCCTCCCGTTCACCGCAGATCAGCTGTTCCATGGTGTGCAGGAGGTGCTGGAGTTGAGGGGGGAGGATGAGGGTGGAGTGTACTTGGGGGAGGGGGTGGAACGGGGCGGGAAGAGGTGGGGCAGGGGTGGAGTGGGAGCGGGAAGAGGTAGGGTGGGGGTGGAGCCTTGGGGGAAAGGGTGGAGTGGGGCAGGCTCTGGGGTGGAGCCGGGGGGAGCACCCCCTGGCAAATTTAAAAGTCGGCGTCTATGTCTCAGACAGTTCTCCAGGCAGTGTCCCTGCCAAAACAGTTCCTCTCAACAAACAGTATGCTGCCTGAAAGCATTTGCTAGTACTTTCATATTGTTAGTCTTCACTGCTTTTACTGTGAGGTGAACTCTTGGCTTTTCACCCCCGCACTAAAACTAAAGTTCCTGTGTTTTTACCTTGGGATAGTTACCCTGAGGTAAAAAATGCACTTTTTTTTTAGCAATGAAGACAAGTTAGCGAGTGAGCTTGAATGGCCTGCAGATCACCAACCCTTGCTCTCAGCTATTTGAACATGCCTTTTTCCAGGGGTTGATCCAGTGTAAATTCTTGCTGCTATTTCTGTAGAAAGTGCTGCCGGTAGTTGAATGAGTACGTGCTGCTGTTTCATATTAACGTGAATTTGTCCCAATGATCTATGCTTCACTGGCTCTTTGATAGTGGCATGCAAAAATGTTAGTGTGTGGAGAGCTGGGATAGGAGATGCCTTTCACTTAACTGAGAAGTGTGCCACAAAATGCTACAAAATCCTGAGCTTTGTTTAACCTTTCTCCATTATTCTCCAACACTTACTCCAATAGATACATGGATTCCAAGGCCAGAAACGACCATTGTGATCATCTAGTCTGACCACCTGCATAACACAGGCCATAAAACTTCCCCAAAAGAGTGCTCTGAAACAACTAAGTAAAATGAAGAATATAATATTCTTCATATATCTGTCACAGATAGGGCGACTACTTTTATGGTTCAGAGCAATTAATTAAGAGAGAAGAGCAACAAAAATGATTAAAGGTCTAGAAAACATGACCTATGAGGGAAGATTGAAAAAATTGGGTTTGTTTAGTCTGGAAAAGAGAAGACTGAGAGGGGACATGATAACAGTTTTCACGTATATAAAAGGTTGTACATGTAGGTACCAATGACACAGGGAAGGATAGGACAGAGGTCCTGGAGGCCAAATTTAGGCTGCTAGGTAAGAGATTGAAGTCCAGAACCTCCGTGGTAGCATTCTCTGAAATGCTTCCAGTTCCACGTGGAGGTCCAATTAAACAGGCAGAACTGCAGGGTCTCAATGTGTGGATGAGATGATAGTCTAGAGAGAAGGGGTTTAGATTTATTAGGAACTAGGGAAACTTCTGGGAAGGGGGAGCCTATACAGGAAGGATGGGCTCCACCTAAACCTAAATGGAACCAGATTGCTGGAGCTTAAAATTAAAAAGGTCGTGGGAGCTGCGATCGGCCAAACCTGCGGACGCGTCAGGTAAACAAACCAGCCCAGACCACCCGGGACTTTCCCTGAACAAGCGGCATCCCGACTTGGAGAAGCACTGGTTTAGATAATACTTAGTCCTGCCATGAGTTCAGGGGACTGGACTAGATGACCTATTGAGGTCCCTTCTAGTCCTACAATTCTATGATTACCTGGACCTTTTGGTTATTACTAAATAATAATAGATACCCCTTGATTAAATAATAATAATAATTAATTGACCAATATCATGAATGTGGAATATGTTGGCAATGACAAAGAATGTGGCTTAAGATTTCAGGATGCATATATCTCTAGATAATGTATATCCTGACCATAACTTACATTGCAAGCAAGGACTTTCTTTGTACTTGCATCCTATACACATAATGAAGTATCTGGTATTGTGAGGGCTTGATATTGAATTGTCAGAGAAAATTGAATTTCTGAACTGTAATATGCTTTAATGGGAAATAATTCACTATTGAAAACTGATGAAGAAATCACAGGAGAAATTATTTTTGATTTATACGAACTTCAACTTGTCTCAGGACCTAAATATTTTTTTTTTGGGGGGGGGGGGAAGCTGGGGGCAGAGGAGGAAGTTCTGTAAGGGAGAGAGAGAATTTGATGTCAGGTATTGTTATCTAAATGCATTTTTTTAATTGTCCATATTTAGAGGGTTCCAGTGAAATGAACACAAAGTGAGGACATGGTACATCACTTTTTACTGGCAGTAATTAGCCATGTGACCCACATGCACACATCATTGTGCACAGTAATGCAGACCAGTACAAAACCCTAAGGTAGATGGTTACAGCTGCATTCATTGTAGAAATGAATGAACTTCTTAGAAATTATTATTGTTGTGCCTAGGAGCCCTAGTCTTGGACCAGGACTCCATTGTGTTAGATACAAACAGAGAACAAGAAGATGGTCCCTACCCCAAAAAGCTTACAATTTAAATGGCTGCTTTTACCCTCCAGTTCCCCTCCCCACAACCACACTTCATCTCAGTCCCACTCAGTGTGACTCACATTTCAACTGCAATTAGAACAGAATCTCCTAGACTTCTCTTTCTCTTTTAATTTTGAGCTAAGAAGAAAAGCTTTTCACGGTGAGATCTATTAGATTGCAGAATGGTGTCCTGAGGGAAATGGCAGAAGCAGGTTCCCTAAAGATAAAATACTATAACATATGCACAAAAAGGGTTAGGCGTTGTGATGCTCAGTGTCACAGCGCTTAACTTTGAGGAGTCTGGAAAATTGCTGAGATTCAAAAGGCTGAATTAGGCATCTAAGCTCCTATACAATGAACGGGAGGAGAAAGGTACCTTAGACTGTGATTCACAAAAGCCAGCATGCTTGCTAGGGAGCTGCCTAAGCTAGGCAATGGGAGAGGCTGATGAGAAGGATGTGTGTTAAGTTCCATCCCTCTCATGGAGATAGGTGCCTATCTCTGCTAGGGATTCACATTCAGGAACCCCATTTGGAGTTAGGGGCCCTATGCCGTTTTTGCAAGAAGCTTGCGTGGGCGGATGGAGGAGGAGGACTTCCCTGATAACTTTTAGCACAGTGGTGAGGGTACTTATCTGGGATGTGGGACACTCACTGGTTCAAGACCCCTACTTCATCTGAGGTGGGGAAAGGATTTGAAAAGGGATCTGCCACCTCTCAGGTGAGTACTCTAACTATTGGGCTATCGGATACATTGATGTGAGGCTCTCTCAGTCTTGCCTATTGAAGTTGTTCGACTCTGGATAAAAAATTAGTCATTGAGCAGCATGCCTACTAGATTGGGCCCCACCAGCAACTTAAGTGGCCGAACACCTGTCTTCCCCTGGTTGATGAATCACTCTAGGGCTTAGGCAGGAGGAAGACATCCACATGCATACAGTGAGGCAACAGTGCATATGCTCAGAGTCTGCTGCCTCAGGAATTTTTACTGCAAAACCATAGACGCTGAGTGAGTTTAGGCATATACAGAGTTCTGCAGGTGTTTGGTGCATTGCAGTGGAGACAAAACTGGGACTTAGGTACCTAAAACAAGGACTTAGGTACCTAATTCCTTTTGTGCATCCAGGCCCAAATGATTAGAACTTTTGCATTTCCAAGGATAATTGATCCAGTTCTGCAGCCCCTCAGCTGGGTTCAGTGAATCCAATGTCTGAGTAACGAGTGCCAGATCAGGCTTCATAAACCCTATGCAAAAGGCTCTCTTAGTACATATACTGATTTGTGCTTCTGTTAATAGTGTAATGAAATGTCTGAGTCTATTCGGCACTTGTAGATCTTTAGTGTATTTGACTGCTCCATATTACAGTACCTTGGCTGCCGCCCTGCTTGCTCTCAAAGAAGAGCAGAGTATTAAAAATGACCCTTCCAATACATGAAACTATACTTTATTAAATCTCCAAATCCGTTTATTGTTTCAGCAAGGTTGAATTGCCTAAAACAAATATTCTGGACCCTTCATGTCTTAGCAGCTATTTGTAAAAGCAGACAGCATAAATGCTGAGTGTACACGGATGCCTGGGTATTGTGAGACTGACAGATTGGAAAACTGACATTTTCTGGTTATATACAGTAGTGACATCAAATCCTTTTGATTCACCTGACTTATATCACTACTTGCCTAAATAATATGAACGGGGTTTGGCCCTAATCACAGAAAAGACTGACTAGCAATATATTTTAGGTTGTACTGTTGCCCATCTCCATACAATCAGAGCATATTCCATACAACAGATTGGCACTAGCTGTGTCTCTAGTGGACTTCATGGAATCTCTGCCTCGTCTCCCTTTTCATATTATATAAAGCTCTGGTTGAACTAGGGTGGGTTTTTTGTTTTTTTGGGTTTTTTCTTATTCTGTTGTGTTTTGTTTTTTAGCAGAGATGAGGAGAGAAAGGGGAGCAGTTAAATTTATCAATGTTGCTCTGGTTATAGTGCAAAAGCTTGATCAGATAGGAAATGCTGCAAAACCGTCCTAAGATTTAGAAACACTTTAATTTATTTTTGAACTCTGTATAAAGGTTTTAACAAAGTAGTTGGCACGGAAAAACAATATGAACCACAGATTGCTTGGATAGTCAAGTCAAATATTTTTAAAAGCTCCACTGTTGATTGTGACGTAGGGAAGTGCATTAGCTTCATATTTTCTTGATTTTTGTTTTTCGATTAAGAAGAGTGATTTCAGTATCACTTCTCCTGAGTATTACTTGCTGGGAAGAAAGTAACATTGATAGAAGAGGTCTTAAAGGAAGTGGTTTTTGTTTTCCTGGAAAACTTGTGCATGAGATCAGGGCACCGTGGCTGTCTGTTTTTATATCCTGTTGAGTGGCATGACTTTGTTTCCTTGTCTTCTTTTATCTTGAGGTCAAAGAATTGATGCTGTTCTTTATAACAGTGGCGTAACTTCATTTCCTCAACATCTGTGCTCAGGGCATGTGTCTAAAAATGACAAATTCATTTCACGACTGTCTACTTTGTTACATGTAGGGGACTTTGAAGTACTGTATGTTTATATATATATAATCTATGTCAAATAATGACATTTTCACACAGGAGAAAACAACACATTCTTCCTCATTTGGGCAGAGATCTGAGATGTATATTAGCAAACAATTTTCTTGAACCTTTTGTTTCATGACAGCATTTGAAAAGAGAATAGACTGGCTTGCCATGGACTCTGATGTGGCACTAGTATTAAGCTGACTGCAGTCAGGAACAGCCCACCTTACAATGCAGACCCAAACTCCAGTGTGTTGCATTTGGGGTTTCTTAAACGGTTTAAGATGTGAGCTTGCAGTTACGGTAAGTTGATGTTTGACTCATTTGTTAATATGCAGAGCTCTTTAAGATGATTTGTAGGCGGGCTTAGGAAATATTGCAGTAATAAATTATGTAGCACAGATGTTCCTTACCAGGCTTTATCAATACTGGTGACCTTTTACCTGTAACTAATGCCAGACTTTTACCTTTAACTGTGAGATGCATGGGCTTGATAAATGTTTTACATAAAGGGCTACATTCATCCTTGGTCAATGGAGCTACAATAAAGAAGAATTTGGCCCTAAATGAAATAGTCTGAGGGGAAATGAAATTTAAAAATGGAGTGTAAACAATTAGTAAAATCTGTACCACACAACTTTAGTCTCAACAGACTTCCCTCTGGCCCCCATTTGGTATATTACTTGGTCCTTATATACTGAGATCTCTCAATTGCTACTTTGAGGGACTTTTTACAAAGTGTTCAGTCAAGACAGTCAATGTAGACTTCTTTTAGTGAATTAAGAATATATTCTTCCCAAATATCCCTTATCCAGATATGATGGTGGTTTTACAGATGAGGAAATTTAACCACAAAGTGTTTAAATGTCTTGTCTAAAGCCACACAGAAAATAATACAGAGGTGGGATGAGAATTTTGAGGTTACTCCTAGTTTCATGCTGAATTCACCAAGAGGAAGTATGGTCCAGTGGTTAGGGCACTAGCTGAGACAAAGAGTCAAGTTCCTGCTCTGCCACAGACTTCCAGTGTGACCTTGAGCAAGTCAGATAGTCTTGCTGTGCCTCAGTTCCCCAACTGTAAAATGTGGATATAGCACTTCCCTACCTCATCGGGGTGTCATGAAGATAATGCATTAGAGATTGTGAGCTGTTCAGATCCTATGGTGATGGGGCCCAGATAAGTACTTTGAATAGGTAGACAAACTGGACTATATAGTCCGTCTTAAGTAAGGCTGTGTGACTCTTACTGGTGAAGTGAAATGTCCTCTGCTTTGTCTCCAAGTTTCTGTGGGCATGAAAGGAGCTGTTGCCTCCATCCTTTCCTTATTTTGGGTCTGAGAGACGTGGGGACCACTCAGACTGCACTGTTCACTCTGGGACCTCTTGGTGGAGCAGAGGCAGCATTAAGATCAGGACTATTAATGAATCCACTACTGCAGGATGGGGTGAGGGGCCACTGGTGCAGAAATGGGAGGCAGCGGGGAAGCATTCAGGCCACTCTACCCTTCCCCATTCCCCACCATCACCATCCCAGAAGAACATCACAGTAGACATAGGGGAAGGTGGCCCTATCAGCTAGCCCCCAAAGGCACTGGAAGGGGCATCATGCTGGCTGCTCCATGAAGATAGTGTGAGGAAAGGGCATGTGTGGTGGGAGGAGAGTATAGGGGTGGGGTATAACACTTCTGAATCCCTCCCCCAGAAGACAACAGCAGTACTAGGAAGAGGAGGTAAAATGGAGCCCAGCCAGGGCCGTTCCGCCTCTCTCCCATCTGCCAGAAATGTGGACCTAGCATGTGCGGGAGAGACCCCCCACACACACACTCTAGGGGCATTAGGACCCCAGTGGGCAGCAGAACTGCAAAGGGCAGCCAGCCAAAAACTCCAGGAGGTGGGAACAGGAGCAGCCAAAATAGGAACTTTAGGACATTCCTGTTAAAACTGGAAAATGTTGTCAGCCTTTCTCTGCCCTGTGCTGATTGGCTGTTTGCTCCAACCCACCCCTTTCCTCAGTCTCTTCACCTGAACTTCACTTTGCACCTGCCCCTCCTTTCCTTCCCTTTTCTGTCCATTACTTAGGATTCCCTCCTAACTAAATAAATCCACCAATAAATAAATAAATAACTGTGGCACTAACATGATGTTTGCTAGCTACATGTTGTTCACTCTGCTTGTGTGTTCTACTCTTTCCCCCTTTCTGTGTCTGGCTTGAATATTTAGACAATATATTTTCAGTGTTCCTTGTACTCATCCATCTGTCTGTATCCATCTGTTGACTCTTGTTTTACACTTAGATTGTAAGCACTTTGGGACAGGGACCATCTTTTTGTTCTGTTTGTACAGCTCCTAGTACAATGGGGTCCTGGTCCATGATCAGTGATGTGGTAATACAAATAATAAAAAAGTAATAGTATAGTTAAAGAATTTGTATCCCTGTGGAAGAAGGCTCCAAGCAATTTTGAAGGGGGTTGATGATGACACATTCCTGTAATTTTGAATGAACCTGAAATGCAACAAATCAGAACTAGTATGTTCTGTACCACCCTAAAACAGGAATTGCTAAGAGCCAGACTGCCACAAGCAAACTAAAGTTGGTTTGCAGGTTCATAAATATCAGGGTTTGAAAACTGTATCTAGCAATCCCAAATGCCATTGTATCAGCTGAACAAAGATTAAAAACGAGTAATGAAAAAAACATCTGGGGCTTGAGGGGAGAAATCTCTTGAGTAGTGAAAATAAAAGACAATAAGAGCATATGCTCTGTACAATAAACTCAAACACTTATGCCATTTATCCTGCACCTGCATTTCAGTTGTTCTGAGAGAATGATGTGAATCACTAATAATGCTTCTTAGAGCTGACAGAAGAGAAGAAATAGCCTAAGCATTAGAGAGTCAATGAGTACTTATCACCAGAAAGAGTATATTTTTCACAGGCTGAGTACTTATTTTCAGACATCTTAATAAGAAGAGGAATATGCTTTTTGTTGGCTATATAACAGACCAGAAAAGGAGCAGACCATGCTTCAGTGACTTGAAATCAAATATTCAAGATCAGAGGTGCAAAGAAACAGTAGGCATGTGTCTGTTGCTGAGTAGCTAAAACTTCCTATAATTCAAGGCTCATCCATGGTCACTCAGTGAGTGGGAACAGCATGACAGTAATGGGATATTGCTGTCATCTAGGCTACCACTTACTCCCGCACTGAGGAAAGACTTAGCAGATGCTCTCTCTACTGTAGCTGTTTCATCACTTCAGCTTGGTCTTCTGCTCTGGCTAGACTCAGGGGTGGGGGATTTGGGAATCACAAATGCTGGTAGAGAACCTGCGTGTCACTTACAAGCCAGAATTAGAAATACTTTGCCTCTCCCATCTCAACTAACTGCTAAATTACCACATTTTGAGGTAGAACTCGATTTTTACAAGTCCATCTATAAAGGTGATGGGCCCTTGGAAACCACCCAATGTGAACTGGCCAAAAGATCTAATGGAATCATGTTCATCAGTTTTGTCCTGTGTTGTTACAAGTTATGGTCTCAGTTTCAACATGGCTTTCTGCAAGTAAAACATCTTTCAGTTCATGTTTGTAACTGAGAAAGTAGAGAAACAATAAGGAGGAAAGTCATTTATCTGTCACAATTTGAAAATGTTAAGTTTTTTGGATTCAGGTTTGCTCATATTAGTTTTAGGCTAAGGTTTGTGGTGTGGTAGAAGGCCGAATCGGGATGGGCTTCAGGATTCGGATTTTACTAAGCTGAAACTTCTTGAGCTGTTCCCAAAGATTTTAACACCAAAATCAGTAAATGAAGCCCTTTCAGTTTTGGATCCCCTGAAGAACTAAATTGTACTGTTTGTACATGGATCATAGGATGTAGGCTGAACTCCTAGGCATCCTGAGATTTGAGAGTTAAGATCAGAGATTCTGACTTTGACTAATTTGTAGTTAAAAATGGTTTTTGTTTTTAATTTTTTTTACATGGGTGTGCACTCCTGACACCTTTACTCACACTGAATAGCATCTGACACCATAAGAGAACTGTCTTAGTGACTATTGGTAGAATGGAAATGGAAATGTCAGACTATGAGACTGAAATTAAAGAACCCCTTGGAGTTAGATTGGGCCTTTTAGGCACAAATGGCTTGAAGGGATGGTGTGGAGCCACCCTGCCCTCTAGGAGCATAGGAGAGACAGAATGCTTGCTGGAGCTCCCTGCTTGCAATGGAAGACAGTAATTTATGACATCCTTTTGAATGAGTGTGGCACACTCTGGCAGGGGTGTATCTGAAGGGGGGGGAGAGAAGTGGGCAGAGCTAGGGCTCAGCCTACTCTCTACATCTCCCTGCCCCTTTTTGACAAGTTGCTCTGGGTGGCAGGCAATTCTCCCCCTTGTGCAACAGAGGCTACTATTCTGGGCAGTCCTTATGTGGGCTGCTCAAAGGGAGGTCCTTACTTCCTACCCCTCACCCAGTAGTTATGCTGCAATCTAGCCTGTCAGCTCTAATGATGGTTCTGTCATTGACTTGCTGTGTGATCTTAGAGGTCAGGTGACTTACCGGAGCCTCAGTTTCCCCATTGGTAAAACATGGGCAACATAATTAATCCACTTCCTATAACAATTAAATAATGTTTGTAAAGTGCTAGCTAAGTATTATTGGGGAAAATCTGTGGCCAAGGTGCAAATAACCATCAGGAACTCCTCACTCTTGGCCTTCTGTCTCTTCCACTGGACCATATAACTTTGGAGGAATATCATCTCCTTTTCCAGCAGCTGTTTCAAAATTCACTAGTTCAACTTTTTGCTCAAAAATGGCCTTTTTTTTTGCATTTTTGCATGTGTCAAATTTGGGCAACTGTCCTGGTTCAGTTCAAAGACCTGTGGTTGCCATGTTTATGGAGGGCTAGGGAGACTTGGTGTGAGGGAGAGTGGAAGGCTGTGTGGTAGAACATATCAGTTACTACATCATGTCAGACTAGTGGCTCATCTAGCCCATTATCCTGACTCTACCAGATAATTGAGAGGAAGGTACAAGAATCCCTGTAATGGGCAGTTATGTGCCCCACAGCACACGGATTTATATCTCAATTGTTTTTTATCATGTCCAGTGTAACTGTGAACTTTCTCATTGTGCACTATAAATATCCAATTCTTTTTTCTTTTTTCTTTTCTGTTTTTTCTAATGTGGTAAGCTTTTGGTCTCAATAGTACATTGTGAAAGAGAGCTCAACAGGTTAATTATGTGTTGTGTTGAAAAGTATTAAAGGAATACATTAGGTGTGGAAGGGTTTTGTCCCAAAACATTGGAAGGAAGGAAGCAATGGACATGGGTTGTATGGGGGCTTGGGTTCTGCATTTTCTGCAGAACATTATAATATTTTGTTATTGTTTGTTAGCTGAGTGACAACACTTCAGATAGGGAGTTTCATAAAAGTATGTGTACGTTGTACAAAACAATAATCATAGAAGTGTAGGACTGGAAGGGACCTCGAGAGGTCATCTAGTTCAGTCCCCTGCACTCAAGGCAGGACTAAGGGATAAGGGCATTTCTGAAAGGTGTTTGTCCAACCTGTTCTTAAAAACTTCCAATGATGGAGATTTCACAACCTCCTTAGGCAATTTGTTCCTGTGCTTAATCACACTGACAGTAAGGAAGCTTTTCTTAATGTCTCCATTACTGCAATTTAAGCCCATAGTTTCTAGTCCTGTCCTCAGAAGCTAACAAGTACAATTTTTCACCCTCCTCCTTTTATGTACTTTAAAACTATGATCATATCCCCACTCAGTCTTCTCTTCTCCAGACTAAACAAACCCAGTTTTTTCAATGTTTCCTAATAGGTCATGTTTTCTAGACATTTAAACATTTTTGTTGATCTCCTCTGGATTTTCTGCAATTTGTCTACATCTTGCCTGAAATGTGTCACCCAGAACTGGATACAACACTCCAGCTGAGGCTTTATCAGCACAGACTAGAGTGGAAAAATTACTTCTTGTGTCTTGCTTACAACACTCATGCTAACACAGTGCCTTCCTCAGCTCAAGGTCTTAGGCTACATCTACACTACAGGGGGGAGTCGATTTAAGATACGCAAATTCAGCTACGTGAATAGAGTAGCTGAATTCGACGTATCGCAGCCGACTTACCCCGCTGTGAGGACGGCGGCAAAATCGACCTCCGCGGCTTCCCGTCGACGGCGCTTACTCCCACCTCCGCTGGTGGAGTAAGAGCGTCGAGTCGGGGATCGATTGTCGCATTCCAACGGGACGCGATAAATCGATCCCCGAGAGGTTGATTTCTACCCGCCGATTCAGGCGGGTAGTGTAGACCCAGCCTTAGATAGGGGAGAGGAGTAGTTGGAGAGCAGGAAACCATGGGGGATAAATAGTGGTGAATTAACCTACGTTAACTACATGGAGTGGGTAGCTGTGGACAGAGGAGTAGCTAGAACAACAATTGCAGGTAGTTTATGGGCAAGAGGTAGTTTATGGGCCAGATCCTCAGCTGGTTTAAACTGGAATATCTCTGTCCACTTCAGTGTACTACCTTGATTTGCCATTGAGGGTCTGGCCATAAATATTAAATAGTAACAATTCTGCCTAGTGACTAGAGAACTGAACTGGGACTCAAGAGTCCTGTGTCCTGTTCCCGGCTCAGTCATTGGCCTGCTAGGTGACCTCCGGTAAATCATGCCACCTCCCTGCAGCCCAATATCCTGAGCTGTAAAATTCGGGATAATGATACTGACCTTCTTTGTAAAGTGCTTTGAGATCTACTGATGAAATTCACTGCATGAGTGCTAGGTATTATTATTCTGGTACCCTCACTCACCTAGAGCAGTTACCTTACTGAGCAAGTAGCTCCATTGGAATGAATGGGGTAATTGTGAAGAAACGTACTACTCTGAGAGTGAGGGTGCCAGAACTGGGCCAAGTTATGGCTAGGTAGAGGAGCAGGTGGGAATAGTTTATATAAAGAAAAAATAACTTCCTCCTTCCTTCTTTTCTCACCTCTAACAGAAAAACCAAAAACGTGGAACTCACCAGATATTTGGCAATGATCTCCCTGAAGTTTGCTTGTCTATTGTTATCCGTGTCCTTTTGAGAAATGAGAGCTTTTTAATCAGCTTCTCAGCAACTAGGATTACAGTTCTTCTGTTCTATCCTGACCAGTTCTTGTTCTTGTTGTCAAGAAGTGAAAGGAACAAAAACATTGCATGTAAGCTTTTAGCATGTGGGTATAACTCTGTTAGTTGGTGTACATAATGGAAATGGTGTGTGTGTGTATTGAAAAGCTTTGTAGAGCCCTATGATTTTAAGATATACAGTGTCCTTATAAATTCATTTCAATTATAACCCCACTTACATTGAGCCATTTTTTTAGAACCCTATATTTAATTTCTCTAGTTATATTAGCTTCAAAAATGCTTTAACTCTAAAATAAACATCATCTTTTCCTTTTTCTTTAACAGCCAAAAACTCAAGATATTAAATAACAGTCTGATTGGGATTTTTTTCCCTCCAGTTTCTGTGTGTTGAAACACCTGCTATACCGCAGCTTCGTCAGTGCAACTTGTTCATGCCTGTAATAGTCAAATACCAAGGAAATAAGGTGGCTGCTTTAGAAGGGTAAATGATTAAAGAAACTCTCGGTGACCAGATCAGTCATGACTCTAGGCTTGTCACTGATGTAATAGTTTACACGTCACAGAAATAAATCTGTTCAACTTGCCATTTATGAGTAACTTAATCAAACATTTCATCTTATGAGTTTATCACATCCTGTGTATCCCTAACTAAGAGAAAAGAACATTGTCAGGGTTTGTGTGCACTGATGCTGCTTGCAAAATACTTTTCAGTTTGCATTAACTAAGATTAGCATATAAAGTTCCACTAGATTTCAATCTGGGTTTCTTGCATAATGAAATAATTGCTCAATGAAACATACAGCATTCCTTATATATAAAGACATACTAGGCCAGATTCATTCCTGATCTAACTCCACTGAAATCATTCGAATCACACCAGGCATATTCCTTGTAGCCTATCTCAATTTTCCATACTATGTTTAATGGAATTGCCATGGTTTCTTGCTTTGACTTCTTGCATTATAACCGTGCACTCAAAGTATTAAATAGAGAATTCTGAAGATAAACAACTGAGATTTTATTTCTTTTGTGTATCCTGTGCACATAGAAAATATTAGCATTTCACAGTGATTGCTTGGGGTAATATTGCTTTAATATGTGGGTAGCTGTAGGACTTCTCTCTTTAATGGGATTTCTGTCTTTTTGTGTGAAATTGTGGAAGAAAAATAAAATCATATTATGGGACAAGCTTGAACATACAGAATCAAGAAAAATCATAATAAGACTAGAAAAGTCAGGTTAACACTCTGATCTTAACTAACATTTTTATAGGGTTTTTTTGGGGGGGGGAGGAAGAGGGGGACAGTTTTGCTAGCCTGGTTTTTCAGTGTCAACTGAATTTTATTGCTTTTTCTGTGATTTTAAGATTCTGGAAAAAAACAGCTACACTGAGAATTCTGGAAGGTAAAGCATTCTATAGATCAACAAATCTAGTACTACATGAGCAGCAGCAATGAATGTATCCCCTCACTGCCATACCAATTTGCCTCACCTTTGACCTTTAGGTCTGGGCCTGATTCTCCAGCTAGCCCTTGTCATAGACATTTGCTGCTTTGCAAACTGGGTGTAAAGCATTATCAGATCTGAATGGCAACATCTTATATTTACATTGCAGAGGGGTAAAAGAATAGATGGAAGGCAGTTAAAAATTTGACCATCTGCCTATACAGCTTCAGACCAATAAAGGACCCAAATGCGCTATGAATACCTACCAAACAGGAACTGGACTGAGATTATTAACTTAATTCCTTAAAACCAGCAAATAGTTGTCAGATGGTTTTGATTCATTCACGGTCAGGATTACTGTGCATACCAGTAGCACTTTCCTGAGTCATCCAGTCCTTCATAAGCCAGATACCGAATTTCGTTTTCTCTGGTTCATTTTTTTTCTTTCAAATTTGTTGCAAAATGTAGGGATGTGCATACATGGGATGATTTGGAGGGAGTAGGGGTTAGAGAAATGCTTTTAAAATAAAATAAAATAAAATAAAATAAAACCTACAGAAATGTTTCCATGATTGTTTTTTGTTTTGTTTTTAACTCCAGTGGAAAAAGGTGTATATTTTGGTAACAATTAAAGGTTTCTGACCAGTGTTTTGTTATCTCCAATGTCACAGCACAGTGCTACTAACTGAGAACCTGACTCTGAAGTTGACTACCAACTGACTGAAAACAGGGGTGAAACTTGCAAGACTTTTTTAAAATCTATTTTCATTTCCCAAGCTGAGAGAAATAAACAAACAGCAAAAATTCGTGAAAAAGCATTTGATTTAAAAATTATTTGAATTTTAATATGTTATGGGTGTAGTTGTGACAAAGTTAAGGATATTCTTAATATCATGACAGTGTCCCTTTAACTGGCAATTTAAGAGACAGAGACAGGACTTTCCTTAGTAACAGGGCCAAGCCTCTGGAAGCCTTTACTGGAGGAGATTAGAATGACATCACTGCTTTCAGAATGAAGTGTAAAACTCATGCCTTGAATGTCATGTTCTGACTGATTAAGAGTCGCACAAAGAAAGTAGGAAGGTGAGAAAAAAGAAAAAGAATGAATGAAGAGAGACATGAGAAAATAAATACTGGAGATGAGGGAGATAAAAGAAAGCAGGAAGAAATAAATTGGGAGACAAAAATACAGCCCAAACTGCCTCCAGAAAAGAAGGAGGAAAACACTAGGGTCCTGCTCCATGACTAGGGCTCCTAAGCTAATACGTAATAGAAATGAATAACAACAATAGACCACTGGCCTATTGTGATTTTGTTTATTGACTTTCACTGATTCCAAGGCTAGAAAGGACTGTTGTGGTCATCTAGTCTGATCTCCTGTATAACACAGAGACCCAGAGCACGTCTCTGAATTAATTCTTATGTGAACTACAGCATATCTCTTAGAAAAGTCTCAATTGAAATATTTCTAGTAATGGCGAATCCATCACAATCCTGGCTAAGCTGTTCCAATGGTTGGCTAATTTACTCTCACTGTTAACAATTTGTACCGTATCTTGAATCTGAATTTTCCTAGCTTCAATTTTCAGCCATTAGAACGTGTTATACTTTTGTCTGCTAGACTGAAGAGCTTTCTTTTATCAAATTTCATTTCCCCATGTAGGTACTTACCGATTTATCAAGTCACCCCTTAACTTTCTCTTTGATAAGCTACATAACTCCTGGAGTCATTCATTACTAGGCATGTTATTCAATCCTTTAATCATTCTCTTGGCTCTTCTCTGAACTCTCTACAATCAACATCCCTCTTGAATTGTGGAATCGTAGACACCAGAACTGGACACAGCAGTGGTCACACCAGTGCCAGATAAAGAGGTAATACATCTCTACTCTTACTCGACATTGCCATTTATACAACTAAGGACTGCATTAGCGCTTTGGCCACAGCATCATCCTGGGAGCTCATGTTCACCTAATTATCCAACCTGAACACCCAAGTCCTTTTTAGAGTCACTGCTTCTCAAGATAGTTATCCCGTTAGTAATGGCTACATTCTTTGTTCCTGGATGTATGATTTTACATTTGATTGAATATTGAAATCCATATTGTTTGCTTGTGCCCCATTTTCCAAGTGATTCAGATTGCTCTGTATCAGTGACCTGCAGTCTTCATTATCTACCACCCCCCGCACCCAATCTTTGCATCGTCTTCAATGTTTATGTTTTCTTCCAGGTCACTGATAAACAACATTAAGCAGTGTAAGGCCAAGATCTGATGCCTCTGGGACCCCACTAGAATCACATCCACTTGATGATGATTCCCCATTTGCAGTTATTTTGAGACCTATCAACTAACCCATTTTTAATATAATGTGTGGAGTTAATTGCAGGTACCTGATATTTACAATTTGAGGAAAACTGGTTGGTTTTGAATGGGTACATAGGTCACATAACATAGTTCCTAATAGGATGAGTGAAACACTTAGAATCTGGTTTCCAGAGTGAATACTCATGTTGTCATTTCAAAATTCACTTTTTATGAGCACTCTTTACTATTTGCCTAAAATTCACTATTTCTGTGAATAATCCTGACAGTAAATGCATTTGCTAGAATATTAATAGAAAGCAAACACTGAAGAGGCATAAATACTGGTGAAGCTAATTCAATTTCTTATTTGAACGCATATTCACAGATTTTTTTTTCCAGGTATGCACCCTTGTTTATTACACAATCATAGTACTCTGTGATGCAACCATTACAGTGTGACACAAGATAATTCCACAAACAAAGCATATACACCCTGTATGAGGCAGCAGAAATCTTCCTCTCACTGTGAAACCTAGCTTTATATACCAATGCATTCAAGGCTGAGTCATTGATATTTATTTTACAGGTGCTCACTTGAAGAATGAATGTATAACCATCACATGAGCAAACAGCTTTCTCTGTTTGCTTTGTAGGAGATTCTGCTTCATGCGACAATGAAAGATAGCAACTAATAAACAAAAATGATAAAAAGCTCTTTTGGTTGGGCAGAATGAAAGAAGGGGGAAAACAAGGGCTGCATATCACCCTTGCTGTATAAAGCTGAATAGTCATTGTGAAGTAATGATGAGTCATTAAATTTAACAGGTATCCATGACACACCTATGCAGCATGACATTTATACACAGTTTCTCTACTTCTGCTTAGATACCACATTGTTAAGTGTGGCATAAATAATCATTCTTTCTCGCTTTCCCTCTTTCCTGTCCCTATGTGTCAAGTCTATTCTTCCCTCTGCATTTCCTTCCTTCCAGCAGCTCCTGTGGGTTGTGTTTCTTGTCTCACATGCTGGGTAGTAACATGGGATGACTCCATTCTTGTCATTGAACTAAATTGGCTCTTTATTAAAGCAACTATTTATAGAGTTGCTCCAGCCACAGTTTTGCATTCTAGCCCTGAGCAGTACACACAGCCTGACATCCTGGTGCCTTCTCCAAACACTGTTCTTCCCTCTCCATTCCATGCAGCGTGCTCCAAGTGTCACTCCCCTTCCTTTCTCTACTCTGTCCACTAAATATCAGTAATGAAATAGTTAATGAAGTAGTCACTGGGCTTTGAAGTTAACAGCTCAGTGAGATTAGTGGAACTGAGTAGGCTGCACTCCTTAAAGGTTTAATTACTTCCTGCCCCTGCTAGGGCAATCAGGGAATGCTGGGAAGCTTTCTGTTGTTCCTTCTAGGGCAGTGGGGCTCTGCATGGAGCTGTGTCAAACAGACATAATTTAGCTGGGGGGGGGGGGGGGGGAAATAAAAGAACATTTTTTGCCTACCACTGTATCTAGTAGAGCTGGCTGAAAACTGGAATTTCTGTTTTGTGGAAAATTCTGACATTTTTTTAAATTCCACATCAGAGCAAAAAGTCAGTTTCCTGTGAAATTAAAATTGCATATATTGATTCAGGACCATCAAATTGTTTCATCTGAATAAGGTAAAATGTGTAATTTTGATAAGGAAAACTTTTTATTTCAACTTTATAATTTCAATTAATTTTGTTTTGATTTGTATATTATATATAGTGATTGAAATGGTAAAGTCAAAACAAAACACTTTTTACCCTACTGAAACAAAACAATTTTAATCATATCACAACAAAATGAGAAAGTTGAAATGGTTTCAAGGTCTTCCTGCTGAAAAGTTTGTGAACATCGGGATGTTCCTGTGAAATCTTATGATTTTGACTAAATTGCATTTTTCGATGGAAAACTGTTCAGTCACACAATTTTTGCATTCCAATTTTTGAAAAGTTTTGTTCTATCTTCTCAGTCTCTAAACTTGTTCTTCACTGGTGGCACTGTGTTAGCATTCTGTAATCCACTCATTTACCACCAGGAGCTTTTCTGATTTCCATTGTCTTGTGTTCCTGTACGTAGAATTGTGCAAGTAGAAAGAATGGGATAGATCCGATAGATCCTCATCTAGGGTGAATTGGAATAGCTCCATTGACTGCAATGGCTCTATGCCGATTTATACCAGCTGAGAAGCTGGTCCAATATACAGAAATTTCTGTTTGTTGGAAGAAGTAGAGTTGTTTCGAAGAGGAATATGCCAGAGAATCACCCTTGGATTCAGTGAAGAAATGTTATTCTTGTTTCAACACTTCCTTTATCATTTATATATTTTTCTGGTATTTGTGTGGGGTCAGTGCTTCTAAAAACAGTTGCAGGTCACCTTTCAAGTGGAGTTCTGTAGATTTGAATGTGTTCTTGTGAACAATGAAACTACTGTGCAAGTGTGAACAAAGAAACAGTTGTACAAAGTCCTATCACATATGTCATGAAGATCAATAAAACCTGCTGTTTGCTCAAGGTATGGTTACGGTTTGTTTTATTGACAGTGATATAAATATCTTTGCTAGATTCCTGTGACTTTCCTCTCGGTGTGCTCTTTGAGTTGTACTCATCCCTCTGCTTTCACAAGTATATTTATATAATGGTAAATTGCCCTGCCTGTGTGACAATAATTGCATAGGCCCAGGTGCTCCTCTGCACTGAGCAGCATTGGAGAGGAACAAAGTAGTGGGGAAATGTTTCTAGGAGTCAGACTGTATGGAAGGAGCAGAGCAACGGATATACTAGATGGTTCTTTAGAGTCCATCCAAGCTACTCCCTGGGAACACCATAGTCTGGGGAAACTGGAAATCAGAACCGAGGAGGCAGCCACCATGCAAAACCAAAAGAGCTACATGAATTTCTTCTCTGAACCTTCCATCCTCTTCAGGGGGATTATGAGTGCATAGTTAGCATGGGGGAGCCCATGCAGCCGTGCTCTGAGATGTGCCATGATTCCATGAGAGGAAGAGATTTAGCTTGGAGGAACAGAGACTCTGCACAGATGCCCCAAGCTCCATTGGGCAGGATTTTCCATGGATCAGTGGACTCCCATGTAGTTAATGGCCCCTTCCCTTATGCTGGCCTACCCTTCCCCCTTCACTTAGGGGATAAACTGTCAGGCATTCTGCATGGTCACCTGCATGGCATTTTACAAACATCTTCCATCCTGTGTGCTTTTCACTAGAGGGACACATTAGGTCTGTAATTAAATTAATCTACAGCCCATGCCCAATATATCACAAGTGCAGCTTCTAGAAATATGGCTGATGTTTACTATAATTTAAGGTCAGGCAGAGTTAGTGGGCAATTCATAACTAACCTGCTGATGTAAAATGAATATTTTACAGTGCTCTTCATGGCCAGGAGCTAGTATGAGACAAGGAATGTGTGAAATGCAACTTTTGGGGACAGAGAAATCACCGTAATTGGCTTTTCCCCCCATGTAGATAAATAGGATATCTCTATAGCACAAAGCCTTTATAAATCCAGCTCAGCTGAGGAAGTGCTATTCTGACCCATGCAGAACCTTAATAAAAGTCTGGGCCATGTTTTTTTTTTTAAAAAACCATTCTTCTGCAGCAAACCCTATTGAAATACTAAAATGTCTGCTGTTAATGCCATTTTGTATTTTCATCAGAGCAGATGTCATATTCCATCTGAATGGTAGACTCTGATACTGCGTACTCTCTAATAAAAGAATTAACTTCAGGGCAATTCCCTACACAGCTAGTGCAAGTCCAGTTGAGTTAACTATGAGTGATTCATTGATTGCTCCTAGTGTATGACAGGAAAGGCTGTGACACCTCAAAACTTCTTGTAAGTGCTTTTATCAAGCCTCACAATGACCTGTTTACACATGGCCATAGAGAGGTTCATAAAGTAGGCCACATATGAAGTCAGCAACATACTTGGGAACAGGCCACAAGAATCTCAACTTCCAGTTTTCTGCCATTTACTTAAGTAGGAGTTGGATCGGACCCTAGCTACACTGACAACCCTACTTCCATCGCTATTACTCAAAGGTAGGAGATAAATAAATCCTGTGTGTGTGTGTGTGTGTGTGTGTGTGTGTGTGTGTGTGTGTGTGTGTGAGAGAGAGAGAGAGAGAGAGAGAGATGACATTACGTTATGCCTGGGCTTTATGGCTTCACTTTTGGATAGTATGTTAATCAATTACGAAATAAATAAATTGTCTGGGAATGAGATGGCTCCAATGGGCAGCCACTGTCAAGGTCAAAGTTTTGATCTAAGTAAAAACCATGCCCATGTCTCTTTAAAATAATAATAGAAGTAAAACCCCTCTCACTGTGAAAATTAAATTCTGTCTAACAAATAAACTAACTACATTAAACTAGCACCCATTCAGTTTATCAAGCAGACCCTTTTGAGACAGATAAAATATTTTACTGGCGAGGAAAGTATTAGGCACCATTGATCAAATCCTCGGCTAGTGTGAAGTGGGGAAGAACTACATCAATTCACACCAGCTAAAGATCTGGCTATATTTGTACTGTCCCAAGTAAGAAGGTGCATATTTTAAAAAATACCACCTGCCAGCCTCCTCCCCCGAAATCCTCGTCTCTAACATTTTCCCCCACTGCACACACAAAACTACACTACTCCTGTCAGCACTCCCTTTGTATTAACCTCAGTTTCTCACCCACCCTTATGTGCCCTCTTACTGATGCCTTGTGACACTCAAGTGGCAATTCCCTAGATATTCCCTGGACTCAAAGAGGAAATCAGGAAACCTAGAACCAATAGCTGAGCCTAAATGTACCTAAAAACTATGGGGCAGGCACCAGGAGAGTTTGCTCTCTGCTTCAATCACTGTAACTATAGTTGATTCTTGAGGTTGAGTTGCTACTTGGGAACTGAGCACTGAGTTTCCTCCAAGAAGGGATTGTCTGTACAGGGCCGGCTCCAGCGTTTTTGCCGCCCCAAGCGGGAAAAAAAAAAAAAGCCGCAATCGGCACTTCTACCACCGCCGCTTCATTCTTCAGCAGCAATTCGGCGGCAGGTCCTTCCCTCCGACAGGGACTGCGGGACCCGCCACTGAGGTGCCACTGAAGAGCCGGACCTGCCGCCCCTTTCCGTTGGCTGCCCCAAGCACCTACTTACTGCGCTGGTGCCTGGAACTGGCCCTGTGTCTGTATGCTGCTTGCCACCTCTTCCAGGACTTATGTAAATAAACAAGTTACATGAAGTATATGCCCAATTCTATATCACTGATTTCTCCTCAAATTGGAACCTGACCTGCAAAACCCAGGACACCAGCTACTCCTTGTCAGAGGGATGGCAATGCAAATATAAGAGGATGGATGATGATACACACTAGAAAGTCTAAGGTTGCTGCCTTAGAAATAACGGCAGCAACAAATTTAACAGAAGCAGAGGTGACAGCAGTGACCTTTCAGAGGCTATAGCTGGATTTGGGGGCAAGATATTTAGTTCATAGAGCAGTAACACTTCTAACTCTTCAAACAATGAGTCATAAGAATCTTGTGAAGACTGCTTCAGAAGAATGCTGTGATACAGAGGAAGCTGACTTTAGAAGTGTAAAATGTTGTAAAGATTAATTCACAAGACAAATTATTCATATTCACACAGTTCACCTGCAAACTCACCTGCCCACTCTATCAATGCCTTTCTTTTTGCTGTTTGTTTAGTTTTTAACTGGCATGTGTTAATACAGTGGTATAACATTACCTCAGTACCAGCTAATATTAATGAATGACAGAAGAACAGCTACTTTACCAGTGTTTGAACAGAGAATTAATTAACCCTAGAATGGCTCTCTGATCACTGACACCTGAAGCTACCTTTTGGTGTGGTTACCCTATGGCAGAGGGCATGATTCCCAGCCCTGGTAGACAGACTCGCACTAGCTCCATTTGAGCTAGCACACTAAAAATGGCAGTGTGGCTGATGCAATGGGGGTGGCAACTTGAGCTAGCCCCTTGATTTTAGGGAGCTGTGCAGGTTTGAACTTGGGTGGCTTTCACAGCTTTAGTTAATCCAGATTAATTTTCCTGGGTGTCCCTGTGTAGAAAAACCCTTAGTGTGATCTGCACCTTTGCCATCTAGTATGCTACAAGCTGGTGAGTGATAAGTAGGTCACTTTGTTGCATCTTAAATTTCAGTTTTAAAAGCTTTCTATTTTCACCAGGACCAGAGAAGGGCATAAGGAGATGGCTCTGATAGTGGGCATGAGCTGACATTCACTGAAGTGAATGGAGACTTTCCATTTTCTCCAGTGAAAGGTAGATTGGGCCCCTTATTCCAACTGAAAACCTCAATCCTAAAAGCCATCAATGAAGCCAATAAGACCCCTCACATGCTTAAAGTTGAGCACTTGCTTAAGTGTTTGCAGGACAGGACCTAAATGACTTCCAAAGGGATGTATTTGTGCAGTCTACAAAAGATTTATTTAATTTCCTGTTGCCTGTCACTTATTTTATATGTGTATATCTACGATCTTGCTCATGGACACCCAGTTATCTATGGGAGCCCAGTTTACCCTGCACCTTGTATAGCCACTTTTACCAGTGCACAGTAGGTGTAAAATGCTGCAATTTTGCATTCAGCATTCATACCCATTTTGCACTAGTGTAAATGATTATGCATGATGCAGGGCAATGTTGAATCCCGGCCTGGGCGTCATGGTTCCTTGCCATAAACATTTCACCCCCCACACAGTCTAGATGTGGTGCAGCCCTCCACTGCCTCCACCAGGAACCAGTGCCTAAATGGCACTTAGCACAGCCTGGTCCCTCTGGTGCACGTCTTTGGCCTGTATGACGTGTGTATGTGTGTATTGGGGAAGAGGGGGGAAACCAGAAAATGTGTAGCTGAAGGAACACACAGGGTTTGCAACAGTCTCTAGTATTATCATGGGGTGCTTTTGGTAGAAGACTCCTTGAGCCTCACATGTGCATATGTGCCAAGTCGTAATCTGGGCCCCTAACTTTGAGTGTTGTACCAGGAGAAGACAGGTAATTCACCTATAGTAGAAAGAGTGTATGGAGCACTAGGCAAGGCACACTTACTTGATGGACTTCAATGATAAAATGGTAACTGCCAATTGGCTGTAAAGAGGCAAATGCATAATAGAAGGTCACCTCGGCAAACAAGTTAAGTTGAGAAGCTGATTCTCATTGTCAGGGAAGTTCTGGTTATATAAATACTCATGTAAAATAGCCTTAGGGAAATGAATCATATGAGTGAAGGTTGTTTAAAAATGTCCTGTCACTGGGTGTGCTACTGTGAAACAGCTTTGTGCGATACAGACTGAGCTGAATTTAGAAAGTAAGAGGAAGTTTGTGAATGATCACCACTGTACAATGACACTGATGACAATGGGCTGGTTAAAAATAAGAAATACATTTTTGTATTCCAGGGAAATGAGAGTAATTTTCCTTGGGAAATGAGAAAAAAATTGTATCTCAGAGAATTGCAAATTATGGGCCTGATTCTCCACTGCCCTGCACCTTCTGCAGTCATGAACACCAGTGCAAAGTGGATATAAAATGATACCATTCTGATTTGGTAGTGCTCAGTGTTTCGTGCTCACTTTACCCTTGAGTAAATGACTACACACAAGGTTCAAGACAGTTGAGAATAAGACTCTGTGTACTTTCTGATTCTTGTACTCACTCTAATCTCAGAATTTACATGAGGAGATGTCACTTCTATCCTCATTGGGGAGCCATAGGAGGGTTATAGCCACAGAGGTGACCTAGAACTTTTGCCTAATAATAATTAGGAATTGGTATCTATGAAATCTCTGTAGCACTACTTATACAGGACATTTCACACCTCTTGCAACAAAGACTGCCCATTAACTTAGAAAACTTGAGGGGCAGCTGTCAAGAAAGCCTCATATCAGTTCTGCCCTTGTAAATGAAACTCAGACTCACTCTTTTCCCAGACAATTAACTGAAATTGGCAAGACCTTGATGGGTGTGAACTTAATTAAGGCAATAGGATACTGTGAGTACAGAATATCCATGAGTAACATGGAGCCAGAATCTTCCTGTGCGTCTCTTCAGAATACTCTGTCTAGAAGATTCTGTTTTTTTCCAGTTACCCTGACTGTAAATTGATCCACAGTTATCTTCTTGAGTCTGTAGACTGAGAAAATAACAATGAAAGATGTGAACTTCCATGTTCATCTTAATGGAGTGTTCATTTTGAAGATTAATTACGATCATTTCAATTCCATCACTAATAATATTTCATTGCAGATTGTCAAGACAAAACTGTCCAACTAATGTGCTGATCAGTCTGTGGGTTGGATTTGTCACCTCCTACATCACCTTCTTAGAAATGGACATCCTACTGAAATGGGCCTGCAATTTAAATATGCAAATAGATAAATATTCCTTTGGTTGTTGAGGTAATAGAGAAGTTTGCTACTGTTACTTAGTGAGAATGGTCTTCAGTGATCTTGACATGATAGAAAGAGAATGGGCAGCCACCACTGGATCTTGTGTTAAGTCTCTCTTCTATCTATCATCACATACTTTGGTAGGCCCAGTAAAAACGAATTTACAAAAGCCTGGGACTGCAAGGAAATGAGAACCCTTCATGTTCATAACTCTTTTTTTTTGCTGTTGGCAGTGCCTCTGCAGCTGTCATAGGCTTGGGAGGTAACCAAAACATTGACTAAAAGCAGTTTTTTTTTTAAATAGCTTGCACCACTGACTAGAAATTAAACATAAAGGACTAACCTCTCTGCTAAGAATTGACTTCAGTGCAGCTGTGCCGGTATACACCAGCAGAGAATCTAGACCAAGGTTTTTAAAACGCCTCTCTGAGAAGTAATAATTTTAAATTGGATGTAGCTATATAAATTTCCCCTAGAATTGTGCATTTGAGTTTCACAATAACATAAATAAATCCTCTATCTTGGTATTTAAGTGAAACAGCAGTATCTCAATGTTATGCTTTCCAAGGACTCCCCTCCCAAGCTGGGTTATTTCTGGAGCTAAATAAGAACATATGAATGACCATACTGGGTCAGACCAATGGTCCATCTATCCCAGTATCCTGTCTTCTGATACTGGCCAATGACAGGTGCTTCAAAGGGAATGAACAGAACAGGGAAATTATCAAGTAATCCATCCCCTATCATCTGGTCCTAGCATCTGGCAGTCAGAGGCTTTGGAACACCCAGAGCATGAAGTTGAATTCCTGACCATCTTGTTTAATAGCCATTGCTGGATCTATCTTCCATGAACTTACTGTGTCAGAGTCCCCAGGGTGCAACCTGGACTCTGGGACTGCTAAGCCCTCCAAATCCACCAACCTGGGTTGCCTCTCAGACTGTGATGCTGATGTCAAGCTACAAGCCTCTGACAGGCACTGCACTTACACAGACATCCACAGGCAGGGACACACTCAACTGAGTTATATGAATGATCTCCCAGCCAGTCATGAACCATCAATAGAGAGGCTCCAGCCAATTCCCGCTGGTTCCTCAGTCTTGCACCCCAGAACTGTACTGCCTTGCATGGGTCAGAAGCCGGGCAAGTGTAAGCTCATCGCTACCGACTTTGCAACTCCTACAAAAGGGTAGGAGACGTGCAACAGCCCTTGTTAACCTGAGCTGAGATTTCCCAGGTACTTCAACCAAAACACACTGTTAAATATAAAACATTAAAATAAGTTTATTAACTACAGAAAGATATTTTTAAGTGATTATAAGTGGTAGGCATAAACGTCGGAGATAGTTACCTTAAGAAAATAAAAAGTAAACATGCATTCTGAATCGTAAACTTTTAGTTTAAGAGAAAGTTGAATCAAATAATGTCTCACACTGACAGATCGTACAAGCAGGTTACAGTTCCTTAATATACAGATTGGGACTACCGTCCAGCATGGGACTACCCTTTCCTGGTGCAAAGTTTTTGTCTTCCAGATGTCCTTCCAGGTGTTCAGTTGGGTGGGGAGAGAGGCCAAGTGATGATATCACTGTCTGTCTTTTTATACCTTCTTCCAACTTGCTAGAAAGATCTGTGCTATGACATAGGGGTTAGGCAGCCCCCATTGGTCAGGCAGTCTCCATTGCCTAGGTGCTCTCTCTGAGAAGTCTCTGGGATGGCTGTTGGGAGAGTGGATTTCCTTTAATGGGCCATCAGCACCTTTCTGGTTGGTGCATTGTTGCAACTGAAAGGTTGGCTGTGGGTGTCTCCCAATCTCACAATATATTTCAGTAACACATATAGCAATGCTTCATAACTGACATATACTGATAGCACATACAGATCGAGACTTTTAAAATGATACCTCACAAGGCATACTTTATATAAAACATATCATAATTATATGACAGTGGTAAATATGGGAGTTCCAGGATGCAAGTCTGAGGTACAGAGTGCCACACTTACCTAATTCTTTTTTGAGCCCAGTTATAGTTTTGGCCTTCACAACATTCCCTGGGAACAAGTTCCACGGGCTGACTGTGCATTGTGTGAAGAAGTACTTTTGTTTGTTTCAAACCTGCTGCCTATTAATTTAATTGGGTGACCCCTGGTTTTTGTGGTATGTGAAGGGGTAACTAACACTTCCTTATTCATTTTCTCCATACACCATTCAGTTAATAATGTTAAGTCCTCATACTTACCCCACAATCTAACAGCATGTGGCACACTTAACCTATGCCTATAGACTATTGTATACTAAGTAGCTGCTAATTTTGCTGTGGGTTTACTTTGTAGTGTGTAAGGACTAAGGTGTAATGTGTTTTGTGAGCGACTGAAGGAAGGAGTAAGTTCCTTGTGATGATGCAAAGTCTGTCATTCTCAGTGAAAATGTGTTGGGCGGATATTAGGGTATGAATACGAGGTCCCATAACTTGGCAGTTACTTGTTTTTAAGATTTTGTACTGGGGGATGTTGCCATCCCTGGGGGTTGTTAGCCAACCTTAATCCCTTTCAAATGGAGACTTGTTTATGGAATTACATCATGCTTTGGTCCAGACACACCTTAAATGTTGGGTAATTCCATCTAAGCCTCCATTTCGTATCACCTTTGTCATCTTTGTCTGGCATGCCCTTGTCCGTCCCTCCACGAATGCAAGTTTCATTGTGAACACGTTCTTTCCATTTCTGGCCAAAGAGTTTTGTCATGGGATCGGCTCAGCATGTTTTCAGTCAGCCCAGCGGTCACTTGTGGTCTCTGGGGATCCAGTCACTGATGTGGGTTGTCCACCTATTGTCTTACCTGCGGACTACATGACCCACCCATCTTTGCTTTGCGTCGTACATCACCTGCACTACATCGGTCACCTCTATATGCCTTCTGATCTCCTCATTCGGTATATGATCACGGAGCGATATATTGCACATTCGCCTTTCCATTGCTTTCTGAGTGACTGCGAATTTTTCTTCCTCCGCTTTTGTTGTTGACCAGCTTTCTGCTCCGTATATCGTTGCTGGCAGAACAGTGAAGTTAAACAGTTCTTTCCTTTCCTTCATGGACAATTCATCATCCATTAGAGACGTCTTTATTTTGTTGAAACTTACCCACCCTGCCTTTCGCTTCCTACTGCATTCCCCTTCGAATGAGTTGTCTCTGCTCAGCTGCTGACCCAGGTAAAGATATTTGTCGATCTCCTCGATTTCTTTCCCATTTACAGTGATGATTCTTTCTGCGCAATGCTCATTCCGCATCCACTTCATCTTTGATGTGTTCGCTCCCAACCCGACATCATGTGAAAGTGTTCGCAGTTGCTGCAATTTGTTCTCCAGTTCTGCTGTGTCCTTTGCCATTATTACGCAGTCATCAGCAAAGAGAAGGTGCGTTAACTGTTCTCCGTCAATTCTGATTCCTTCTTCCCAGTTCAATTTCTTGAACAGCGACTCCAGTACTGCCACAAACAGCTTCAGTGAGATTGTGTCAGCGACACAATCTCCATTTCCTATAATCCTTTCAAATAGGGATATTCCTCAATGACCTCAGTCAGCATGTTTAAAAGCATGCTTTGACCTGTCACCTGAGGGAATTGTGTCCTTGAACTTTTAATGGTGAGTTTAAAATATTCAGTGAAGTTACATTGGGTACATTTCAAAATCAGAAAGGCTTACTTATCCAATAGAAAACTGACAAATACTTGTCAGATTCCTGCCTGACCTCAACCTTACAGGCGCCAGCTTCTAATTTCTCCAGGGGTGCTTAACCCCCACTCAGCCCCAGGCCCTGCCCCAACTCCACCTCTTCCCCCAAGCTCCCACCCCCAGCTCTGCCCCCACTCCACCCCTTCCCCCAAATTCCCACTCCCACCTCGCCTCTTCCTATCCCCTCTCTACCCCACTCCTAGCTCCACTCTACCCCTTTACCCAAGGCCCCACCCCTGCCCTCCATTTTCTCCACCTCTTTCCACCCCCTCCCCCGAGTGCAGCCCATCCCAGCTCCTCCGCCTCCCTCCCAGCACCTCCTGTATGCTGCTGAACAACTATTCCCTGGTGTGCATCAGGCGCTGGGAGGGAGGGGGGAGGAGTTGATCGGCAGGGCCACCACTGGGTGGGAGGCACTAGGGAGGTGGGAGGGGGAGCTTGGCTGCCAGTGGATGCTAAGCACCCACTAATTTTTTTCCATGGATGCTCCAGCCCTGGAGCTTCCGCGGAGTCGGTGCCTACTCTCAAACCAATATTGTAATTTATTTGAATAAAAGATATGGAATGAAAGCTATTTAAACGGTGCTTCATAAAATTGTGAATTGGACAAATTGAAACTAAAGTACTTGACAGTGTAATATTTATATTAATCAGCATGGGTGAAATTCTGCCTCTATTGAAGTCAATGGGAGTTTTGCTATTGACTTCATCAGTATCAATCTTTTACCCTAAGTCTGTTCAAGCTAAACTACATAGACTCATAGACTTTAAGCTCAGAAGGGGCCATCGTGATCATCTAGTCTGACCTCCTGCACATTGCAGGCCACAGAACCTCAGCCACTCCAGAAATAGAGCCCTAATCTCTAGCTGTGTTACTGAAGTCCTCAAATCACGGTTTAAAGACTTCAAGTTACAGATAATTCACCATTTACACTAGTTTAAACCCACAAATGACCCATAGTCCATGCTGCAGGGAAGGCGAAAAAACCCCAGGGTCTCTGCCAATCTGACGTGGGGGAAAATTCCCAACCCCGAATATGGCAATCAGTTAGACCCTGAGCGTGTGGGCAAGATCCACTAGGTAGATACCTGGGAAAGAATTCACTATAGTAACTCAGTCAGAGCCCTCTCCACCTAGCATCCCATCTCCAGCAGTTGGGGATTTTTGCTACTGGCAGTCACCAGTTGGCCACATGCCATCATAGGCAATCCCATCATAACATCCCCTCCATAAACTTATCAAGCTCAGTCTTGAAGCCAACTAGGTTTTTCGCCCCTACTGTTCCCCTTGGAAAGCTGTTCCAGAACTTCACTCCTCTGATGGTTAGAAATCTTCATCTAATTTCAAGCCTAAACTTGTTGATGGTCAGTTTACAGCCATTTGCTCTTGCATCCACACTGGTGCTTAACTTAAATAACTCCTCTCTCACCCAGGTATTTATCCCTCTGATGTATTTATAGAGAGCAATCATATCTCCCCTCAGCCTTCTTTTGCTTAGGCTAAATAAGCCAAGCTGTTTGAGTCTCCTCTCGTAAGGTAGGTTTTCCATTCCTCAGATCATCCTAGTAGTCCTTCTGTGTAGTTGGTACATCAGATATAGATCCTGGGAAAGACATAGTGTACCTGCAATTGGCTTTCCCCACAAAAAAACAATTTCAAACAACAAATATATACAATTTCTAGCAACATGTATTTTGTTTACAGGAGGACAGTGTGAGTTGGACAGTATTTGCAAGCTATACTAACCCTTAGATCTCCCCTAATACATCAATACTTGCTTTATGTACCATTAGTGGGATACTAGAATTCACGTTATGTGAGGAATTTTATTCCATTTATACAACTTAGTCTATGTAAAATCATCTTCATAATCTGGTTGAATATGCCTTAAATTCGATCTTCACAATGCAAATTCTCTAGTTGTACTCATACGGGGAGATGTAAATTGAAGGAAATATACTGATTCAGGGTTTGAAACCACACCAGATTCTCATCTGGTGTAAATTGGTATAGCTTCATTGCAGCTAAACTAATCTACACCAGCTGAGGATTTGGCCTAGCATTTTATATTGTCTTTTATAATTACAGGCCACTACTTTTCCACAAGAATTCACCTTATATGCTTCTTTGGATACAACTTTTGGTTTTTTGCATATTAAGTTCAATCAGTTTTTGTGCATCATTTATAATCTATTACATTGTGGTCCTGAGCTTCTTGGAATGGAAATGAGAAGCGTTACAGTGCAAGCTCTCTGTCACCCATGATTTCTTTGTTCAGAGCTCCAATAAAGTATTTTGCAGAGATGACTGATAAATTTGTTTGTGCATCACTGTCTTGTTCTAGTCCTTCCCTACTGTATGTGCATGTACTATTTTGGTGCTACTTGATGCCTCAGAATTGTAAATTTTTGCTGAATGTTCAGATTTGCTCTAAATACATCTTATGCCGTACACTCTTGCTTTTTAAGTATGGCAAGTACCTCAGCTACTATAGGTTACTGTAATGTTTGTGGATTTTTTTTTTGTTCAGCCTAATTTGGTTTTGATTATTGTTTTACATTCAAGTGTACTGATCACAACACTGTCACCCTGAGCTATCCATTACTTGTTTCTTCAGTTCTGTAGCTGTTAATTGATTGTTCTCTCATAGCCTTGCTCTTTCTTTGTTACTGTTTATGTCCCAACCATTCTGTTTTAATTAAAGTATCAGTGACTTATTCCAATTTTCAGGAACCTGTTCTTTTGTTAACTCAGCTGCAAACTAGCCTGTGTTTCACCCATGATCTCATTAATATTAAAGTACAGATGCTTTTCCCACATCAGTTTTTTTTCTGAAGGCTACAGTATGACTGAATTATTTTATCCTCCTGAGCTTACTGGAAGGAATTCAATATTTTGTTGCCTTCTCATCACAATATGTAGAAATCCTTTGCTGGAGCTCTCACATGTTGTTTTTCACTGAGACCACCAGCACAGACAAATGTTAACATTTTGCAACCACCTTTCCAGTTTTTAGCAGCATTGTTTTCAAAACCAAGTGTACTTAGCAGAATCAGGGAATTCATGTTGAGTTCTTTAAGCTCAGAGAGAAAGAGAGAGAAAGAGAGAGAGAGAGTGTGTGTGTGTGTGTGTGTGTGGGGGGGGTTCAGTGTAACCCTTCTGCCCATCAGAGTTGGCAGCAACAAGGGCCGGGTTCAGTATCTAGGGGTTCCATTTCGATAACACAATGCAAAACTGGCTCGAGCTCCTCCCAGTGATCTGGGACAATTACATACCACCCCCCGGGTGCCTCTAAGAGGCAATACTTCCTCTCTCGCAAGCACAGAGTCTGAGTGTAGAAAAAGCCTTTTAATAAAGGAGGGAAACAATGTGGCATTATGTTGGGGAAACAGGATTTATAACACAAACCATGAGCGAAAGACCCACCCCAAGTCAGTTTGGCAGTGTCCTTTTCCCCTGAGGGTCTTAAGTCCAGCAACCCAACAGTCACCCCACCCACAGTTTCTGTCCTTGGTCAGTGCAGCCCCCAGAGTTAAGAAGTTCATCTGTAGAGTTTACCTGCCAGCCTGGGTGGAAGTGGGGGGAGGTATAGGGGCACTTATATGCTCCACTGCTCAGGTCAACAGCTAATTGCCAGGGCTCTCCATGGGGTTCTTCTGCAATCTTCACTGCCAGCCACGCCGCTCTGCTAGCCGTCCTGCTAGCCACTCACCAATATGTCTTCGAATTCAAAATTAACTCTGCTATTACACAGTGGAGAGATGAAGGGTCAAAATGGTGTTTAGGGCCCTCAGAAGGGGCCCACACTACAAATGCCTGTCTCCAACCTCTCTCAGTTCACTGGACTTTGGAACCCATGTGCCTTGCCTAGTGAGTGCTACTTAGTTGAGGGCGAGTCCCTCTATCATAAAATGCCAAGTACAGTTCTACTCTCCTTGATTCACATAACCAGGATAACAACACTTTATTACTCCTGCCCCAATAACAAAGAGACTGGGGATCCCACAGCAGCCAAAGTGACCATTTGGACAAGCAGTCCCATCACGCTAGGTGGCATGGGTGTGCCCAGGCAAACGAGATCAGCCTCTGAAGTCCTTTTCCACAGCTCATCACCAGATGTCAGGGTAGAGCTCACTCTGACTCTGCTTATATCAGTATAATAACATCTAAATGAGGAGTACCTGCCATTTAACTATATTTTATCACTGGTATCCTAGGCTTTAATTAGGGTGACCAGATATCCCAATTTTATAGGGACAGTCCCGATATTTCGGACTTTTTCTTATATAGGCTCCTATGACCCTCCACCCTCCTGTCCCGATTTTTTACACTTGCTGTCTGGTCACCCTAGCTTTATTACTCTTGGCTTACAGCTGTAAGCTAAATCCTTTTCTTTTACTCTTTTCAGAGTTCTAAAGTCTTGGTTTGTTTGTTCTGCAATGAAAGTCTGATTACTATTTTTATCACTATTGTCCATATCTCACCATCCAATCTTTTTTGCGCTGCTCAGAAACTATGGTAAGGAGGACCATTTGATGAGGGCTCCCCAGACTTTTATCCTGTTTAACTCAATTATATCGTGTCCATAAAGATACCTTTCTAAATTACATTATAATATATTTATAAATGAATGGTTGTAGAGAGCATTAGTAGAATAGAAAGAACACTTTTTAAAAAAATTCTTCCATGCCATTTTATTGTTAAAGCCCAACTTTTGCTAGGATTTGAGTGTCCCCAGTTTATTAGATCTTTTAACCCACATGCATGGTCTTGACCAATATAATAATTGCATTTACTCTTGGTCTTTTTTCTTCCCAAATAAAAAAAGTTCCAGTTTGCTCAGTTGAAGGCCTTATCTTCCATCAAATGAAAGAACTTTGGGCAGTCTCCTAACTGGATAGTGGATAATTCCAAGAACTCTTCTAAAAGTGTCTGACAGCTATCTTGGGCTTACACTGACAATATGGTTTGTAATCTTGAGGCTGTGGCTAAAATTTTCCAACCTGAGTGTCTAAAATTAAGCTCCTAAAAAGAAGTAGCCTGATTTTCAGACATACTGAGCAACTTCTACTCCTAGATCACAAGACTGCTTTACTTATATTACATACAAGTGGTAAAGTGACTTGCACTCGATTACACAATTAGGCCTTGGCTACACTACAAAGTTTTGTCGGCAAAAGCTGCCTTTTGCCGACAAAACAGGGAGGTGTATAGTCTACAAAGCTACTTTTGGCAGCAAAACTCTGCTGTTTTGCCAACAAACGAAAATCACCTCAAGGAGAGGCATAATGCTTTTTATGGAAAGTTAAAGCGACAAAGCATCAGTGTAGATGCTGCTGTTTGTTTTGTCAATATATCTGGTTTCCACCAGTATCCCACAATGCCTGCCCTGACCGCTCTGTTCACTGTTTTGATCTCTCTCTGCCCTGCAGGCATTCTCCTCTGCCCTCTTTCGAAGCTCTGGGAAGTATCTGACAGTTGAGCATGCTGTTCCCATTCAGGGAACAAAGAGCAAATCATTAAGGTGGAATGTTCCTGTTCTGCCCTGCACTAGGAACACAGCGGCAGGCAGATGGCAGCTGCAGGGAATCTGTGTTTGTGCAGGGGGGAGGGGACACACTCTGTGCTGCTTTGCCATTCCTCAGCACGGAGAGCTCACAGCACTGCTCAGAATGCTGCTCTGGCAGCTGAGGAGGCGGTGCGAGATCTCAGAGGGAACTATAGGCAGGCAGGCAGAGCAGGCTGCTTCGGGAGAGACTGCTGTGCAGAGCACAGCTGGGGGCTGATGTGGGGAGGGTGGGGTATCCCCCTCTCCCAGGATAGGTCGGTCAGCCTGCTGTCTTCCTCTCCCCAGACACATTACTCTCCTCTCCCTGCCTCCTCTCCCCCACACGCTTCAGTTGAAAAGGAGCTGACAATCTATTAGGATCCCCCCAGAACAGTGGTTCCCAAACATTAACAGCCCGCGAACCCCTTTCACTAAATTGTGACATCTCGTGAACCCCCTCCTAAAAATGAATATTTCCAGGGATTTAAGTTTAAATTTCCTCAGTGTGATGGATTCGCTTGCTTTGCTCTGCATAGCTCTTGGAAGTCTGGAACCACTGGAGAAAGATAAAGTCTCAGGTCTGGTTCGGCATCAAGTCTGTTTCTTGAGAAAATATCTGCTAAATAAGCTAGGCTCTAGAGCCAGACATTATTTTCCATACAGCTGGCAAGATGGAAACGGTGGCTGTTGAAAAAAACCTAGGATTTCCGTTCTAACCTCAAACAAGCGCTCAAGGATTTTACCCCTTGAGAGCCATCTAACTTCAGTATGGGCCAACACACAGTCGTGTATACTACCCATTTCTTCACAAAGTACGTGAAATATTCTGGAATTTATTGGCCATGATTTTATGAAATTCACCATTTTCACTGCATTGTCCAGCACTTCCTTCAGTCCCTCTGGCATGCGTTTTGTTGCAAGGGCTTGTCTATGGATGCTGCAATGAGTCCAAGAGACTTTTGATGCAACCTTTTTTGTTCGAGCTACAAATCCAGTATACTTCCCCGGCATTGATGTGGCCCCATCAGTGCAAATGCCTAGGCAACGAGACCAATCTATTTCCTTTTCTTGAAAATATGCATTAGTCAGATTGAAGATATCTTCTCCAGTTGTACGTTCTTCCAATGGTCGGCAAAACAACAAGTCTTCTTCAACCATACCTTCATTCACATAACGTACAAACAGTAGCAAAATAGCTAGATTAGCTACATCAGTTGATTCATCCAACTGTATAGCATAATATGGACTATTTTTCACTCTATGTACAATTGTGGTCTCTACATTATTTGACATGTCATTAATTCTTCGTGACAACGTATTATTGGACAAAGGTACCATGTCAATCCTTTTTGCAGCCTTTTCTCCGAGCATGCAATGAACTACGTCTTTTATATATGGACCAATCAAGCTCTCTGCTATAGTATGGGCTTCTGATGCTTTTGCTACTCGGTAGCTCACGTGGTATGACACTTTAAGTGCATTTTCATTATAAGTACTTGCTTTGGATATAAAACTGGTAATGTCACTTTTCTTCTCAGCTAATTTTCGCTTGAAAAAATCAACAGACTTGTCGAGTTGTGCAGGATGCCTAGTTTCTAAATGGCACCAAAGTAGAGAAGGTTTGAGGCTGCTGTTTGCTAGAACATCACCACAAATCACACACAGTGGTTTTGGATGTTCTTGATCACCAATGCATGTAAAGCCATATTTTATATAATCATCGTCATATTTTCTTTTCTTTGTAAGTGACTTTCCAGGACCGTCATGATCATTAGACTTAGATTTTCCACAGTGTGGACTTGAGGAAACACTAGCTGATTCCAGCATCTTTACACTTTCCTTTTTCAGACACTTATCCATTGAACTTGTGTACAAAAGTTCTAATAAAAATAACAGAGAGAGACTGCTAACAACCAACAAACTAGAAACTGAGAAGATTCACTCACTGAAGCAAATCAGCATTCCAGAGAGAAGGACAACTACTGAGACATCTTAACACTCCCACACTGGCTACAACGTGCTTCTGGCTGGTTTGGCTCGCAAACAGCTTTTCTTCCGCTGAGGAAAGTGCCCTGGGAGGGACAAATTAGCTTGGCCCACCCCCCACATTCAGCGTGGCCCCCTGCTGACTGCCCTGGATGCAAACTTCCCCTGCCTGACAAGGACAGGGATCCGAGCTGCCACCTGCACCCTGCATGGAGTGCTGGGGTTTGGGGCTGCTGGCTCCCCCGCTGGCAGGGGAGGGCTGGGGCTGCCGGCTCAAACTGCCCAGCCCCACTCTCCATGAGGCTCGGGCTGCTGGCTCCACTGCTGACGGGGAGGGCTCGGGCTGCTGTCTCAAACTGCCTGCTCTCCCCGAGGCTCGGGCTGCTGGCTCCACCACTGATGGGGAGGGCTCGGGCTGCCAGCTCAAACTGCCTGGCCCCGCTCTTCCTGGGGCTCAGGCTGCCGGCTTCCCTGCTGACAGGAGGGCTCGGGCTGCTGGATCAAACTGCCCGCTCTCCCCAAGGCTCGGGCTGCAAACCCTTCCCAAAGCACCTTGGGGCCAGTTGCACAGTGGGATAGCTACCACAGTGCACTGCTCTCTGTGTTCATGCAAGAGCTGTTAGTGTGGATGCGCTCTGCTGACAAAAGGAGCTAGTGTAAACATGCAATAGAGATTTTAATTAAAATGCTTTAATTAAAGCGGCATAACTTTTGCCGACAAAACTTTGTAGTGTAGACAAGGCCTAAGGGCCCAAATTCACAAACCTTACTCACACTGATTAGTACTGGCTCCCATGAATAGTCCCATTGATTTAGATTGAGTAGGTGTTATTTGACATGAGTAAAAGATTTACCCAAGATTAAAATTGAAGCTAGTAGATTCCTATCTTGTCGTTTAATTGCTTTAACAACTACTGTAGCTGTCCAACATAGAGTATCATCTCTTGACATGTTCTCAAAGGGTGGGGGCAAAGCTAGAGAGATATTTAGGGCTTGTCTACACTGGCACTTTACAGCACTGTAACTTTCTCACTCAGGGGTATGAAAAAATACCCCCCTACGCGCAGCAAGTTTCAGTGCTTTAAAGTGCCAGTGTAGACAGTGCACTAGTGCTGGGAGTGGTGCTGGTAGCTACGCCCTTCGTGGAGGTGGGTTTTTTAGAGTGGCGCTCCCAGCACTCGCGCTCTGCTGTGACTATACAAGCTACGTTAAAGCGTTGCCGCCGCAGTGCTTTAACGTTGCCAGTGTAGACTAGCCCTTTGACACCATGGCTATAGAAGCAATAGAAATAAATAGATCAAAAGGCAGACAAAATTAAAGAAGAGATGAGACAACAGAAGCCTTATTAAATGTAGCCTCCAAAAATTAAGATTTGAATTTTTTATTTTGTTTAAAGTTTTTGTCATTCATTGAAAAGTCTTTCCAATTCATCAGCAAGCTTCAGGTTTAACACAATGGATCACAAATAAACAGTTCTTTATATAACATGAAGCAGTTGGGATATAGAAAATCCATTGACTCAGCTGTGCTTTGATTTCCAAGTTGCAGTTGGAAAGAATATATAGTATCATCATTCAAAGAAATGGAATGGAAGTATAAGGTTTGTTAACTTACTGAAAGAAAACAATTACTTGACTACCCATCCAGATACAAGTTTTCAGAAGCTTATAGGACTTTTTGGCAGAATTAGCTTCCTATAGAACTATCGCTGGGTTTTATCTACAAGATGTAGAGTGATTGTTTACTTTGCATTTTGTGAGAAAACAGGAGACATTAGCTAATATTACAGGAAAAACAAAACAAAAAAACTTCTTTGGTTGAAGTAGAATCTGAGGCATTTATTAATGGAATAAAAAACACAGTTCCAACATTTGTTCATTCGATTGTTAAATATAAAAGATTCTTTAATTACTCTTATGTAATCTAAGTAAAGCAGCTGGATAATATTTGTGCTATTATGATTGGCCTGCATTCAAATAAAGCAAGCACCAATATTTATTATGCCTGGAAAAAATCTTGCCTGTCCAGATTTCCACCTATTTTAAAAAGATTTTGTTCTTCCAAAGTTGCATTTAAGAGCTCAAGGGGCTGACTCTCTTTTCACTTACCCTGGTGTACATCAGGCATTTCCGAAGTCAATGGAATTATACAATACAAAAGCACTTCTTTCCTAGTCAGCCTAACTCCCTTGTTAATCACACAGGGGGAGGGTGATCACAAGGCTGATCAAAGATGATTAAGGGAACAAAGGCTCAAACTGACACTGTAACTTTAAGTAACCTGAAAGAGAACACCCTCCCCCCCCCACAACCCCCCCCCCCCAAAAAAAACCAAAAAAAAAAACCAAGCACCTTATTCAGCAGGGGCATATTCTTGATCAGCCTTGTGATCACCCTCCCTCTGTGTGATTAACAGAGGGTAGGACTGATTTAGGAGAGAGGGGCTTAAAAGCCAGAGGCTAAGGTATGGCTATACTTGCAGATATAGAGCACTTTGAGTTAAACCAGCCTTCGGAGAGCGCAGTAGGGAAAGCGCTGCAGTCTGGCCACACTGACAGCTGCAAGCGCACTGGTGTGACCACATTTGTGGCACTTGCAGCAGCATTGGGAGCAGTGCATTGTGGACAGCTATCCCACAGAGCACCTCTTCCCATTCTGGCGCTGTGGCTTGTGGGAAGGGAGCGCAGGATGCGGGGCATTCTGGGTCCTGTCCCAATGCCCCATGATGTATCGGTTCGCATCCCAGCAATCCCTCTGCTTCCGTCCACATTTGGTACCATCTTTCAACGTTTTTTGTGCTGCGTGCTCTGTCTTTCCTTTAGGTCTCCGGGGAATGGAGCCTGAACTACTGAGGAATATGCTGATGAGTTTTGCCAGCACGTCACGTTTGGTAGTCAAGTTACTCCTCAAGATCCAAACTGACAGTGAGGACTACAATGATGATATCGATTCAAGTAACGCATACGACACAAGATTGCTTGTGACATTCACGGACATGCTCACCACCGTGGAACGCCATTTTGGGGCTCGGGAAACAAGCACTGAGTAGTGGGATCACATCATCATGCAAATCTGGGATGATGAGCAGTGGCTACAGAACCTTCAGATGAGAAAAGCCACTTTCATGGGACTGTGTGATGAGCTCGCCCCACCCTGTGGTGCCAGGACACGAGACTGAGAGGTGCCCTGACAGTGGAGAAGCGGGTGACTATTGAAATCTGGAAACTGGCAACTCCAGACAGCTTCCAATCTGTCACTAACCAGTTTGGAGTGGAGAAGTCGACAGTTGGAATCATGTTGATGCAAGCTTGCAGAGCCCATTAATCACATTCTGTTCAGAAGAACAGTGACTCTGGGTAACATGCATGACATTGTGGCTGGCTTTGTACAAATGGGTTTCCCTAACTGCGGAGGGGTGATAGATGGGATGCATATTCCAATTCTGGCACCACCCCACCTAGCCTCAGAGTACGTTAATCGGAAGGGGTATTTCTCTATGGTTCTCCAAGTGCTTGTGGATCACCATGGGCGTTTCACTGACATTAACTCAGGCGGGCCCTGAAAGGTGCATAACGCACACATCTTTCGGAACACTGGTCTGTTCAGGAAGCTGCAAGCAGGAACCTTTTTCCCAGACCAGAAGATCACCATAGGTGAAGTCGAAATGCCCATTGTGATCCTTGGAGACCCCGTTTACCCTTTAATGCTGTGGCTCATGAAACCCTACACAGGGAGCCTTGACAGCAGCAAGGAGCAGTTCAGCAACAGGCTGAGCTGGTGCAGAATGACTGTGGAGTGTGCTTTTGACCATTTAAAGGGCCGCTGGCATTCTCTCTATGGGAAGCTGGATCTAGCCGATGACAGCATCCCCGCGGTTATATCCGCATGCTGTACCCTCCATAACATCTGTGAGGGGAAGGGTAAAAGCTTCACTCAGGCATGGACCTCAGAGGTTCAACACCTGGATGCTGAATTTGCACAGCCAGTGAGCAGGGCTATTAGAGGGGCCCAGCGTGGGGCTGCAAGGATTAGGGATGCCTTGAGGGAGCAATATGAGGCTGAAAGCCACCAGTAATGTCTGGTGCCCTGCATGAGAGTGAAGTGCAGTGGTTCGAATGTTAGTAGGAATCTGTGTTCGCTACACTGACTTGCAGTGCCTAAGCTTTCCTGGGCTAAGGTATCTTTTACTTTATGCAATAATAAAGAATGTTTCCAAAGCCAAAAAATCCATTTATTAAAAAGAAAAATAATTTATTGAAAAGAAACACAACTGCTTGGGAAACAGAAAGGGCAAAGGGGTGGGGAAGGGAATGGTACAATCACAGATTTGCATATGTCCTGTTATCATACTCAGCCTTCCTGTCTGGAATGCTGTGTAATGAGTGCTGCACTTCAGGATGGCTGTACTGCATGGTGATGGGGGTTGAGTGCAGGGTTGTAGTTTTCAGGGCTGGGTGGTGAAGCTACAGGTGTTGGAGGCAGCTAGTGGCGATAAGAACCTGGATGTTGGGGAAAGTGGGTTGAAGGTGACATGGGGGCAAGGTGGGGCAGGTGCGGTAGTGCTCCGCCTGCATGGCTACGAGCGCCTGGATCAAGTCTGCTTGGCACTCCATGATGCTTATCATCCAATCTGTGCTTTGCTGCTGGAACTCCGTGCTTTTGTGCCGGCGATCTGCATTCTGCTGGCGATCCTCCTTTCACTCTCCCCCCACTCCTGTGCTTTTAGATTCTCATTAAGTGACTGCTGCATTACTTCATGCAGCATGTCTTCTTTGCTTCTCCGTGGCCTCTTCCTGAGTCTTTGCAGTCTCTCGGCTGTTGATAACACGGACAGCTGAGATCTCAAGGCTGCATCTGTAAAGGCAAAATGTAACACTTAACAGAGGCAGCATTGTTCACACCAGACAGAGCAATGATTCCCCCGTACTTAAGGAGGGCAAGCACAGTCTACACAATAGAATAATTTGCCCGTCCCAAAGCGAGCGCACATAACCCACGGGAACCCCAAAATGGTGAGTAAGCACAGGGTCCCGGGGGAATGATTGTTTCATAACTGTATTGTCCTCTGGGTTTCTGTGCCTTGGGGAGAGCCAACAGCTGCAGGGGGCCCCTATACTGAACACTGTCCCCACATTTTCCACAGGAGTTCATCCTGGAAGATATCTCACTGCTGAGGGTGACCTGGGAAGCAAGGGAGGGCTTCTACTACAATGCGGCTTCCGCCCTGGCCCATATGTAGCTTGCCTGTGTGCAGCACTGGTCCCCCCGCCCCTCACGGCACAGTGGCACGGACATGTAAGCCTGACTGGGACAAGGACCACATTGGCTCTCCCACAAAACCTGCCAAATGAATTGCCCAAGTTCTGGCTGAGACCTTCGAAGAGATCACTGAGGCCAATTACCACGATGTGAGAGAGCACATCAACGCCCTATTCTGCATCTATACATGTATGCAGCCTAACCTTCCTTGCCCCAAGAGCCCACACCGAATAACTTCCTTCCCAAAATAAAGTCACTTACCGGGAACCTCCTCTGGTGTTTGTCCTTCCCCAAGCACCAGCCGCTGCGACTGGCTACCTTCCTCCTGGCTTGAGAACAGCTCCTGGCTGCATGCATCTAGGGATGGCAGGGTGTCTTCCTCCTCCTCAGCACCCTCACTCCCGCTTTGCTCCTCCTTCTCCTGCCTTGTTGGACTGGGCTCTGAAGTGTCCATGGTGGTACTCGGAGTGGAGGTAGAGTCGCCCCCAAGTATTGCATCCAGCTCTTTGTAAAAACGGCAGGTCGTGGGGGCAACACCAGAGTGGTTGTTTGCCTCGCGGGCTTTGCATTAGGCATTCCGCAGCTTCTTCACTTTAAACCTGCACTGCGTGCATCCCGGTCATAGCCCCTTTCCATCATATTCCTTGATATAGCCTGAAGGTATCGTAATTCCTACAGCTGGAGCACAGCTGGGACTGGAAAGCTTCCTCCCCCCAAACACTGATGAGGTCCAGGACCTCGCCATTGCTCCATCCTGGGGAATCACCTGGCGCATGGAGGCATGGTCACCTGGAAAGATTCGCTGAGAGCACTCCACACCTGGCTGAGCAAACAGGAAGGGAATTTTCAAAATTCCCAGAGAATTTAAAGGGCAGGGCTGATGGTTGGGCAGTAGTGTTCAAACTGATGACCAGAGTGACTAGAACAGGCATTGCGGGACACTTCTGGAAGTCGATCAGAGCGCATTAACAGACTAGGGTGTCCACACTGGTGCCATGACGCTGAAGTGGGGGTGCATCAAATGTTATTCTACTCACCGAGGTGGAGAACCAGGAGCGCTCTAGCCACAGAGTCAGTGCACTCTACATGCCTTGCCAGTGTGGACGCGTCCTGAGTTAGAGCGCACTGAGCTGCTTTAATGCACTCTAACTCGTAAGTGTAGCCATGCCCTAAGTGACCATGGGACAGCAAAGAGGGGAGTTTGAGAAGGAGAGCCCCCTGCCCGAACAATGTGTGAGTATGAATCTTGGGACGAGTGAGCTTGTTTGTTTTGTTTTTATTTTTCCTCTTTCAGGTTACCAGGTGTATGTCTTCACTAGCAACATTAAAGCACTGCCACCCCGGCACTTTAATGTGGCTGTGTAGTCACGGCACTGAAAGAAAGTGACTCTCCCAGTGCTATAAATAAACCATCTCCAACAGGGGAGTAGCTACCAGCAGTGCTTTTTCACACCCCTGAGTGAGAAAGTTGCAGCGCTGTAAAGTGCCAGTGTAGACAAGCCCTTAAGTTACTGTGTCAGTTGGGATTGTTTGTTTGGGCCCTGTTTGAGCCTTTGTTCCCTTGATCATTGAGCAGCCTTGTGCTCACCTTCCCTCTGTGTGACTAATGAGGGGGGGGAAAGAGCTGACCTAGGAGAAAAGGGCTTAAAAGCCAGAGGCTAAAGCTTTGTCTACACTAATACTTTTGTCAGTAAAACTTTTGTTGGTCGGGGTATATGAAAAAACATTCGCCTGACCGACATAAGTTTCACCCGCAAAAATGCTGATGTGGTCAGTGCTATGTTAGCAGGACATAGCTAACACTTCTCCTTGGAGAGTGGTTTAATTATGCTGGCAGGAGAGCTACACAGGAGACCTTACTGCCGCACAGGTGAAGCAGTACATTTGTGGCACCGTAAGGCCCGTAGTGTAGACATAGCCTAAGTGACCAAGGGGCAGGGGAGTTGGAAGGAGATGTAATATCCAAGCTGAGTGGGGTTGCTACCCAGCTTAGATGCTATTGCAGTCAAGCTCAAAATCAGTCCAAGTTCATGACAATAACCTGGCAAGAAGTTCACTTTCTGGTTTCAGCTTCTACTACACAGGTTTCAGCTAGATCTACTGACTACCCCATCTCAGTTATACTTTCTTTTAGCTGGCATGAAGGCAGAACAATGGGAAACAAACCTACGTTGTTTACTGATAAAAGCTCTCGCACCTCCTTGAATAACATACTGTCAATAAAAGTAATTTACAAACAGGAAGGCCAAAGAGACATGGTTTCCTCACTAAGTGCTCAGTCAGTTGAGGGAATCAGAAAAATCAAAGACTGCCGAAGCCAGCCAAAGATCATGTATTTCCCACAATTAGAAATCTGGCTGTATTTTAATTAGATCTGATCAAAATTTTTCAAAAAATAAATGAAGATTCAGGTTCATTAAAACATTTCCCAAATTTGTGCACTGAATTGTTTCTATTGAAAAAACAAACATACAATCTGAAAAAAATCATTCATTTTGACATTTTTGAAATGAAATATTTTGATTCAAAACCACTTTTGTGTTGAAATGTCCTTCACATTTTTTTTATTTAAAAATATTTTAAAAACTCTAAATTAAAAAAGATATATTTTGTTTGACTTAAAACCATTTTTTTCTGACTGTTTAGTTTATTGAAAAAAATTTAGTTTTTCAGGTCAAGTCGAAGCAAGTTTTAGTTTTTTTGGAACTGCCAGTGAACCAAAAATCAGTTATTCACACAGCTCTAATTTTAATGCTAGTAATGCTGCTATTCCTTAAAATGATCCAATGCAACCTAGAATAAACAAAGCACTACAGCTGGGATTTTCAGTGATATCTAATGAAACCATTGAAATCTACTGGGATTTGGATACTTAAGTCTCCTTAAGGAGAGCTTTGAAAATGATAACCTACAATATCTTCTTAAGGATTATAATGTCATGTCTATGGCTGCTATGGTTTTTAATGCACAGCAGTTAATAGGTAACAAAGGTGAATGAGAGAGTCATTTGTATGAAATAAAACAAGTGCACTGCTAATCTATCATTTCCATGACATTAATGAAGGTCTAAAGCCTCTGGCCTGTCACAAAATTCCTCCCGCTCATGAATTTATAGCACACAGCAACCTAAAATTTTGACCTAAGACAGGATTACTTGGAGTGATTGTCTGTTTCCACCCACACACACTCATTGCTTTCTTCTCTTTCAGAGCTGTATTATCAAACTATATATTTACCAAGAATAAATAGCTGCACATACATGCTTGTAGAAGATTCTAAAGCAACTTTCCTTAATTGTGTTCCAAATGCGTACTCACATACAGAGGGAAATGTATGAAAATATCTGTTTCCATATGCAAATTAGGTACACAAATTAATGCTGCTGTAGAAAATATAAACACACTTGAGATGATCCATCAAAACTTTTAACCTAAACATTTATTTTATATGAACATTTTAAAAGCCAAAGGGCTAGATTCAGCCCTTGCAAAAGTGGACACCATTCCATTGAAATAAAATTCACTTATTTCCTCTTAGGGTAACAAATAGTCATAGGTGCTGGAACTGGGGGTGCAGGGGGTGTTGTCACACCACCTGGCTTGAACTGATTTCCATTATATACAGTATTTACAGTTTGTTTCAATGGCTCCAGCACCCCCACTATAAAAATTGTTCTAGCACCTCTGCAAATAGTAGGGCTGATCATGCAAACGCATACAACCAGACTTGAGGTAACACTTGCAAATGTGCCGAAGGGCTTTATATTTGAAGGCATTTAGGTACCAAAAGATGCAGATAGGCACCTAGTGGGCTTTTTAAAAGCACCGCAGAAGATTAGGTTAATAGATACATGAATTCCAAGGCCAGAAGAGACCACTGTGATCATCCTGTCTGACTTCCTATATAACACAGGCCATTATTCCTCAAAATAATTCTTAGAGATATCTGACTCCCATTGTTTTACATGGGATCCCAGCACCAGAACTGGTGACATTTTTAGGCCAAAACTTTTTTTGGGGGGGGGGAGGAGGAATGGCAGATTTGATTTCACCAAAACTTTTTACCAAATCATGTCATTTTTCACTGAATTGTTGGGGAAAATAATCAGTGTTTTGTTTTAACATTTTCAAAACAAACCCATTTTGATGTTTTTTGTTTGAAACAACTTTGTTTCAATATTTCCATAACATTTTATTTAAAAAAAATAAAAACTTTAAATGCTCTAAATCAACATGAAATCTTTAGTTTCACCTGAAACAGGGTAGATTTTTTTTTTTCAAATTTTTGGAACTGTCATACACCATTAGGTGCCTGTCTGCAGCTTCAGGTCTGTAAATCCCTTTGAAAATCTGGTCCTAAGACCAAGAACCTCAAAGGAATTTTAATGGGAGTTAGGCACCTAAATACCTTTGAGGATCTGGGCCCAACTGACTGTCAGTTTTGAAAACAGGACTTAAGCACCTAAGTGATTTAGGTGCTTTTGACAGTTTGGGTGTTTATTATCACAAGTAATTCAGCTGAACTCAGGAGTTATGCTTACTAATATGAATTCAATGGGACTACTCTCAGTAGGAAGCACTGGTACTAAATATTTGCAGGATCAGGTTCTGTGATCACACACCAGGTTCACCTTAGTCAGTCACAATCCAGGATTATTACACCTCTACCTCGATATAACGCTGTCCTCGGGAGCCAAAAAATCTTACCGCGTTATAGGTGAAACCGTGTCATATCGAACTTGCTTTGATCTGCTGGAGTGCGCAGCCCCCCCCCCCCCGGAGCACTGCTTTACCGTTTTATATCAGAATTCGTGTTAAATCGGGTCACATTATATCAGGATAGAGGTGTAGTAGTTATTCCAAAGTGAAACATTCTCCATTTAAAAATAGATGAGTTTACTGGAACACCAGAAGATTACCAGTATAGGGGAATGGCATAGCACTAACACCATAGCAGCTCCTGTAACAAGCCCCCCTTCTCTGCAGTCAACATCAGGGTGCGGCTAGACAAAAGGGAGCATGGGCTGGTCTCCCTGATGCCCAGGCCCCTGGTTGCTGTGCTGGACCTCTGGGATCACTAGTAGTCCATGCAAATTAGAGATACCTTTATACCACTCTACCCTGAGTTGCTCCTTGGCTGAGCAAAGGATGGGCATCTTTGTGGGTAGCAATAGTGCTAAAAGTCTACTATTTTAAGCTAATGGACATGAAAGCACAATTAATAAAGGAGGCTATGCTATTGGAGACATAGTCACTCATTAAAGATGGCTTTCCTTCACCCATCTGCTATTCTGCTTCTCTTGCAAATTTGTCATTCCTAGCTTGTGAAAATAAATTATGATAATAATTACTATGCTTAATATTTATAAAGTGCTTTTAATCTTCAAAGTCATTCAGCGGCATTAGTCGACTAATTGATAGCAAACCCCTTTGTCATACATAGTGTATGTTCTTGTTTAAATACCAATTGTGATGGGTTGGACCCCCTTTCTGGGGTGCCACCTGATATGCTGGGGTCCCACTAAGACTACCTGTCCCACCAGCCTGGTTCCCCCCCACTCTGTGCTGCTGTGTTAGCTCTCGAGCCCCCTTTCTAGCACATACACAAGTAGGGACATGCCCAGCTATAGAATCACACAGAGTCTGCAATCAGCTCTGGGTGGGAGGGATCAGCTCGAGGAATTGCCCAGCACTGTCGTGCACACACCCTCTGGAGTGTAAACCCAAAATTGTATTGTCTGGCGCTATATACTGTAGAGATCTATACAGTGTAAGCTCATGAAAATTGCCTCCTCCCTTAGGGTATGTCTACACTACGAGAGTAGTTCGATTTCACTTAAATCGAATATGTGGAATCGATATTACAAAGTCGAACGTGTGTATCCACACTAAGGACAGTAATTCGTGTGTGAGTCCACACTAACGGGGCAAGTGTCGACATTGGAAGCGGTGCACTGTGGGCAGCTATCCCACAGTTCCCGCAGTCTCCGCTGCCCATTGGAATTCTGGGTCGAGCCCCCAATGCCTGCTGGGGAAAAAAATGTGTCGAGGGTGGTTTTGGGTAACTGTCGTCATCCAACCGTCACTCCCGCCCTCCCTCCCTGAAAGCGCCGGCGGGCAATCAGTTCGTGCACTTTTCTGCTGAGTGACAGCGCGGACGCCACAGCACTGCGAGCATGGAGCCTGCTGTGACCATCGCTGCAGTTATGGCCGTTGTCAACACCTCGCACCTTATCAGCCACATTTTCCAGAGGCAGATGCTGAGAAATCGGGCGAGGAGGCTACGGCAGCGCGATGAGGACATGAAGTCTGAGAGTGGCACAGACCTGTCACAAAGCACGGGACCTCGCGCTGTGGACATCATGGTGGCACTGGGTCATGTTGATGCCATGGAATGGCGATTCTGGGCACGTGAAACAAGCACGGACTGGTGGGACCGCATAGTGCTGCAGGTCTGGGATGAATCACAGTGGCTGAGAAACTTTCGCATGCAGAAGGGAACTTTCCTTGAACTTTGTGAGCTGCTGTCCCCTGCCCTGAAGCGCAAGGACACCCGGATGCGAGCAGCCCTGACTGTCCAGAAGCGAGTGGCCATAGCCCTCTGGAAGCTTGCAATGCCAGACAGCTACTGGTCAGTCGCGAACCACTTTGGCGTGGGCAAATCTACCGTGGGGGTTGTTGTGATGCAAGTAGCCAACGCAATCATTGATGTACTGCTGTCAAAGGTAGTGACCCTGGGAAACGTGGAGGTCATCATAGATGGCTTCGCCGTGATGGGATTCCCAAACTGCGGTGGGGCTATAGATGGAACTCACATCCCTATCCTGGGACCGGACCACCAGGCCAGCCAGTACATTAACCAAAAGGGCTACTTTTCAATGGTGCTGCAAGCACTGGTGGACCATAGGGGACGTTTTACCAACATCAACGTTGGATGGCCGGGCAAGGTTCATGATGCTCGTGTTTTCAGGAACTCTGGTCTGTTTAGACGGCTGCAGGAAGGTCTTTACTTCCCAGACCACAAAATAACTGTTGGGGATGTGGAGATGCCTATAGTGATCCTCGGGGACCCAGCCTACCCGCTAATGCCCTGGCTCATGAAGCCCTATACAGGCGCCCTGGACAGTGAAAAGGAACTCTTCAACTACTGTCTGAGCAAGTGCAGAATGGTGGTGGAGTGTGCTTTTGGACGTCTCAAGGGGAGATGGAGAAGCTTACTGACTCGCTCTGATCTCAGCGAAACCAATATCCCCATTGTTATTGCAGCTTGCTGTGTGCTCCACAATCTCTGTGAGAGCAAGGGGGAGACGTTTATGGCAGGGTGGGAGGTTGAGGCAAGTCGCCTGGCTGCTGATTACGCCCAGCCAGACAGCCGTGCGATTAGAAGAGCCCAGCGGGACGCGCTGTGCATCCGGGAGGCTTTGAAAGCTAGGTTCCTGAGTGAGCAGGGTAACCTCTGACTATTTAGTTTGTTTACAGAGAAGCTGAACCTGCCCCCGTTTCTTTACCCAGTGAATGTTCACTATCCTCTCCAGTTTCATACCCCGTTCACCCCCTTCCAACCCACGTTTAAAAATAAAATCACTGAAAATTTGTTAATGAACAACGTTTTCTTTATTACTGTTTTCGCGGTAAAGTGTTGAAACTGGGACGCAGACTGTGGTGGGGAGCGGGTGTACTGTAATGATGCAAAGGACACTTCTAAACTCGAGGAATGACAGGCTCCTGCTTCTACAGTGGTCCGCACTGGTGGACTGATTGTTTCAACGGAGCCTGCCACCCCTCCTGTTCGGGACTCTGTGTGTGGGGGCTATGTGACTTTGTGGCAGGGGGAGGACGGTTACAGATCCGCTGCTGCGTGGCTCTGTGATCCAGGATAAGGACCGCTGCATAAGATCTCTAACCGCCCTCCCCTGCCACAAAGTTACATAGGCCCCCCCCACAGAAACTGAAAACCACCTCCCAGACTGACCAGGGTGCCTAGTGACTGCACTGTGTTTGTGACCTGCTGCTGAACCTGCCCCCATGTCTGTACCAACCCCCTTCCCCCCTTCAAACAGACTGTCCTCTAAAAAAACATGATGGAAACAGTAATTAACAGAAACATATTTTTTATTAGCAACTAGACAGTTAGGGGATGAAACTGGGATGGGGGCTTGGGTGAGGTGGGAAGGAAAGGACTTATCAAATTTTGGGGAATGACAGCCTTCTGCCACTTGAGCAGTCTGCAGGGGTAGAGTGACAGTTTTCACGGACTCTGCAGCCCCTCCTTCTTGGTACTTTGGGTGAGGGGGGTATGGGACTTTGTGACGGGGGACGGTGGTTATAGATAGACTGCAGCAGGACTCTAGGGTGACCAGACAGCAAGTGTGAAAAATCGGGACGGGGCTGGGGGGTAATAGGAACCTATATAAGAAAAAGACCCAGAAATCGGGACTGTCCCTATAAAATCGGGATATCTGGTCACTCTACGGGGCTCTGTCCTCCTGCCTCTGGTCCTGCAGAACATCCACAAGGCGCCGGAGCGTGTCCGTTTGCTCCCTCATTAGTCCAAGCAGCGTTTGAGTCGCCTGCTGGTCTTCCTGCCGCCATCTCTCCTCCCGTTCGCTGTGTGCTCGCTGGTATTGGGACATGTTCTCCCTCCACTGAGTCTGCAGGGTTGCCTCGGCTCGGGAGCAGCCCATAAGTTCTGAGAACATGTCGTCCCGTGTCCTTTTCTTTCTACACCTAATCTGCGCCAGCCTCTGGGAGTCTGATGACCAGGTAGGTCGGGAGACAGTCACAGCTGTGGGATGGGAAAAAGGGAGTGAATTCCTAGCATTGGCCAGTTCCTGCTGCCAGCAATCCGGCAAGCATGAACTCTGCCCCTGTCCCAACCCCTCGCGGCTGTCCCCGGGAAAGATCCCTCTATGCTGCCCCTCTCCCGCCTCCACCGCATGGCTGTAAACCGCCAGTTACAGTTCTGTAAAGGAACAGGCAAGCAGTCCCAATACTAACATTCCCCTAATTCAAAGCAGGTCACCATGAGCGACATCACTCTGATGCGGATTTCAGACAGCGACAAAGAACACATGCTTCGTGAAAACCTGCAAAGACCAGGGCCGTATGCCGCCATGCTGTGCAAGGTAATGATACCTGAGTACTTGATGATAGCCTGGCGCGGAAACGTTTCATACTACGGAGGACACAACAAGGCCGCTCTCCCAAGGAACCTCATGCAAAGGCTTTCCAATTACCTCCAGGAGAGCTTCATGGAGATGTCCCATGAGGATTTCTGCTCTATCCCCGGACATATAGACCGAATTTTACTGTAGCTGCACTGGCAAGGACTAAAAAGTAGAGCGCCTAGGGCAAACCAATCAAGATATACCGGACATTGTTAGATTTTTTTGAAGCAGTTGCACTGCCAAAGACTAAAACTTTAAGTGCCTAGGACAATCTAATCATGAAAAACCCACAGTTAATATTAATGTTCTGTTCTAAATAAATGTTTACATGTTTAAAACACTTACCGGCTGATCCTTCCCCTGATTCTAGGTCCGGGTTAATGCCTGGGGACGGTTGGTAGGGGATCTCTGTGAGGGTGATGAAGAGATCCTGGCTGTCTGGGAAATCAGCGTTGTAAGCGCTGTCGACTGCCTTGTCCTCCTCATCTCCTTCCTCATCTTCCCCGTCCACTACCATCTCCGAGGAAGCGGGCATCGACAATATCCCATCCTCAGAGTCCACGGTCAGTGGTGGGGTAGTGGTGGCGGCCGCACCTAGGATGGAATGCAGTGCCTCGTCGAAACGGCATGTCTGGGGCTGGGATCCGGAGCGTTCGTTTGCCTCTTTGGTCTTCTGGTACCCTTGTCTCAGCTTCTTGATTTTCACGCGGCACTGCGTTGCATCCCGGCTGTATCCTCTCTCTGTCATGGCTTTGGAGATCTTCTCGTAGATCTTTGCATTCCGTCTTTTCGATCGCAGCTCCGAAAGCACGGACTCATCGCCCCACACAGCAATCAGATCCAAGACTTCCCGATCAGTCCATGCTGGGGCCCTCTTTCTATTCTGAGATTGCATGGCCATCTCTGCTGGAGAGCTCTGCATCGTTGCCAGTGCTGCTGAGCTCGCCACCATGTCCAAACAGGAAATGAGATTCAAACTGCCCAGACAGGAAAAGGAATTCAAATTTTCCCGGGGCTTTTCCTGTGTGGCTGGTCAGAGCATCCGAGCTTGGACTGCTGTCCAGCGCGTCAACAGAGTAGTACACTGTGGGATAGCTCCCGGAGCTATTAGCGTCGATTTCCATCCACACCTACCCTAATTCAACCTGGCCATGTCGAATTTAGCGCTACTCCCCTCGTTGGGGAGGAGTACAGAAGTTGAATTTAAGAGACCTCTATGTCGAACTAAATAGCTTTGTTGTGTGGATGGGTGCAGAGTTAATTCAATTTAACGCTGCTAAATTCGACATAAACTCCTAGTGTAGACCAGGCCTTAATGTGGAGGAAGATATGCACAGCTTTTGCCCCCCTCTTCCCAGTTATGAATTGCACAAACTGGGTTTTGGAATAAACAAAGAACAAGTTTATTAACTACAAAAGGTAAATGTTAAGTGACTATAAGATAGAGCAAACAGAACAAAGCAGATTACTGAGCAAATAAAACAAAACACACAAACTAAGCTGGATACATTAAAGAAATTGGCTACAAATAGTAATTTCTCACCCTAAATGTTGTTTCAAACAGGTTGCAGAGTTTCTTGAAGGTAAACTGCACTGCTTGCAGCTTAAATCTCTAGGGATTCCTTTTATGGGCTGATCTGTCTCACCTGGACTCAGCCCCCTGCCCCCAGCTTAGTTCCTTTCTTCTTCAGGTGTTTTCAACAGTCTTCCTTCTTGGGCAGGGAGGCAGTGAAGAAGAGCCCAGAGATTAACTCACTCCCCAGACTTAAGTAGGATTTATATATAGTGGGAATCTTTTGTTCCCTAGCCCACTCCCTTTCAGTGGAAAAATACTAGCTCAAGATGGGGACCCTATACCAGGTGACATGATCACATGACCTTGTAGTGTCCAAGCAGCATCCCAAGAAGCTTCTCAGGAAGGTGGGAGATTAGTATCTTCAATGTCCCATTGTCTTTCTTAATGGCCCATGAAGGCTGATTGCCTTCTATCTGGTGGGTGTTCCCCCAAGTACACACACAGTTGTAATTGATACATAGTCAATATTCCTAACTTTAGATACAGAAATGATACATGCATACAAATTGGATAATCACATTCAGTAAATCATAACCTTTCCAATGATATCTCACATGACCCATCTTGCATGAAACATATCTTAGTTATGCCATATTCATATTTTAACAATAGTTTTATGAAGAATATAGGGTGCAGCATCACATCAATATTTAGTCTCCTCTGTATAACTACATCTTGATATGCTAAACAGTCTGAGAGGATTGCTCTACCGAAGTGATGACTGCAGGAGTTTTATAATGGAGCTCAGCTTTTTTTGAGATGGCTGGAATGCCTTAACACCTGACAGAGCCAGATTATGAGCATCACAGAAACATAATTATGTAATTCTTTTAACAATGAAAGAGCTATGGGCATAACCACACATGTGTAGTTGAGTAAATCCAGTCAGTTAAAAAATAGAAACTCTTTGTTTTAGGACCAAATCCTATTTCCTTTGAAGTCCCTGGTAAAACTCCCATTGACTTTAATGGGGTGAGAATCTGACTGTAAGAAAACACCAGACATATGGAAAAACAGTTAAGAACAGTCATTTTACTGGTTAGCTCCCCAGCAATTCAACATAAAATTGAACTCCAAGCACGATACAGAAGTACAACCATTAATTCAGGTACAATGCAGGAAAATATGGAATTATTGACCCTAGAGAGAATAATACACTTATATATATATATCTATACATTTATATTTTAAATGTTAAAACATGCTTATCCAACAAGTGCTAAGTGCACCCATAAAAATCAAATCCAGATAGTTTCTTAACTGCATCAGGCCTTTGGGTTCTAATAGATCTATTGGGTCTGAGGTAGAAGCAAATTTCAGTCGAGCATTCTCAGTCAAGGAATGCCCTGTCTCCATTCCTCAAGCACTCAAATTGAGGGACTGCTAGCAAAAGTGCCCCAGCTCAGGGGCAGCAGGTTTCTATAATTTTTGGTGGTGCCCAGAATAGGTCCAAGTCCTGCCCCCCGACATCTGCCTTGTAAGCCAATATATATATTTTTAAATATTGTAAAAATGTGAGGGCTCTGGGGTCGGGCTGGTGATGAGGGGTTTGGGGAGTGGTAGGGGCTCAGCCAGAGGGTTGGGGTGAGGAGGTGACGGCTGTGGGTGGGGACGGGGTTGAGGGGTACATGATGCAGGAGGGGGCTCAGGGCTAGGGCAGAGGGTTTGGGTGTGGGGGATGAGGGCTCTGGCTGGGGGTGCGGGCTCTGGGTATGAGGAGTTTGGGGTGCTTGCAGACTGACCCGGGACTGGGGCCAGAGAGGAGAACTGCACCCAGCCCTCTCTGGGGGAGGGACCCTCCCCCACACACACCAGCACTCACCTCACACCACTGTCACTGCATGTGCTCCTAAGGCCCCTCTCAGGCCAGGAAGCCCCCTCGCCTCCCCTGTGCTGGATGCTGGGGGGCATGCCATCACATGTGCACCTCCTCCCCTGCTGCTGCCCCTCACTGTAGCTTCACTGGGGGTGGAGGGTGGGACTGCCCCTTGCCCAGCATTGGGGCAGGAGTGGTGACTGCAGCGGGGAGGCTCCTGTGCTGGTGGAGGGTCCCCCTGGAAAAGGGAAGGGTCTGAGTCGGAAGGGCAGGGTCAGGGTCAGCCTGCCCTGGCACTAGAGGATGAGGGGGTACTAGGAACCTGCGGCGGCAGTTGATGCCGGGAGCCAGCAGAGCGGAGTGCAACGCAGAGCTGCAGGGGGCAGCCACCAGCTTGAAGCAGGGACGCTCTAGAGCCAGCGTGAGGGGGCAGCAAGTGGGGGCCAGGGAACACTCAGGGAAGGCATGCGGGGATGGCAGGTGGGGCCAGGGGAGAGACCTGTCCCCAAACATTGGTGAGTCTGGGCCCTGAATATTGCTGGAGCCCAGGCACCATGGGACCATATATCTTGCCGCCCCTTCCCCAGCTGATTATAGCTGTTGTGGCAACCTCTAATGTAACTCTTCTCATGACCTAGTTTAAATCCTATCTGCATGTTTTATCCAAAAAAAACGAGGAGCCCTTGTGGCACCTTAGAGACTAACCGATTTATTTGGGCGTAAGCTTTCGTGGGCTAAAACCCACTTCATCAGATGCATGAAATGGAAAATACAGGAGCAGGTATAAATATATGAAAGGATAGGAGTTACCTTACCAAGTGTGAGGTCAGTCTAACGAGACAATTCACTTAACAGCAGGATACCAAGGGAGGGAAGGTAACTTTTGAAGTGGTAATGAGAGTGGTCCATTTCAGACAGTTGACAAGAAGGTGTGATTAACAGTAGGGGGAAATTAGTATTGGGGAAAATAGATTTAGGTTTTGTAATGACCCAACCCTCCCAGTCTTTATTCAGGCCTAATCTGATGGTGTCCAGTTTGCAAATTAATTCCAGTTCTGCAGTTTCACATTGGAGTCTGTTTTTGAAGGTTTTTTTGTTGAAGAATTGACACTTTTAGGTCTGTTATTGAGGGACCAGGAAATGGTTCTCCTACTGGTTTTTGAATGTTATGCTTCCTGATGTCAGATTTGTGTCCATTTATTCTTTTGCATAAAGATTGTCTGGTTTGGCCAATGTACATGGCAGAGGGCATTGCTGGTGCATGATGGCATATATCACATTGGTAGATGTGCCAGTAAATGAGACCCTGATGGTGTGGCTGATGTGATTAGATCCTATGAATGGTGTCCCTTGAATAGCTGTGTGGACAGAGTTGGCACTGGGGTTTGTTGCAGGGTTTGGTTCCTGGGTTGGTGTTTTTGTTGTGTGGTGTGTAGTTGCTGATAAGTATTTGCTTCAGGTTGGAGGCCTGTCTGTAAGCCCCCCAGCATCCCTAGTGAAACTGATCCACTCCTGTTCAGATACAATTTTCTTTAATAAAGATCAAATGTCATGAATGGAATCCAAAATATGTACCCCCTTTTGGGCCAGCTAGCTCAGCTGGTTAGAGCGTGGTGCTAATAATGAAAAGGTCATGGGTTCAAGCCCTCATGTGTGGAAATGAGAGGGTGACTCCTGCTCTTTGAGAGCGGGGGGAAGGATAGCTCAGTGGTTTGAGCATTGGCCTGCTAAAGCAGGGTTGTGAGCTCAATTCTTGAAGGGGCCATTTGGGTCAAAAATCTCTCAGGGATTGGTCCTGCTTTGAGCAGGGGGTTGGATTAGGTCCCTTCCAACCCTGATATTCTATGATGAGATAACTGGCTCCGTGGCTGAGGGAAAAGTAGTGGACATTTTATTCCTTGACTTTAGCAAAGCTTTTGATATGGTCTCCCACAGTATTCTTGCCAGCAAGTTAAAGTAGTATGGGTTGGATGAATGGACTACAAGGTGAATAGAAAGCTGGCTAGATCATCAGGCTCAATGGGTAGTGATCAATGGCTCCATGTCTAGTTGGCAGACAGTATTAAGCAGAGTGCCCAAAGGGTCGGTTTTGTTCAATATCTTCATTAATAATCTGGAGGATGGCAAGTTTGCAGATGACACTAAACTGGGAGAAGTGGTAGATATGCTGGAGGGTAGGGTTAGGATACAGAGGGACCTAGATAAATTAGAGGATTGGGCTAAAAGAAATCTGATGAGGTTCAACAAGGACAAATGCAGAGTCCTGCACTTAGGACGGAAGAATCCCATGCACTGCTACAGTCTAGGGACCGAATGGCTAGGCAGCAGTTCTGCAGAAAAGGACCTAGCGGTCACAGTGGACGAGAAGCTGGATATGTGTCAACAGTGTGCCCTTGTTGCCAAGAAGGCTAACGACATTTTGGGCTGTATAAGTAGGGGGATTGCCAGCAGTTCGAGGGACATGATCATTCCCCTCTATTCAGCATTGGTGAGGCCTCATCTGGAGTACTGTGTCCAGTTTTGGGCCCCACGCTAAAAGGAGGATGTGGAAAAATTGGAATGAGTCCAGCGGAGGGCAACAAAAATGATTAGGGGTCTGGAGCACATGACTTATGAGGAGAGGCTGAGGGAACTGGGATTGTTTAGCCTGCAGAAGAGAAGAATGAGGGGGGATTTGATAGCTGCTTTCAACTACCTAAAAGGAGGTTCCAAAGAGGATAGAGCTCAGCTGTTCTCAGTGGTGGCAGATGACAGAACAAGGAGTAATGGTCTCAAGTTGCAGTAGGGGAGGTTTAGGTTGGATATTAGGAAAAACTTTTTCACTAGGAGGGTGGTGAAGCACTGTAATGGGTTACCTAGGGAGGTGGTGGAATCTCCTTCCTTAGAGGTTTTTAAGGTCAGGCTTGACAAAGCCCTGGCTGGGAAGTTTTATTTGGGGATTGGTCCAGCTCTGAGCAGGGGGTTGGACTAGATGATCTCCTGAGGTCCCTTCCAACCCTGATATTCTATGATTCTACATCTTACTTCATATTCTCAACCAGCTGTTCAGTCTCTGGATTTAATTGTGGGTGTTCTGGTGGTACTGGCATCATTTCTAAGAAAGCTGCTTTTGCTTGTTTCCTTTTGCTCCTTTTAGTTTTCTAATCTCTTAAGGCCATATCTGTCAATTATACCAGTTAACTCCAATTTGAGCTACTGGTTTCCTGCACTGGGAGCATAGGACCCTTCCTTAATATCTTTTTTTTTTTTCTGCTCTGCTCATCTCATTCTTGGTCTCAATCTACACCTGTGTGTTTCTCTCAATTTCTCTAGCAGACTTGATCTGTCAGATACAGCTTTCACTTGCTCATAGTTGGCAGAAATCCTGATTAATTTATCTATGGCACATACTGTACCTTCTTTTTCTCAGGATAAACCCTATGTCTCATAGAATTTCTATTGGAATCTTTAATTGATTCTCTTCCAAAGTAGCTATTCTTTATGGTGTCAATGCCAAAAAAAAAACAAAAACAAAAACAAAAAAAAACCACCACTGTAATATAAACAAAGTGGAATAGCATCATATTTACGTCAAAGATAATACATGATTGTCAAAGCTAATTAGGTGACCTTCCAGATACAGTTTTGCTGCTTACAATTCAAAAACAAGAAATCTTCAGAAAAGAAAATCAAGGAACACTAAGTGAGGTGTTTGGAGAAAGTTCATATCTCATTCAACTGGAACTTTGGCACCAAAAGCAAACACTGGGGAAGTCTGACTTTTTGCTGCACTTTTTTTTTTAAAGGCAGTTTTGTAAGTATTTGCATAATGTTATCAGCTTTGCCTGTTACTTTAGGGTATGCTCATTTATTAGGGTTACTCTTCAGGGGGAATTCTGTACTTCTATTAATGTACTGCTTGTGTCACTTGTGTTCTCATACATAACTCTACTTCTCCCTGCTGCAAGTTTCCTCCCAATGGAGCTACCCTGCAGGACCTAGGTTCCCCAAGGCTAGGTTCTTCCAGCCCCAGACTCAGACGAACACACACACACGCACACACACGCACACACACGCACACACACTTTAACAGAGCATGTCTGAGAGGACTGGGTTAATCAGCACTCCCAGGCTGACCCCTTTTATGTCCCTGGACTCAGTGGGCTGGGTCGAGCAGCACTTCCAAGCTGTCATCCTCATATGTCCCAGGTTCAGCACGTTCCTATCCCCACTTTCACATTATAATTGTTCTGGTAGTAACCCACTTGATGAGCAAACCCCACAGGATTTTTGTACCATGCAGTGATCTTTTAGCTTAGGTATGAGGAGCGTTGTTGCAGAGCAAATGAGGAAACCAAAAAACACCCACGGGGGCGGGGGGGAAGGGAGGGAGAGAGAAGCAACCAGCTTAATCATGAAAGTTATTTATTGCCAAGTAGTAACCATAGGGGAGCCAAACAAACAAAACAGTTATAATATTAAATCGAAGTTAAACTTGATTATAAAAGTCAGGTTTAGAAAACTGTAACTGATCACACAAGTCAGAGTCAGAAAGTGAAAGAGAGAGATTCTCACCACTCCGTGAAACTTGAATCGATCGGGGTTCCCAGGTGGTGGTGGTAGCTGAGGGTCCGGAGTGCTGGAGACAGGCAGAGCCCCCAGCACGATCAGTCAGGAGAAGATGAAGTCCCAGTGGAATTGATACAGATTTTGGATCCAGGCATCAGAACACTTACTTAAGCATGGGTAGGGGTTATGTAGGGAAAGAACAATGGTTCAAGGGAGAACACTAGATTTGTTTATGTGTAAACTGATGTCTCAAGAGAGTATACCAAAGTTGTTTTGTTCAGGCTAGACAATGGGAGTTGATCATTCCTGGCTATGGGCGGTGTTCCTTCGAGGAAGCTCACAATGCAATTAGGCAGCTTCAGTATTTTGTATACCAAAAGGATTTATTACTAGAATTGGTCTGATAACTACTGAGCTAGGTGTGTACAGGCGCGGGTTCATTAACATCTGGAGCAGAGATTCCCCCATCATGCAGTGCTTCCCTGCTTCCCTGGTCCCAGAGTTCCGTGCGGTTCTTGTCTTGGAATCTGTGTTCTCCATTCTGTATGCTAATGGCGATGCCTCCTTGTCTCATCTTCGATGCAAATGAGGCTAGGGGAGTTTCCTTAATCCTGTCATCCTTATCCCAAGGATTTGGTGTGTCTCCCACTGACTTTTCATTGCTTTTTGTAAGTCTTTCTTCTGATCGAGTTTTGGTTCAAGCAGAGGCTGGGGGGGAAGGTCTTTTGTGAGTCGGACAGGCTGGGTACTGCACCCTGGTTGCCCAAGAACACAGAGCTGCTAGGTAACAATGTGTAAAGCATTTTGAAAGTTTTATATATAAAAATTAAAAGACCACAACTTGATAACAGGTACCAGAAAACCCACAAGACAGACCCAGATTGTGAAATTTACAAATCTTGGCTTCATTGAAACTGCAAAAGTTTGCACTAGAAAAAATGTTTTTTTCAAGACAAATTATGATGATGATCCTCTTAATCTCATCAAAAAGCAGCTTACTGCACAATTAGTCCTATAAGACCAGATCCTCAGGCGATGTATATTGTCCTAGGTCCACTGCAGTCAATAGAGCTATATGAGGATCTGGCCCATTGACTTTGATAGAACTACTCATGGGTGTAGAATACTACTTGGGGTGAGCAATGGTCCCAGGATCTGATTTGTCATGCTTCAAGGTTTGTTCAGCAAAATCTGTTTTTTCCACAGCTTTGCCTTCAACCTGCTGACAAAGTAGCAGAAACAATTTTCGTCAGTGCTGTAGTCTGTGTCCCACAGAAAATGTTCATTCTATTGCCTTAGTCTGTTTGAAAAGAAAAGGGGAGGAAAAGTATTTTTCCTAACTATTGGTCCTTTCTGCTTGGTGATTTCTCTTTGTTATTAAAAAGCAAATAAAGCAGCAATATCTTAGAAGAACTAATTTCTGATACTTTGGGATAGAGACTGGTCTGAACTTTTAATTGAGCAAAGGGGCCTCTGTCTTGGGTGGGGGGGATAGCTCAGTGGTTTGAGCATTGGCCTGCTAAATCCAGGGTTGTGAGCTCAACGGGGGCCACTTAGAGATCTGGGACAAAAATCAGTACTTGGTCCTGCTAGTGAAGGCAGGGGGCTGGACTCAGTGCCCTTTCAGGGTCCCTTCCAGTTCTGAGATAGGTGTATATATATATAATCTCTCTCTCTCTATATATATATATAGTACCTTTCTCCACAGCACTCTACAACTTGATGTTTTGACTTTGATCAACACTCCAGTCTCCCATTCCAAATGTGTGTCATGAGAACTATTATTCTAAGGAAAAACAAAGTGGCTGCAGTTTCCAATTGGGTTGAAGGGACAGCTTTCTTTTTAACACCTTTCCTCCAAAAGCAACATAATTGCATTCTTACTTTAACTCGCTGGAGACTGGAGACACATACGGGTCCTTCTTACAAACATTCACTTATGGCTAGCTTGAGGCCTTAGGCTCAGCTCAGGGCATTGGCTAGTTGAACAGCTCCAGGGTGCAATTATGCCCTCCATCCTCTTCTGCTTTGGTGGATTGTTTTGAGGACTACTTTACTACAGCACTCTTCAGGGCACAATATATTCCCCTGTTTGTAGTCAGCCAGCTTCACTAGCTGCTGTGTATATTATGGGGACAGAGCCATGGCTCTATCAATTCTTTGTCCCTTTCTGTCCATTTCCCAATCACTTACTCCCAGGAAGAAATATGAGCTGCACAGCCTTTGCTGTCTTCCCCATGCCTCCTTGCCATCTCAGGAGCTATCACTGGAGCAAATCAAGCCGTTAGCTAATAGTAAGGAAACAACAGTGGCTTTGGTCCATATTTGTTAGAACTTTCTTCTAATTTATACATGGCCAATTGGTACCCATTTGTCCTTGTGCCAGCATTGTCATTTAGCTTAAATAGCTCTTCTCTCTCCTTCGCTTAACCCTCTGGCATATTTACAGAGAGCAATCATCTCCCCCTCTCCTCCCGCCCCTTCATTTTACTAATGGCCAAGCTCTTTTAGTCTCCTCTGCTAAGACAGGCCCTCCATTCCCCTTATCATCCTTGTAGCCCTTTTCTGTACCTGCCGCAGTCCCAGTTTGAATTCATCTTTCTTGAACACAGAATTGTACACAGTATTCCAGATGATATCTTACCAGTGTCTTTTACAATAGTATCTTCCCTATCTCACCTGACATATTTATTTCCCTTTTTTACAGCTGCATTACATTGGTGTTTGCATCCAGGTCAGTCTCTTCCTTTGCTGTTACCAGCTGATGAAACCCTGGTTTCTAGCAGGAATTCTTGTTGTTAGTCCCTAAGTGCATGACCTTGTACTTAGTACAATAAAATTTCATCCCATTTCTATCACTCCAATCCTCTAGGTCATCCAGTTCTTCCTGTACAATATTCTAATCTTCCTCCACCCACTAAGGTTTGGTTTGGTCACATTTATAGAAGAATTTGCCTAGTTTAAAAAAAAAAAAAAAAAAACACACACAGCCAAAAATTTCAGCAGTAACTTGAGGTACCTTAATGGGGCCTGGTTTTTAGAAGGTGGATGCTCAGCAAATCTTGGTAAGTTGTTTTAAATGCATTTGATTTGTAATAGCAACAAAAGTATATTGTGATTGAACAGCCAGTGTAATGAGAGAGCTTGTATGGAGAATTCCCTAGAACTACATTATGAGGAGTTGGACTAAAATATAATTGTAATTATATTACAACATACTTCATGCTGTGCTGCATACATGAAAACCCCTTCCAAATGCTATACACCAACTGCCTTGAAGAAATCTGATTTGATTTGAAGTCATTCCTAGAGTTGCAGGTGAGGGAATTGACAGTGATCAGAGGGGACTCCACAAACAGAAGGCTGTGGGGACAAAAGTTGAATTTTGGCAAGATCTAAAAAGATTTTTCCCAAGAAATATCCCATTATGCAGTAGCTAGCTGACTATTGCAATAAGTTACACCAGGGATGCATTAGTAAGCTATGGGTGAATGCCTCAGGTGCACTATAAGGGATAAAGCTAAAGTGCATTTAGCCACCCAAGAAGCACAGCAACAACCATCTAATGTACACCTTCAAGTGGCTCATTGCTATTGGTTTAAAATGTCAAGAACAGCTTTTACATTGATTCATGCCAGCTGAACTTCACTGATTTAAATTAGTAACAGCTGAGACTCTAGTCATGAATTAAAAAAATATAAAATTAATAGTGTTTTTTATATTTTAAAAACACTTAACTGTTACATTGCTTTCATGCTGGTGTGACCCCACTGAAATCAACAGAGCTCACCAATGGTGTAACAGAGTAGAGAATTGGGTCCTTATTTCATAGTTTAAAAAATAGTAAACAGACACTTTCTGCAGCATATCATTCTGCTAGAGAATGTAATTCATGGAGGGGGGAAGATTAAAACAAAATGTAGGGAGAAAACTGTAAACACCAGGCCCTAATACACCTCTGTGAAGTTGGGGGGAGGGAGAATACAATCCTGTCAAATCAAAGGGGGATCGCATTTTGCATCCACTTTGCCCATGTAAATGACTATTTACATGGTGCAGGGCATTAGCATCCCATTTCTCCACAATTTTTACTGTATAGATTGTAAAATATTTAGTGTAGAGTTTTTTGGGTGGTGTTGTTGTTGAACCAATTTTCTGGTCTTATGAGTCTCTTCTCCCTCTTTCCATCCTCCCAGTAGTCACTTCAAACTTCCTATTATGGAAACAAAACTGGGAACACTGACAATTACCAGATAATATAATAGGAAGGTGAATTGAAAGTGGCCAGGAAAAGTCAGCTTTAAATTGCTACTCCCAGCTCTCTCTTCCCACTGTAGACGTTCTTTGCTGCTGTTCTCTCTTACAGCGTGAACCAGAATGACTTGTTCTTTAAGAAAGCTATTCAAATAGGCTCAGTAGAACATGTGAAGTGGGCTTATGTACACAAGAGAGAGGGTCCCCCTTCCCCTGACCACCGTCACCATCTAAAGCAGGTTTTTCAAATCAAGATTCATCTCCTGCTTTAACTTCTTGCATTCAGGGGTCACTCTAACAGCTCATCAACATGTGCCTGAGCATCACAGCTAGGTTACACAGGGAAGTGGCAGTTTCTGTTTGATGTCCCACTGCAGTAGTAAGAGCAATGGGAGACCCCACTCATGTTGCCAACATCAAGCATTCAAAGTCACCCCTCTAAAAATCATGAGATGGTTTTACTATGATTTTTAAGACAAATACATTTTGAGTTCTTTTAATTTTCCATCGAGCCTTTAGGGTGTACTCAGGTCATGGTTTTTAAGTCTTTTCTCTGCAGCGATGAGGGCCTAGAAACTTACTTAAACAAAAAAAAGAAAAAAAGAAAGAAAGCGGAGAGTCTCATGTATTCACGACTCCAAGTGTTATGAGAGAGAGCTTCCCACTCACAAAAGGGAGCTGCAGCTAGAACCTCCTGGGGCCTGAGTTGTGCAACATCTTGTATGACAGGCTATTGAATAGCTGGAGACAGGTCAGAAGGCAGATCACAGTGATAAAAGATAAGGAAGCAGTCAGAGCTGCAGCCCTGTTTGTAACATCTCAGATATATGAAATCAAGGTCTGTTACTGTGAAGCCTCAGAGATTTCTGTGTCTTATTGACAGAATCAGAACATGGTGTGAGAGTGGGATTTAAGCAATTTAAACCAGGCACTATTGAGGGCTCATTACCAGATACCTAAAATAGAAGAAATCCTACCTGACCTTGCTAAAGCAAAGATATTTTCAGTGGTAGATGCAAAAGATGGATCCTGGTGAGTCCTATTAGATTAACAAAGCAGTTCTTACCACCTTCAGGACACCAGTAGGCAAATACAGATGGCTGAGAATACCATTTGGAATCAAACCGTTTGCAGAAGAATATCACTGCCGCCAGCAAGCTATCAAGAGGATTAGCGTAATAGCTGATGACATTTTAGTGAATGGTGTGGTGATACAATGGAAAAGGCAATATCAGATCATGATTGTAGTCTCACTAATCTCCTAGAAAGGGCCAGGGAGGTCAACCTAAAACAGAACAAGCAAAAGATGTGACTGCAACTCACTGAAGTACCTTACATGGGACACTTGCTGACCTCACAAGACCTGCACCCAGATCCAGAAAAGGTAAAAGTAACACAACAAATTCCCAAACCTTTTAATGCCAAGCCTCTGCAATGGTATTAGGATTTGTAAATTACCTGACCAAATCCCTACCTTGTCTCTCAGACATATGTGATTTGAACCTCTTAGATGCTTATTAGATATAGGTGCAATGTGGAACTGGCTACCTCCATATGACACAGTTTTTCAACCGCATTAAAGACTTGGTCACCATACACCCTGTGCTAAAACATGATGATGTGAAAGAACAGTTACCATACAGCAGGATGCCAGTGAAACTGGACTTGGAGCAGCCCTCCTGCAAAACACACAACTGTTAGCCTTTGCATTAAGGTCCTTATCTCCCACAGAAAGACAATGTGCTCAAAATGAATAAGAACATCTAGAAATTGTATTTGCTTGTAAAAAATTTGATCAGTACATATGAGGTCAAAAATCCATGCATATTGAAAGTGACTGCAAGCCACTTGAAGTCACTTTCAAGAAACCACTGCTAACAACTCCAAAAAGCCTCCAACATATGCTATTAAGAGTACAATGTTATCACCTATATGTAGGGCCCTACCAAATTCGCAGTCATAGGATTTTAACAATTGTAAATGTCATGATTTCAGCTATTTTAAATCTGAAATTTCAAATTTCATGGTGTTGTAATTGTAGGGGTCCTGACCCAAAAAGGAGTTGTGCGGGAGGGTGGGGGGTGTCTCACAAGGTTATTGTAGGGAGGTTGTGATACTGCTACCTTTACTTCTGTGCTGCTGCTGGTGGCGGTGCTGCCTTCAGAACTGAGCAGCTGGAGAGTGGCGGCTGCTGGCTGGGAGCCCAGCTCTGAAGGCAGAGCCGCCGCCAGTAGCTGTGCAGAAGTAAGGATGCATGGTATGATATTGCCACCTATACTTCTGCACTGCTGCCTGCAAAGATGGGCCCTCAGTCAGCAGCTGCCACTGTCCGGCCACCCAGCTCTGAAGTCAGCAGTGCAGAAGTAAGACTGGCATGGTATGGTATTACCACTCTTACTTCTGTGCTGCTGCTAGCAGGGCGCTGCCTTCAGAGCTGGGCTCCCGGCCAACAGCTGCTGCTCTCCAGCTGCCAAGCTCTGAAGGCAGCGCACAAGTAAGGTTGGCAATACCATGACTCCCCTAAAGTAACCTTGCAACCCCCAATTTGAGAAATGCTGGTTTCCACTGTGAAATCTGTATAGTATAGGGTAAAAGCACACAAGAACAAATTTTATGGTGGGAGACCAAATGTCATGGTCCGTGGCATGTTTTTCATGGCTGCGAATTTGGTAGGGCTCTACCTATATGTATGCTATGAAAAAGGAACCAAAATGTATATAAACAGACTTCCCATCCAGAGCACAAGAATCTGAAACAACTGAACAAAATGATGAAATCCTTTACTTAATTTAAACAAAATCCCCAAAGAAATAGGAATATAGCTGATTTAATTAACACTTTGTTTCCCAGCAAGGACTACAGAAAGTCTGTGAGCATATGCTACAGAATAAAAAGCTACAAATTCTGACATCTGTTATTTTAACAGGATGGCTGAACACGTGAAGAGGCACCAGAGGCCACTTGTGAATACTTGGAACTATTGTGGTGAACTCAGTGTGCAGGACAACATTACATTCAAAGGCAACAAAAACTTGTACCTAAGGTTTCTTTTCTTAAAGCCTTATCTTGAATACATCGCAGCCACTGTGGGATAGAAGTGTGTCTACAGAAGCTAGGGATGTAGTATACAGGCCAAATATCAGTGAAATTAAAGATCTGATAAGGAACTGCAACACATGTGCAAAATCTCAAGCAAGTCAGCAGAAGGAAACTTTGAAGATACATAGCATTCCCAGCAGATCCTGGGGCAAGGAGATAATTGACCTTTTTTGTTGTAAACAACACTTACTACCTCATCATACTTGATTTACTACTCTGAATTTTGGGAATGAAATGAACTATCAAACACCACTATAGCAACTTCAGTAGGCACAGCATGCTCATATAATGGACCACAGTTTACCAGCAAGGAATTTGCACACTTTGTCAAAGTTTGCAGCCTCTCCCTACAACAGTCAGTCCAATGGCAAAGCTGAATCAGACGTCAAAATTGCAAAAACTCTCTTAAAGAAAACCTTAAAGAACAAGTAAAACAAGTGGCAAGCCATTCTGGTGTGGAGAAATACTCTACTGAAGGCATGACCTGTGCAATATCTAATGTCCAGACACCCACACCCATTGGCTGTAGATAACCATGGACTATTAAAACCTGAAGCAGTGGAAGGAGTCACAGGTCAAGTAGAGGAGAAGTGCAACAAAGTTTTAAAGCCTACTATGACTGTCAGGCCAAAGGCCTTCCAGAGATACAATCTGGAGAACCAGTAAGAGTGAGTATTTCCTCAGGACAGGTCCCTCACATGGAAAAGGTCAACATGCCTGAAGCAGATAAATTCCCGCTCCTGTACTGTTGCAGTTGGTGAACATACATATTGCTGGAACTGTAAATTAATCCATCCCATACAATATCCTACAGCCAATGGAAACCCCATAGAGAGTGAAGAGGAACTGCAAGATCCTCCTTACAATGATACATGGAATACAATGAATTCACTGCCTAACACACAAACACACACACACACGCACGCACACGCACCCCCACCCAGAGGTGGAACCAATGACAAGTTAAATACAGTAGCCTTTTCTGGTACCATGAGAAGTATTCACACATGAAATGACATTAAACCACCTTCCATGTACAAAGACTTTGACCTGACTGATTGGTAAACCATTAACCCTCCCAAACCGTTCCAGTTGTTGCATAAATTCTGTGAAGTACCATTTTAGTATTTATTGTTTTATTACAGAACCACATCTTCTTACTGTCCTAAACAAATAAGACTAAGAGGAGGTTATGAGAGACAGCTTCCTACCCATGAGAAGGAGCTGCAGTTAGAACCTCCAAGGGCCCGAGCTATGAGACATCCTGTATAATGGAATGTAGACTAGTCAGCACCGGGTCATAGGGCAGATCACAGTGACAAAAAGATAAGGAATCAGTCAGTGCTGCAGCCCTGTTTGTAACGTCTCAGATATGTGAAATCAAGGTCTGTTACTGTGAAGCCTCAGGGACTTCTGTGTCTTATTGACAGAACCAGAATACCATGAACTGGGGGCTTTAAGAAAAATGCCAAATATTGAGAGACTTGTGATAAAATCGCAAGATGTGTCAACAATGGTGACCATTGAGTCGTTCCTGAAGGGGTGGGAGTCTCATCATGTGCTCTCACGCGTGATCAGCCAGTGAAGAAGTCAGAGTGATAATTCCACCCCTTCATGGGGTGGTTAGCATGGCTAGCAGTACTAGTCTACAGTGCTCACTTGGAGGAGCTGTCAGAGGAGCACAAAGACTGGATTTCTAATCAAACCCTATCTGGGGAGGAACTTTTAATCCTTTCCTCCCTGCTCCTTTACTCACCTGCACAGGGCCAGTCACAATAGCTGCTTATTTGTATATGCAAAACTTTACGCTCTTGGTTTTACGCACAGCTTCCCCTATTTGTGTACATAAGCCCACTTCACCTGTTCTACTGAGCCTATTTGAATAGCCTTCTCTAGTAACCTAAGTCACACTCGTACATGCCATAAGAGAAAACCACAGCAAACAACTTCTAAAGTATGGCAAATCGATGTAGCTATCAGCCTCTGGAGTACTACTACAGGCTTTAACAGACATGTTACTAGATTCCCATTGCACATGTTTAACACATGCATAATATCTCTGCCATAATGGGAGCCTAGGAACATACTGACTGCTTTTTTTCTCTTTTTTTTTGGTCTCTAATCACACATAATCTGTGGATGGAGGGAATGGAATGTTTTCCTGAAATATTCCTCATCATTCAATGGTGACTAAGAGCCTTTTGTGTGCAGGCTGTAGTTCCCAGGACAGATTTGTATTACTTGCCAGTAACAGTGGTTTCCTGGAACACTACACAGTGACTAGTCTTTATGAAAACTGCCTCCAGGAACTGGTTTAAGAAATAAGGTTGTTTAATACCTGCACTGAGTTTCCGTGCAAATAAAGACAATGATCCAGGGCATAATTCTCCTCCCATTTCCACTGATGAAAATCAGGAGTAGTTCCATTGATGCCTGTGGATTACATTAGTATGAAACTGGTGGAAGCAAGAGGAGAATTACAGAACTCAGTTGTCCACTGTATCAGGGAGCTAGTTGAATAATTTGTTGTGAATATTCATTGCAAATTTTGCATTTTTTTCCATAGAATAAATTGGGCCTGACTGTCAACTGGTGAAAATCACAATAGCCCTACTGAAATGGGGGAAATTTCTCTGATTTACGAGAATCTGGCAAATACTTCCATTATTCCACAAGCTCTACCTAGTACTAGCAGCAAAACTTAGTAATAGCACTGTCTCAATTCTATTCCTTCCCCAACCTCATCTCCAAAATTAATGTCTGTTTGTTGAAACATTAGCATCTCCTTGAGAGAGAGAGGCCCCCCTCTCATATTCAGATAAATTATAATTCAAAATGATCTGGACAAACTGGAGAAATGGTCTGAAGTAAATAGCATGAAATTCAATAAGGACAAATGCAAAGTACTCCATTTAAGAAGGAACAATCAGTTGCACACATACAAAATGGGAAATGACTGCCTAGGAAGGAGTACTGAGGAAAGATCTGTGGGTCATAATGTATCACAAGCTAAATATGAGTCAACACTGTTGCAAAAAAAGCAAACATCGTTCTGGGATAGAAGGAGTGTTGTAAGCAAGACACGAGAAGTAATTCTTCCGCTCTACTCCATGCTGATTATGCCTCAACTGGAGTATTGTGTCCAGTTCTGGGCACCACATTTCAGGAAAGATGTTGACAAATTGGAGAAAGTCCAGAGAAGAGCAACAAAAATGATTAAAGGTCTAGAAAACATGACCTATAAGGGAAGCTTGAAAAAAAAAAAAAAAGGGTTTGTTTAGTCTGGAACAGAGAAGACTGAGAGGGGACATAACAGTTTTCAAATACATAAAAGGTTGTTACAATGAGGAGGGAGAAAAATTGTTCTCCTTAACCTCTGGGAATAGGACAAGAAGCAATAGGCTTAAATTGCAGTAAGGCAGGTTTAGGTTGGACATTAGGAAAAAACTTCCTAACTGTTAGGGTGGTTAAGCATTGGAATAAATTGCCTAGGGAGGTTGTGGTGTCTCCATCATTGGAGATTTTTAAGAGCAGGTTAGACAAACACCTGTCAGGGATGGTCTAGATAATACTTAGCCCTGCCATGAGTGCAGGGGATTGGACTAGATGACCTCTTGAGGTCCCTTCCAGTCCTATGATTCTATGAAATACAATGTAGTTAGATTATTATTAATTATTATTATAGGCAGAGGTGGTTGGGCCATCTATAGTCATGGTTGCCCGACACTTCCTATTGATTGCTGCACAACATAGCAATCATGGCTGGCAGACAGTTCTTAGAGACCACACAGCAGAAGAGAGTCTTAAGGGGGGATTTGAAGGAGTGTGGAGGTCTTACAGATCAGTTCAGGGAAGATATTCCATGCAAAAGGAGCAGTGTGAAAGAAAGCATATAGAGACCTCTGGTGAGATGGGGGGAAAGCTAACAAATGGGAATTCAAGGGTGCATCACTGGCAGAGCATAGGGCGAAGGTGGTAGGTGCAATGGGATAAGAGACAAAAGCAGATAAAACCAGTGTAGATAGGAAGCCCCTGGATACTATATACTACTGAAAAGGGATAATAAGAACTTGGGCTAGATTTTTTTCCCCCCATCACATCCATTTGTATTTAAAAGCAATCCCTTAGCAGTATTTGAAAGCATAGCAGTGTTAATTAAAGATGGGCATAAATCAAAATCCCACCTCCACCATTTGGAGTATCCAAAATCCAGTCCAGAAGTTTACATTAACTCCAATATCTGAGGCAAATTCCAGTTTAAAAAATTATATTCTAGAAAGTACCTAAATTTCCCCTGGAAGTTTGTTAGGTACTATATTTTCTTATAGTCCTTATCTCAAACTGTTGTATGGCATTATATGCTTTAAAACCTCTTCTGCATTTCATAAGAATACCTCTGTGGAATCTCTATTTGTAGTTACTTTGTGAATATTTTGGCATCCCTCATGAAGAAAGCTGATATAAAAAAGTTTAGTGAGTTATTATGGATCTCCTCCAAAGCCCATTGAAATTAATGGAAGACATCCATTGACTTCAATGGACTCTGGATCAGGCCCTATTTCTTTACAGCATTTATACCTTGCCAGACAAATAAGCTGCTCCCATAACAATGCCCTGAGCTCTGTATTGTCCCAAATGCCTACCAGTAAATTGTACTGAAAGACATGCATCAAATAGCTACAAACTCATTGTGCCAAAGCTGTTAAGAAGCTATCTTTTTCTTTCTCATTGCAGAAATTAAAGAATACTTTCTCATGGGAGTGGGGTGGAGGAAAGCAAAAGCATTTTGCACATTAGAGGGTTCCTGACGGGGGTGGATTATATTCTCTTAATAAAAGAAAAGGAATTGGGTGACCAAATATTTTGAAATTTAGGTAAGAAAATATTTAAAAATAGAGCAAAATGTGGTTTCATATTTACTTCCTCTATGCTAGAAGTACCTGCTTCCTTTGTTGTAGACACGCAGATCCCGGGAGGAAAGCTTTCCTTTGAGTGCCACAGCAGTTTGTGTACATTTCGCATAGAAAATCTAATCCTTTTAGCGAGACCTTTGCCAAGAGCCTAACAGGTAACAATAAGACCATGGACTGAGTCCAGGTCTCTTCCTGTAAAGAATATTCTACTTCTAGCATCTCAAGCCTTCTCTATACTAAGGACAACTTTGAAAAGATTTCCTTGATAATACCAGCAAAAGACAAGGTGGAAAATTCCCCCAGTGAGTATATAAGGCCTTAGAAGTTTGATATTTGTAATTCTGTACTCCCCAGAAACTAGTGCAAAATTATAATGAGGTTTTTTTAATGAGGAGCACTGAGCTTGTAGGCAGCTAATATTCATATTTTTCATACTCAGAACTTGGGATTTTCTTCCCCACCCCCATTAAAAAAGAAAAGCAAATATTAATTAGCCTCCATACATAACCCTAATATTTACTATATCTTGTTGGGTGCAGTTCTCTTTGAGTTACGGTAGTTTGTATTAATTAGTCTCATTATTATTGATTTGTATGGACCTGATCTAAAGCCCATTAAAGTCAATGGGAAGACTTCCCACTGACTTCAGTGAGCTTTGGATCCAGTCCTATTTGTGTACCTATTCCTGAATAAAACACAAGAGAAGACATGGTCCCTTACAATCTTGCTGTGGCCCTGCACCTCATCAGGAGTGACAATGACAGGGGAACCAGTTCCTCTTTTCCTCCTAAAGAAAGGGGATGTGGCATGTAGTCCTCATAGTCCCCTTCTCCTTTATTGGCAGCAGCAAGACCCCAGTAGTTACCCCTGTAGCTGGCATGTATCTGCTTCGATGGGTGGGCCAGGGCCGCTGTACTCTTCTTCTCCTATGCTGCCCCCCTCCCACGCACACCTGTCTGTTGGAGTGATGTTCATGCACCCTTGAAAACAGTGGGTCTTGGAGTTAAAATGTCATGGAGATGCATGGGTCAAAGATACCTCCCAGAGCTATTGTTTCACTCTTTCTGCAGACTCAGGCGGAGATCACTGCTTTGTTTAACCTAAGGTAATATTTTCCAACTTTTCTTCACTATTGTGAGGGCTAGTCACTTTTTTAAAAAATTAAATGAAAGCTTACATTGTGTTGTAATCACATGACTTCAGGAGCTAGGGTTTTAGGCATAGTCCCATAGGGTTTGTTACATAAAGGGACTTAGGCACTGTAATGCTGAGTGTCATGGTGCAGAAACACAGGTGCCAAGAGAACTTTTACTCTGAAAACATAGGTACCAAGTAAGCGTGGGCCTACCGGGTTTGGCAGGAATTTTGTGGATCACAGTGGAGCCAAAACAGGGACTTAGGCACCTAAACTCCAGACTTAAGTTCCTTTGTAGATCCCACCCATAGTGCCTTAATCCAGCCCTGAACATTAGTCCGGTTGGTTAAGTACTTTGCTCAATCATGACCTAAAAGAGGGAAGTGACATGATCTGAGTATAGACCAGGATGAGTATTTTGGTTGCTGCATTTCAAATGGACAACGAGACTGAGATGGGAACCAAGGAAGCCAGAGAGAAGGAAGAAGTTTCAATTGCCGAGGGGGAAGATAAACAAGGCACAAACAAGCATTGTTAGCACAGTGATGAAGAAGGGTAAGGTTTTTGAGATAAGGTGGAGAAATATCTATTGGGAGTTGCATGTGCAGAAACAGGAGGAAAAGGGAGTTCAAAATTTACATTGAGGTTACAAAAACTTGAGAGAAGTGGAGAAGTCTGTCAACAGTTCAGGAGAAAGTGTACAGGGGTTGTGAGGAAAGATGAGGAGCTCAGTTTTTGCCACGTGTATTCAATTACAGAAAAATTCTTCATTTGCAATTTATTTTCCAACACCAGTCAGTAGCTTGGTCAAGAAACATATATAATGCCTTGAAAGTTTCCCTTTATGCAGTCAACAGTGTTTGATTAAAAAGTTCTGATACAGGTGATGAAACTGTGAAGTTAAATTGAACCTGTGAATGAGAGCACTAGAATCCAAATAGTTGTCCCATGAGAGCATCTTATAAAAGTATTACATAGCAATAAAATATTCAGATAAATTGTAATAAAATAAGTTTTACTTGTATTACTGTAGTGCCTATGATCTCCAGACACGGATCAGGAACCTAGGTTCTGTACAAACACAGAACAAATGGTCCCTGCTCCAAGGAACTTACAGTCTAAGACAAGGTGGTATTTGGAAATAATGAGACAATCTTCACCTCCTTAAGATAACCTTAACTAGAAGAGGAAAAAAAAGTTAAAATGGGATAATGTAAAAGCAGTTATGCTCATTTGGTGCCATACAGCTATGTGCAAAGTTATATATAAAATCAAGATTATTTAACTCACTACAGGAGTCTGAGCAACTGAACTGCCCTTTATACTTCATCCTGTAACACTGTAAAGGCCATATGATGGATATAGTGTAAGATTCAAGCTCCTCTGATAGAACTGATACACCATTATCTTGTGGCATAACCATATAGTGGGAACGCCAATCCTATTGATCTATATAATTAACCAATATCTAAGATATAGTGTCCTCAATTCATGGCATTTCTATCTTTTTCTATACAAGAGGGGTTAACAACATAAGCCAGAAGTATTTTAGATCTTGATGGATTTTGAAAAGTGTTTGTTTAATTTTATTGCATATTAATATCTTAGTTGGAAGTTTTCATCCCTGATTTCTTTTATTATCTGAGAGTCTGTGGATATCATATACCCGGTATTTATTCAACCTCCAGCCTGCACTGCCTTAGAGGATTATAAAACTGAATAAAACCAAGCTTTTATGCTTTGCATTATTATAGCTTTGAACTCAATTAGCTAGTCAGTATTAAAAAAAAAAAAAAAAAAGAAATTCCTTAGGAAGATTAAGCTGAGTTTGCATAAGGCATCTAGTTTTCAAATAGTCCTGAAATTATTGATTAAAATTTTAAATCCACCCATTTAAAAACAAATTAGAATAGCATCTGGTTTAGAACCAGACCCAGTGAGTTTTTAAAACATAGTAGCTTTCAGAAATCATAAGCCCAAATAAGCTCAATTAAATTCAATCAGAAAAAAAACCCAGGATAGAAGTGGTGTGTTTGTGTGGTGAAGAGTCACACTGTGGCCTGTTAGGGTGTGTCTACACGCAAGTGTCAGAAATCCTCAGAGCCGGAGTTGACAGATTCAGGCTTGCGCTACAGCAGTAAAAGTAGCTATGTAGGCATTTGGGCTTGGGCTGGAGCTCAGGCTCTGAAATCTAGGGAGGGAGTAGGTTTCTGAGCCCAAGCCGCAACATCTACCCAACTGTTTTTAGCACTGTTACACAAGACCTGCAAGCCTGAGTCTGTCAACCTGGGCTCTGAGACTTGCTGCTGTGGGCTGTGTAAACTTACCCTCAAAGGCATAACTGTGGTTGGTGCTCTGTGGACTCACCCCTCAGTCCAAACGTCTGATGGAGTGGTGATGATTTAAACCACAGTAGTGCTCTATGGGCTCGATCCTGCATGGTTCTGAACACTCTGGACTTGACCTAGCAAATCACTTGAGCACATGCTTAACTTTAAGCACATGCATAGTCCTATCAATGGAGTTATAGCAGGGATGAATCTGAATCCGAGACTATGTAGAGGGCAAGAATTTCATAGCACATCATGTGTTAGGGTGCTTTGAATACCCCTCTATCTAAAATAATAAAAACAAATAGTCACAAAAACACCACTGACATTTGTTGTTGGTGGTTTTTTTTTTTTTTTTTTTTTTAAAGAAACTACAGTTTGTCCCTATGTTTCTACCCCTTATACTTCACAAAATCCTTGAGACACTACATCGTTGGGTGGGTCATTGGCAGAGGGATTGAACTGGGGATCTCAGCATGAAGTTCTGCTTCCTGAGTTAGAAAACCCAGCTGTGTTAGTTAAGGCTGTAGCAGGCTCATCCATCTCTCAGCATATGTCGGCACAACAAGGACTAGCCTAACAGAGCTAACTTGAATCTAGCCAATGTAACAATAGCAGTGAAGATAGTGCAGTGGTGGCTAGTGCATACCCAGGGGGTCCATGCAAGGCTTGTACTGCCTGCGTTGTGCTGTCTTTACTCTTGTTGTTACCCATTGTTACTGAACTGGCCACCTCCCAAGATCCACCTTGTGGTTACAGGTTGCTCTGCAGGTTACAGGTTGCTCTTCAAGGGGTTGCTATAAACTCCGCACAGGCTTTTACAAGCCCAGAGACAACAACCCTTCTTAGGAGCTGATTTATTAAATGAAAGCTCAAAAATAAGCACAAAAGTCTTACCCCATCCTTAAGGTGGCATCAGTGCCAAATTCACCTGGTGCCTTGGGGTCCTTCCTAACTAGAGCAACATCCTTAGTCTCAAGGGGTGTGTCTACACTGCATAGAAAAACCTGGAGCACTGAGTCTCAGAGCCCAGATCAATTGACTTAGTGCCTTGGGTTTTTCTGTACACATACCCTCAGTCTTCCCTACCGTAATCTTTAGCTTCCCTGGCTTCAGCATTTTCCCTATAGGAAACTCTTACTACAGTTTTCTTATGAATTCTTATTTTATTATTCCTTGTCTTCTCTTCCCCAAAGCTTCCTGTTGCTCTTTGCAAGAAAATCAGCTCCTCCATACCCAGCTGGTTCTAGTAATTAATCACACCTATGGTTGCCAACTCTCCAGGATTGCCCTGGAGTCTCCAGGAATTAAAGTTTAATCTTGAATTAAAGATTATGTCATGTGATTAAACCTCCAGCCAAAATTGGCAACCCTATGTCAGACTCCATCCCACATGTGGCAGGGAGGGCTAATTGGACTGTGGCTAGCCAGCTCCAGGCCTCCAGCCCTTAAAGGGGCAGGTCACCCTATCACACCCATGTTAGCTGGAGTCAAGCTAGCCTGGGTAGGCTAGCCTATGCATAGCTTGTGCTCTGTAGCTGTACTTTAAATGTCTCCCAGCTCCTATTACAGGGGGACAGAGCACCATGCTAAGTAATTGTGGGTTACTCAGCCAGGGAAGCTTGTCCCAAGCTTCAGAGGTTCACCCAACTTAAATCCCTGTAGGGGACAGCATGTGTAGTGAACCATGTATAATGATCATCTGTAGCTAGGAATTCTGAGTTGGACTCTGACCAGTACTCAACATCTCTGAACATAGTTGGGGTTTTTCATCTACAAAATTGCCCTTTTCCTTTTCCAGGCTGATTTTGAAGTGTAACTAGTGAGAATGTTTTTCTCTCTCCAAGGTATGGGGAGGGGACTGAGGTTTTTTTTTTTTTTTTTTTTTTAATTCTCTTGCAGATGGTTGCAAAAAATAGATACTTCCTTATTTCCTTTTGTTAGCTTTTATGAGAGAATACTAAAGTGTTTTAATGAGCCACACAGATGAGGAAGCTATTGTTCAAGATAAGTGTTATGTTCCAAAATGTTCTTGTATTATCATCGGTAAAATGAGTGAAAAAGTTAATATTTTGCTTGGAGATATGCTAATCCCCATGAGGTATTTTAAAACTGTGATAAGGCTTTTTAGTCATTTTATGTACTGTACATTGTGTTTAAAAAAACATAGGTACTGGGCAGATTTTAAAGGCAGGAAGAAAACTGAAATAGTGATCTTAATGTAAATTATCTTAAAGTAGAGCGTCTTTTTATTTGGTTGTTCAAATTACATTCTCCCATGGGTTTGGGTTATTGACCAAGGCTAAATTATGCATATCTGAAAGCAATAACGTTTGCTTTCTGTCACTGACGCATTAATGAGAACTTGCAGAGTACTACTACAGAAATATCAGTCCATAGTACTTTATGTTGTGAATAGCCCCATTTTCTTCAAAAATTCCACCGTGCCTCCCCCCATTTTTTTGGTCTTTTTCAGTAGCAAAAAAAGAAAACTAGGGGAAAAGTAGAAAGTGGAGAGAGATTCAAACTCAAAAAATTTCAGCAAAAAATGGAACATTTTTCAAACTAATTTTAAAAAAACCACTTCAGTGCAAAAATATTTTTGAAAATTATCATGATTTTTTTTTTCATTTCTTTGGCCAGATCTAATGAAAATCACTATTGGAGAGATCAGAGATAGAGAACAAGTTGGAAAAAATAATTGAAGGAGGAATCAGAAGAAGAAAGAAGTCCTGTGTCTCACAAGAAAAGGAAGACTGCTCCAGTAATAGGAGGCAGTTTGAAAGCAAAAGCCAAGAGTGGAAAGTGACAAAATGAGCATTAAGGAGTGGGAGGAGTGGCCAGAGTGTGAACTGGTTTTGAAAGAGAAAACAAAGGCAAAGAAAACAAACTTTTTGGGGCAGGGACTGTCTTGTTATATGTATGTACAGTGCCTAGCAAAACGGGGCCTAGTCTGTGACTGGGGCTTCTAGATACTACTACAATGTAGTACTAATAAGATAGAGGTAAAGGCATTGTAGGCTGGCAGATGAGTTTGAATTTGAGAAAAGAGAAATCATGCTAATGCAGAGGGCAAGGAGAGGGTTGACCTGGCTGGAGCTACAGGAGAGGGAGATGATGAAATTGTGCTTTCTTCATTGTCATGCTGCAGACTCATACGTTTAGTTCTGGCTTTGCCTAGTTCCATCCCCTGTGTACCAACCAAGACGGCAGCCATCACACCTAGATAGACAAGACTCTAACTGAAATGCATAAAGAACTGCTTCCTAGGTGGCTCAACCAAAGCAAGAACTACATCCATTCCAGTTTGGATACTTCCATCGAAGGTGAAGACCCCATCGAAGGTGGCAGTAACACATTCCCTTCCAGATTCTGTGCTTGCTTGTGAGACATTGTGCCTTGTGCCAGCAGGCTGTCTCCCCAGCCCTTTATGCAAGTAGCTGTCACTCCCACTTTCCTAGAGTTGTTTTTTTGTAACAAGATTTAGCCCTTTGTGTGTGTATGTTTTTGTATATAAAATCTATCAAGTTCCAGCCCAAGAAATCAATTTTTCCTTTAAGCTTATCCAATTTACTTCTGACTGCATTAACATTCAGCTGCTAGTCCTACTCTGTAACTTTGGATACTTGATTTCATGTCTTGTAAATTGTAATTAATCATTTCCTCTCTACTGTGAAAGGTATAACAACAACATCTACACTGTCTATGGATTTTTATCTGTTTACATTCAACTGACATTTTACTGACGTTAATTGTACATATTGTTTGAACCAACAAGGTATAAAATTAAGGGAGCAACCTTTCTAATGAGTGGAACTGTCACAAATTCCTGACTGAATCATTGGTTTATTTAAATTTGCAACTGATCCTACAAATATAGACACAGCAAAGGAAACTGCCAGCTAGAAATAAGAAAATCAAGAGTCGTATTCACCACTGGTATAAACTCCCTTCATTTAAATGGAGTTTTACCACATTATATCAGAGGTGAAGTGACCCCCAGATTTTCTCAGTGGGATTCTGGATACCACAGGGATTTTTTTTCCCCCCTTTCAATTTCACATCCCCTGAGTGGCAAGAAAACTGGTGTGACATAACCCAAATTCTGTTCATTAGTCCCAGTGTGGATTAATTTACTCACAAAGTAAGTATGTTGTTTACTAGATACTTCTACAAAAAAATATTTCCCTAATGTAATGGTACAATCTTTAAAATATATATAATCCTATTTCATATAGTTTTGCAAAACTGCTCATTGAAATTGACAAGCATAATACATGCAAATTTTCCTGAGTTAACATCCAATTGAGATGAATACACATTTTATACTTCGAACATGTTTCTTCAGATATATACTTGAAGACTCAGAGTTTGGGGGAAGGGGGAATTTTTTTCTTTTGTACAGCACCTAGCACAATAGGGCCCTGGTCCATGACTAGGTTCTTCAGAACTATGGTAATAAAAAATAAGAATACAGCACTGTTTGTATTTGGAAGGTTCTCTCTAATAGAACTGGCTATAAAATGCTAATCCCCTTTTTTCTCTCCCAAATCAGGACAAAAAGGAAAAGAAAAAAAACCTCACCATTTTCTTTTTTATAGGACGGTATTTCACTTTCTCCCAAAATGAATTTTTTCTGGAAAGTGACAAGAGCCTTCCAGCTGGGCAATTGAAATTTTCCCACAGAAAATTCTGATTTTTTGTTTAAAAGGGCATTTTCCATCAGAAAATAATTTCAGCAGAGAATTCCTAGCTCTACTTTTTACATCCAGTTGAGCCAGGTAAATACTTATTAAATTGCAGATTAAAGTTTGTAGTAATTGATGGGGTAATATCAGTTAGATCCTGAGAGCAGATGTTAAGGAACCAAACAAATCAACAAAAATCAGGTATGATATGTAAAGGAGACCTGCTTTGATACTCTAAAATTAAATGAAGGGGAGAGGAAATATCATTCAGTTGTATTGTTTACTGGAGCTATTTAAAATCTACACCAGAAGAAAAGCAAAACTACTTGAAGTTCAAGTTTATTTATATGAATTAAAAAATAAAGCCTGTAACAAAGGGTTGTAACACACAAACAACCATTTTATCCCCAGACTCAACATCTTCCTTTGTAATTGCCTATTATCTACTCACCCTCCACCATCACAGGGTTTCCTTCTCAGGAACTTTCGCCCAGCATGCCCTGGGAATGGCTCTTTAAATTTGTCTAAGAACAGCAGCTGCCTCCCTAATGTGGCCATTTTGCAAATGACTGTTAGGTGGTGCATCTCCTTCTCTTCTAGTGGGTAAGTGTTCCTAATTCCTGATATTCTTTCTTAGTTGTTTGTTTTAAGGAAAGTGGCATATCCACACAGGCCCTTTCTGGCTTAAATATAGTTTTGTATTTTAAAAATTTAAGTATGTTTCTTTCATGTTTGTGATGACCAAATAGCTATTTTCTAGAATTTCATGGTAAAGCAAAATTTGGGTGGAATGAACTTGCCTGATGCAAAACAGCAGATATTCTGGTGTGAAATTATGCTGAAAAATATTCCCACACTTTGCTCAGCTTTGCTCTATATTTTTCTCTTTGAAGTTTCAGTATTCACCAGTTACACCTGTATTCTCCTTCTATGGGCCAGAAAGGCACCTAGTCTAGTCTCCCAGCTCCTAAACCATCACCTCTCTTGGGTGGCGATGTGCATTTCTCTCCCTTCTGACTGGGGTATTTCTAGGCTGCACAGTTCCCTCGCTATACTGTGATATCCCCAGTCAAAGAGGAGACTGCCTAAGCAGGCCTGCTTCGCTTCTCTCCTCAGAGAGGCTAAACAGTTGTGATTGCCCACCGTTATAAGTTATCATACAGCTTTTCTACGCAGACACATTTATTCTTAAGGTGAAAGCATTACAGAAAAAACATACTAAAAACAATTTTAAAAAGCCCCTACATGTATGCTAATAAGCTTTCCGGAGATCACCCCCTGACTCCAACAAGGGCTCTTTAAACTCCACACAGGAGGTTTACCTTTGGCAGGACAGTCCCTAGGGGCTGAGAGGTCTGGGGTGGAAGTGACAAATCTGTCACTTCCGGGACCAGCTGCGTCAGGCAATGGTGCCTGCCCGCAGGGCCCCCCCAAAGTTTGAGGCCCAGAGTGTTTGCCCTGATTTGCCATACCCCACGGATGTCTCTGACCTTTGGTCACCAGTTTGTAACCACTTTTAACCACAACTAGCCTCCCCCATAAATTAGAGTCCCTCCTTTATCCAGTTTGGGCCTTTGAAGAGACTATGAATAGATAATATGCCAGACAGCAGGTTTCTCGTCAAGGCGTAACTTCAAAGGGAAGGCTACAGAGCTGCGTAATTTGCATTCCCCTCTTTCCAAGTATTTCCCAGGAACCTCACTCAATTAAAAATTCAATCTTGTCTGGGCCATTGTTTTTTTTAAAAAAAATCCTTTGAAGCACATTGGTCCATCTCCTCCTTAGACTATCCCCCGATACCATGTAAATATTTGTATATTTAATACAATGACCTCCTAAAATAATTAAACTTAATCCAATAAGATTTAACTTAATTCAATAAGATTTGTCCAGGATATTGTCATATTTGTCAGAAGCACATCCACAGAGAGTGTCGCACATCCAGCTTTGTCATGTGGTGAATCTGCCTACATATTTCCTAAAGCTATAATCATTTTCTTACACATACAGAAAGCTTGTAAAGGAACTGAAAAAAAATTGTAACAGAAAAGAATAAGAGCCAAACTTTACATACAGCCTCCTATTTTATGCTAGTCACAAATACCATTAATACATTCTCTGAAGGTTTTTAAATTGTTTAATCAGTTTCCAGCTGCAACAGAAATAGAAGAAAGTAGCACCTCAGCTTACTCAACAAAAGTGACAACCAAGTACTAAATAATGAGACTCAAAATATCACCCCCAAAGTCATAAGACTGAGGGTGCTCATGCTTCATTCCACTTCTGAGATCAAAAGAAAACAAAATCTACTGAAAACAATATTCCCACTAATGATTTGTATGCCCTTTGGGGAACCTTTCACACTAGGCTCACACACCAGAGTAGTTAACATAATTGGAAACATCTTGTGTTTTTGTAACTTCTCTTTTCATTGCTTAAAAAAAAAAATCTAGTGAAAATATATCCTGATTGTCTCTAACATCAGGAGTAAAAATATTGCCCAGAGGTTAAAGAAAAGTGTGTGTGCATGTTGCCCTCAGCTTTAGGGCAATATAAAACAATTTTAGGTGCTACTTTTGCATTTCAGTAAGTCTGTCTTTGTCAGATCTGAGATGCCTATTATAACAAATGTATGTGCTGCTGTCAGCAAAGAGCACAGTCTAACCTCATTAAAGCCAATGGGAATATTGCCACCAACTATGTTAGAAGCAGTATCAGTGTCTAACTTCTATAAATTGCATACATACACAGTGGGAGTTGAGACAAGAACCCTTGTCCTCAAGTTCAAAAAAATACCTCTCCTACTTGAACTAAATTAGAACTTCTTTTAGCTTAGAAATTTTTAAACCGAGGTCAGCAGAGGACTGGTTACTTACATTGTTTGGGCCCATCTGCATTATTTCTAGTGACTGCATTGCATTAAAAGACAGCTAACAATACATTCAATACATTTTAAAATATTGTTAATACATAAGCAATTGCTGATATTGGTACAAGGATTATGTACAATTATGAATGGGAGGGGGTGGTCATGTGATATTGAACACAAAGGAGATGGTTCACAGAAGAACCACTAGGCTGATCCATGCTGAAAGTGTGTAAGAACCCCAACTATAGCTAACGAGCAGTAAGTACCAGTTTCTTAGATAATAGTCTTTGGAGCAGGTACTATCTCTTACCATATATTTGCACAGCACCTACAGCAATGGGGGTTTGAGACTGAGTGCATCATAATACTAATCATTAGAACTGGTAAAATTTTGATTGAAACTATTTTTGTCTTTTTGACCAAAATGAACACATTTTCACAAAAAATAATGTGGGTCAACATTTTTCATTTTTCAGTGGAAATGTTTCAAAGGGAAACACCTTGAATAATTTTGTAACTTTTTTTTTTAAATCTGTTTTGTTTTGGGGTGGGCAGGAAACACTCTCCCTTTTTTACTCCCTCTGCCTCAAAGGAGGGATAATAAAGGTTTAAAAAAAAAAAAAAAAGAGAGGCAAAGAGTGCTAGAGTTATCTTCTATGAGCCAGCTATTTAAGGGCAACAACACAAAGCCAGTACATTTCAATATTACTTCAGTATCTGATCTTTGATCCTGGTATCACAGTATTACCTTTTCATCCTAAAGATGATCTCTGGGGACTGGGCAAGCCATCTTCCCCAAAAAAAAAAAAAAAAAAAAAGACAGAAAAGAGGTAGCTAACTGCCCCAGAAGATGGGATGAGAAGGGGGTCAGAGGTGGATAGAGGTGAATAAAAGCCAGAGTCTATCATATTTCTTCCCCATCCCAGGTGTAGGGAAACTTCACTTCTCACAAGGTCTGGCATCCTTGGGCAAGGGGATGTGTTTCATCGCCACCACTTTGATTTCTAGGATTCTGTAAATGGGGGAATCTCCCCCCCCCCTTCCTTTCTTCTTCCTCACTTCTACCTGTGCTCTTGCATATTCATGTTTCTGAACAGGGTCTGGTATGGATATCTAAGAGGATTCTGCAGCGTGAACTCTCACAACCAATGGATTTTTTTTTCTTTCCAAAAATGCTTGTATCAGGATGTAGCATGATAGTGTTGTGGTGTTAGCAGGGCCTAATAGAGACTAATATTATATTAAGAGAGGTTTTTCCAGTTTTTCACTTGACTTGAAAAAACTATATTACCTCATGAATGAAAAATGGTCAGCTAAGTATGAAGAGAAGAAACTGCCTCTCCAGCTACACAATTGCCCAAGTGCATAATAAATGGGCATTGCCTTCTTAAAGGCTAACTTAAGCAATGAATTAATTGGAAAAATAAAGTGGTAATCAGAAATGTTTGCAAGCAATGTATTACACTAAACCTTTCAAAATATGTTTTCAAAGCAGCTTTGAAAGAAGCTACAGTCTGAAATTGCTACTTAACGTGTTGGGTTGGTAGTCTCCTTCATTGCTGATTCAGGTCCTCCAAGGTCATACCAACTTCACTTCAAGCATTGTTTTGGATGTTATCACGCCAAATGAAACTTTCTCTGCTGTGAATGGATTGGAAAATTGGGATTATTTTTAGTGCTTCTAGATAAGAATAATGGATATTGTGAGCTGGCTGATACAATCCTTTCAGGCAGCTGATTCCCTTTGAAATCGATAGGAATTTTGCATGCCAAAGGGCTGCAGGATTGGAAAAAAGCACATAAAATTGATTACGCATTAATTTTTCTGCAGCTAATAGCAATTCAAACTTATTTTACTTGCACAGTTAAGAGCTTTTTGACTCTGCTGTATACTGAAACTGTAGTGAAAGGAGTAATATGTGTTGTGCTCATTGAAGACCAGCTTTCATCCATGCTCTGCCCTCTCCAAGAGAGCTTTTCTGGTTCCTGAGTTTGGTTCTCCCCTTCGGAATTCTAGGTATGTTTGCTTATCTGCCTCAAGTGTCCCTTCCCACTGTCCCAGCTCTCCAGGACTTGCCCAAGATGGGCAAGATTTAGTCCTGCATCAGCAACAGCTTTTACAGACATTATACAAAATCACAATATCAGAGGCCAACATCCTGCAGAATTAAATATATTTTTCTCTAGGAAAAAAATGTATTGGGACCTACTACTTTTGTCTAGTTTTGAAAGGGCATCAGGCATCAGACCTTATAAACTGTAACATTTTTTTAAATCTGGAAAGATGATTTGTGATTATTTTGGAGGCTTTTAAGGCTCCCTGTGAGCCCTGTATGGTTGGACTCATGGTAACAAAGGCACCTTGTTTTACAGGTAGAAGGATACAGAAACTAGTCCTAATAAAATTAAAACTCTAAAGCATACATACGCTTCACCACTTGTGAATAATGGGACCCTGTCAAAGTCATGCTGATAAAACCTTTATAATTACAAACTACACCAGTACATATTCCCTATATATATACAAACTTCTGTAGAAAGTGATTCACATTATGCAAGTATGCACGTTGATTACAATTTCAGAAGTAGTCTTAACTAATGAAATGTTCTGGGCATGCAGCAACAACTGAAGTCTGGACCAGCTGTTCTAGAAATGTTAATGTGTATCTTTCAGGTTAGATTTCATCTTCTCTCTTTCTGTAAAGAACCAAATTTACTTCCTGATCTTTCGGGGTGGGGAGGGGAGTGAAAAGATTTTCATTCCCAATAATATTCTGACTGCAAGAAGGACATATTGAACAATGCATTAAAACAATTCTTAATATAGCACCAGACTACTTGGGATAGTAGCCTTTGTGTAGTATCTTCTGAAATAACCAGCCTTTAAAATGACACAGGACCAAATTTATTCTTAGAGTATTAAAATCCATGGGAGAAACCAGGGGTGAATCAATGGAGACAAACCACGGATAAATTTGGTTAATATTTTTCCTGCTGAATTTGCTAACATGTAAGGTATATTTACAAAATATAAGTGCTTAAAGTGCTTTGCTCTGTTTTTGTAAACCTGTTAAAACTCCCTAAATAAATAGATTTTTAAAAAGTGGTTTTCTCCCAAACTATTTAGAATATATCCTTTCATTTACACTAGACACAGTATTTTAAAGTTAATAAAGAATAAAATATGCCCTGCCAAATAAATAATACTCCCTTTTGTTAAACATACACATTAGATTAAGTGCCTTTTTTTCATACAGTGCTTATCACGTTAGACAGAATTCATTCTGTCATAAGAGCAGATGGCTTGGTTTGATGGAATGTGTTTCATTCAAAGAAAGGATTGAATAGTTTGAGAAAATGAATTTTGTGGATGGATTAGACAAAGGAACATGACTTGTGTTATCTATGGAAAGCACCAACAAACTGATTTTAAAAACGTTCTGTATGGAATGGATTGGAGAGGTTTAAAACATGCACTTTATTGATCAAACAGATTCAGAGGTCTGACAATCAGTAAAATGTGTCCATAGAACTCAATGGGGGTGTTTTTCATCCAGCTGCACGCTCCACAAATTGTATTTTCTCATATGTTTCAAATGATCCCATCAGTGCAATGCCATTCCCTCCCTGCTTCCTCCCCACTCCCCATAAAAGCCTATTTTTTTCCCCTGTGACAAGAGAAGATATTTGGTAAAACTCCTCAACATGACTCTAATTTCAGCAAGCAATACATGGAGTCAGGTTCCTCACATCCATTAAATACATTCATTTTAGACCTAGCAAGGCAGGATGGTCCATGGTTTGGGTAATCCATGTAAAGCTTGGGAAACACTGATTCAAATCCCAGCTCTGCTACAAACTTCCTATATGACCTTGCCAAGTAACTTTGTCTGTGCCTTGCCAGTAAAATGGGGATAATAGTACTTCACAGGAGTGTTGAGAAGATAAAAACATTAACAGATTGTGAGGCAGTTGGGTATTATGATGGTGCGGAACATGTAAGCATCTAAGATGGATGAAGATGGACTCCTATAAGTGCTGCACAGACAGAATTCCCAGTGATTAACGAGGAGGAGGCAAAAGGAGGGCAAATATTACCTTTGTTCTTCAGCAAATTATCATATATTAAGTACTACTGGAGGAATAATGTTATAAACAGAACCTATTATTCAATGTTTCAGAGAAAAGCTAAGACCTAAAATGGTACAAAAGAAAATAATTCTCTCAAAACAAAAGTGTATATTGAACTATGACTATAAGTTGTATTTTACAGTTAGGGTGATGCCAAGTGATTTCTATTCCTCATAGATGGGCTCTGTTATTGGAAAGATAAACTAACACAGCTGTATTTGCTACTAGATATGGAAGGTCCTCAAGGACCTACTTGAATAGTGCCAAGGAGCTTGTTGAAGGTTTAATTGAAGATAAGTGACTGTTACTGGCATACATATTACGCAAAAGCTTTCAAACTAAATGGCAGCTTTAGGTTATTTCTGTCATTTTTTACTATTCCCTGTTTTATTGCTTTTATCATCCTTTGTTTGTTGCTAATACCCTCATAAAAGTTCATAATGCTGCTTAATACAGCCAGATTGAAGTATTAGTAGATTGTTCATTAATAATGTTAACTGACCAAATTTAATGAAGGTTCATTAACATTCATAAAACATAAGAGACTCTAAACATGAAATGCAACATTTTTGCAAACATGGAAGTTCATGAACTTAAACATTTTTAGGAATTGGCATGAGCTTTAATTAACGAAATATCAAAAACAAGTCATAGTCAATTTCTAAATGTTTGAACTCTTTTGAATCACTCATGAATTCATAATTCAGTACACCTGTAAGAAAATATTCCATATGTAGTTAATAAACAAGGGCCTGTTATGGGCTGGGCATAAGCCACTGCCCTTCATCCAAAAGATGCCATTAAGCTCCTTTATATAACTTGGGTAGCTGAAACAATAGGAACCTCCACCCAAAGTAAGCACATGTCATTACTCAAAACAAAAGCAGATGCAAGACATATGTGGGTGAAGGGCTTCACTGGCTATTTTTTTAGGTGAAAGTGCGTGTGTGAGAGAAGGAGGAGAAACACCATAGAAGGAGACAGAGAAGGCAGCAAGGAAACACCAGACAGAAGCACTAGTAGAGTGATCCTGAGAAAAAGCTAAAAGAGAGAGGCTAGGACTATGAGCAAAGAAACTATCTCCTGTTGTTTGATTCCATCTGTGTTCAAGGAAACAAGACTTGTACATCCTTTGTACATAAACAGGATTGATTCAAATCAATAACTATCATCAATTTCTCCTCATAATGGAAGAACCCCAAAAGTTGTCAAAAAGGGATAATAGGCCTTATCCTTTAAATCTTTCTCATGCAGGGAATCCTTAGTCATGCATGCAGTTCCATTACCGGGGTGTTTTCTCATGGTTTCTTATGGAATTACTTCTTTGAATGAGGGTTACCCATCTGAGTAAAAATTGAATGATTGGGTCCTCAAATGGTAATTTCATCCAATCCTAGGAGTCTGATTCTGCTCTTGTTAAAGTCGATAGGTGTTTCAGTGTAGGGTCCTAATGTTTATAAAAGTGCATAGGACTAAAAGCACTGTACAGCTGTGGTTTGAATGGTAACACTCTGCAAATTCAATGGTGTTCACTGTATTGTTTGAGCAATTTACACATGTAAGAGACAAGCATGCAGTTATCAAATCTCCCAGTGATAACTGCACATGGCTTCTAGGAATGCTACTCATAGTTGTATATAAGTGCCAGTAACTGCCTCTCTGTGTTCTAAAAGTGCAACTAAATTCCTGAATAAAAGTCACCAAAACTAAATACAATGAGCTTCCCTAGAAATTGCCTGTGTTCAGAACAACTCTCACATCTCTAAAAGCTGCTAATTAAAACAGTCTCTTTCATAAAACCCTCTATTTCCTGTTGTTTTTGGTCAATCCCACCCATCCATTTTCCATTTGTTTCCTCTACTACCCAGTTGCAGTGACTCATTCCAAACCTAGTCAATGTCAGTCTGTGCATCAGCCATTGAAGATGTTTGAGGATGATTCAAGGTGCTCCTCCCACCAGGGCTAAGCATGCTGCCAGTGCTGAAAAACGTTCACCCTATTTAAACGTTCCTTTTCCGTGTACAGCCCATTTGTGTACTTCATACAGCAATGAGTTGATAGCACTTTTCATCACAGAGATGTCCACAAAGCTTTCAGATACTGGGGGCTAGATTGTGTTTGAAAGCTACAGCCCATTCTCATGTGCAGAGAATTGGGGGGGAGGGGGAAAACGCATCACAGTAGGACCCCCTGAACACAAATCAGCCTCTTGAGGATTCCTATGGAGAGCACAACAGAGGCTAGCTAGGAAAAGGGGAGAGACAGGGCCTGTTCTCATTCCTCCCCATCCCTTTAAGTGCCATATGCAGTGATACACTGTGACTGGCCCTTGCATAGAGATGAGAAGAGATGCACTGTTCCATCTCACGGTGCAACTGAGCAGGCCCAGACAAAATCTGTTCCTGAAAGATAAGTGAAAGATATAATTAAGGCTTCCATAGTTTAGGATAAAATTAATTTGCAAAACAGTTAATAATTCATTAGCTTACAGTTAATCATAATGCATGTAAATCAAAATGCGAAAGATCAAGGACAGAGACGATTCTCCCATATGAGTATAATCTATGTTAAATCATGCTTTGCTTTAATTCTCAACCCCATTCCTGCTCCCACTATCGTTCTGGAAGTATGTCATCTTTTTAATGATAAAATGGATGCTGCATTTTAAATTTGAGTTGTATCGCCAACACTGTCTGGATTTTTATGTATACAGGTAGGAAAGCATTTTATGACTAGGGGAGGTCTGATGATGTGACTTTCAGAAAAAGAACACTTTATGAAAATTATATGTTGCTCAATGAATTGTGCGCTTATTTTCAGGCAATGTTAAATGTTTGAGGCTTATCTTCAAAACATGTGTAATCCTTTCTCCCACTGAGCTGCAGGAGAAGGGACCTGGCAGAGAGTTGGACGGTTCATATGGGAGTGAGCCTGGGTGGAGTACTTTGAGAGGTGTCACGATTTCCTGGCAGCTGGAAGCAGAGAAACTGTCAATCAGGAGGAGCCTCCAAACCTGTGTATGAAATGAAGGTTTCAGATGATGTTAATAATTAATTAATAATATAAACTACTCTTTTCCTCAGTTGATCTCAAAGTGCTTTAAGAAGTTGCTCAGTAGCCCCATCCCAAATTTGCGAATGGGGAAACTGAGGCACAGAGAGGCCAAATGCCTTGCTCAATGTCACCCAGCGGCAGAGCTGGGAATCCAACTCCAGGTCTCATGAGTTCCCATCAAGCCTGCTATCCACTAGGCTACAGTGCCTCCCATTGGCTTACATTGGCTTTGATCAAGTGTGTGTGTGTGTGTGGGGGGGGCATTGCTCTCTCATGACCTGCTTGTCCTGCTGCCTGCCTCAGATGCTCCAGTCTGCCCCCATGTTGGTGATCTGGGGAACTTCTCAACCTCTCCTCCTACAGGCAGTCACAGGGAGTGGGGCACAATGAGGGCTGGCTGGCTTGCTTGAGACAATATATTTCTCTCTTGTTTTTCACCTGACAGACTCCAAGCTAATGGTTGAAATGTGATAAACTTAAATGCTTAAGAAAAAGCACCAAAACCCTTGTCCTTGAGTTCAATATGTATTATCAGTTTTTTATTATGGTTTAATTTATCATGTTGGATCCTTGTTTTTATTATTCACAGAGGATTTGTTATAGGTTGAAAGAATTTGCTCCAATGCTGAGACAAATACTCTAGTCCATCCATAGAATAATAATAATCAGACCTAGCACGTCTATAGTGCTTTTCAGCTGTAGATTTCAAAACACTTTACAAAAGAGGTCAGGATCATTACAGATGAGGAAACTGAGGCACCAAGAGGTGACGTGACTTCCCCAATGTCTCCCAGCAAGCTAGTGGGAAAGCCAGCAACAGAACCCAGCTCACCTGCCTCCCACTCCAGTGTTCTAGCCATTAGGCCACACACCAATTTGCACCTGGATTTCCATGCACTATGGTGACCACTCAACTATTTGGCACATGCCTTCTTCCTCATGTGGTAGGAGATCTATTGGGGACTAGTTAGTGATGTCACAAACTTGAAATAGAAAAAAAGAGAGAGACAGGTATTTTATCGCCTGTTATCTATACCGGATAGATATTTCCAAAATTATTCAATTCCAATTTAGCAGGATAAAACTCAGTACCATAAATGAGCTTCACTGTTGTTATGAGTTACAATAAGCATGGGGCTGGCCTTACAGTTAGGTAGTAAGTAACATTGCTAGGAATGTGTTTTTATTTTTGTAAATCTTCATCAATTACTCAAGCTATCCCTATGGGGAAAAAACAGTATAAAGTCTGCAAAGAAGTTGGCTTCCTGATAATAAAATACTTACTGAAACAAGCAGGGGTAAATGGATGCTCCTCCCAAATTGTCTGGACTTGTTCAATGTTCACTCAGTAATTTTATTCATAATGAGCAAATCATTTCAAACACTGGAGACTTGTTGGATAAGAGCCATCCCTTAATAATCTGCACTTTTTGGAGAAAGGCCCCTAGCTACTGGAGACTTTTAAGCTGTGATAACGTTTATCATGACAGAAACATTTTTCTTTAATGGGGAGCTATCAGAATTCACAACCCATATCTAATAGTAGGTCCAGGCTTCAGTTCTTGAACCAGGATGTTTAAGAGGGAAAGTGGCGACACTAATACAATATCTCAGTTGTTACCTATCAGTTGTTACATGTAGCTCCAATTTGTGATTTCCCAAGACACAATTATATGCATCCAATCTAACTACGCTAGTACACTACCAGGATAATCTCTTATCTGCAGCATGCTGTCCTTGTCTAGTTGAATAGCTCAAAAATTCTCCATCAATCACAATCCTCAAGCCAAAGTCTGCCCGGATTCCCATGCCATGGAACCCCATATTATTCAATGGGCCATCACAAAGCAAGGAATAAGCCGGTTGCCTTTGCTTGGATGGTTGCTGCTTACTTTATGAGCTGAGTAAGTGTGTGTATAAATTGCTCTCATTAGCAGATGCTTGGGATTTCCTATGCATAACTATTATTAATCCCAATGATCCAACACTCTGTCACCTTCCAAATGATACTCTAGGATCCAAAGCTTTAATACACTTACATACCTTTATCCAACACATACAAATGATTCTTGGTGGAATCAAATTATAAGAAGTCACCTTAGAATACACACTCCTTGTTTTAACTATGTCAAGTTAACAGGCCTGATTCTTCATTGCCCTGGACCTTGTGTGGTCATTTATATCCATTGAAAATGGTTGTAAACCATTATTATTCTGGCTTTGGTAGCATTTTACATCCACCTGGCATTCCCTTTGCAAAGCTTAAATGTTTACATTACGTTCAAGATAGTAGAGAATCAGTTCAAGCATGTTGTAACTATATCCATAAAGGTTTAGATTTCAATTATGCTGCATTATAGACATGTTTAACTATGAGTCATTTTAACTTGCAAGACGCTAGATTGAATGCATGATATACCCTTAAGAAATGGAGGCAAAACAATTTTGGAACTAGGCCTAACCAACTTAAGAAATAGCCTGGGTTCTTTGGATCTTCATGCTTATTTTATTATCTTTTCTTTTACTTTTGGAAATTAAAAAAAAAATGTTGGAAAGAGAGTTCATGCCTAAGTGGATTTCCTCTGGAACTGCCAAAAGGATTTAGTGCCATTTAAATAAGGGCTGTCAAGCAATTAAAAAAAGTAATTGCGATTAATCACACTGTTAAAAAATAATAGAATACCATTTGTTTAAATATTTTTTGATGTTTTCTACATTTTCAAATATATTTATTTCAATTGTAATACAGAATACAAAGTGTACAGTGCTCGCTTTATATTTATTTTTGATTACAAGTGTTTACACCGTAAAAAGATAAAAGAAATACTATTTTTCAATTCACCTTGTAAAAGTACTGTAGTGCAATCTCTTTATCATGAAAGTTGAACTTACAAATGTAGAATTATGTACAAAAAAACTGCATTAATAATAAAACCATGTAAAATTTTAAAGCCTGCAAGTCCATTCAGTCCTACTTCTTGTTCAGCCAATCACTCAGAGAAACAAGGTTTTTTACATTTGTAGGAGATAATGCTGTCTACTTTTTTACAATGTAACCTGAAAGTGAAAACGGGCATTCTCATGGCATTGTTGTAGTCAGCATCGTAAATATCTCACGTAAATATCCAGATGCAGTAAAGATTCATATGTCCCATCAAGTTTCAACCACCATTCCAGGGGACAATCGTCCACACGGCCATGCTGATGACAGGGTCTGCTCGATAACAAAGCAGTGCGGCCCGACACATGTTCATTTTCATCATCTAAGTCAGATGCCACAAGCAGATGGTTGATTTTCTTTTTTGGTGGTTTGGGTTATGGAGTTTCTGCATTGGAGTGCTGCTCTTTGTCAAATCTGCAATGAATGTGTTCTTAAAATGAACAACATGTGCTGGGTCATCATCTGAGACTGCTATAACATGAAATATATGGCAGAATGTGGGTAAAACAGAGCAGGGGACATACAATTCTCCCCCACAGAGTTCAGTCACAAATGTAATTAACGCATTATTTTTTTAATGAGCATCATCAGCATGGAAGCATGTCCTCTGGAATTGTGTCCGAAGCATGAAGGGGCATACGAATGTTTAGCATATTTGGTGTGTAAATACCCTGCAATGCCAACTACAAAAGTGCCATGCCAAATGCCTGTTCTCACTTTCTGGTGACATTGTAAAAAAGGAGAGGGTAGCATTATCTCCTGTAAATGTAAATTGCCTTAGCAATTGGCTGAAGGAGAAGTATGACTGAGTGGACTTTTAGGCTCTGAAGTTTTACATTGTTTTGGTTTTGAGTGCAGCTGTGTAACCAAAAAAATCTACATTTGTAAGTTGCACTTTCATGACAAAGAGATAGCACCACAGTACTTGTATGAGGTGAATTTAAAAATACTATGTATTTTGTCTTTTTACAGTGCAAATATTTATAATCAAAAATATACACTTTGATTTCAATTACTACACAATACAATATATATGAAAAACATCCAAAATATTTAATAAATTTCAATTGGTATTCAATTGTTTAACAGTGCGATTAAAACTGCTGTTAATCACGATTAATTTTTTTGAGTTAATCATATGAGTTAACTGCGATTAATCGACAGTCCTAATTCAAATCATTCTTTGTGACTGACAACATGGATTGTTTGCGATGCTGGTGAGATGGTCTATACAAAATAATGAAGAACGAGTTCACTTGTAATGTTTGTTATTAGCAGGGTAATAAACCATATTCTCCTTTAGTATTGATCTTGTACAATAGTAAGGATAATATACTAACTTGACATTGAGTGAGGACAATGACTGTTAATAGGTGTCCATTCTCAGATCTCTTCCAAAGTCTGAACTCTGTATTATGCTCAGAGTTTGATTATGTTTCACAATTCTGTAAATATCTCTGGTCTCATTAGTTCATTTTTTTTTTTTGGCACTGAATTACTGAAACCTCCTTATTCATCCCAAAATCTACATCTTCAATAATTTTGAATGTGTTTACTCTTTGTGATGATATTCTGCCCTATTCAGTTTTATGTCATCTTAAAAGCCTGTTTTTTAATTCCCATGCACTCTAAATCAGTACAAGCTTAAGAATTATAGAGAGTGAGTATTATAACCATCTGCATGTCTGCACAATAAACTATTTCTTTTTATTGATAACCTCTGTTTCTTCCTCCTCTGCCAGTTTTTAATTTGTTACAACAGTGGTGGGGAACCTGTGGGCCAGATCCGGCCCCTTGCTTTATTTCATCCGGCCCGTGGCCCCCCTGCAGGGCTGGAGCCGCGAGCGCTGTCTCATCCCACTGTGGGGGGGAACCCTGAGCCTCTGCGCAGAGGCATGGGAAGTAGAGGTGTGTGTGTGGGGGGTGATGCAGCACCCCCAGGTTGTGCACGGGGTCCCACACCCGTGGCTCTGCTCCCACCCTCAGCCCCCTTACCCTTGTCTGTGTCCTGCCCCCCCACTCCCAGAGCCATGGCCCAGTCTTTGCCCCAGCTCTGGGGAAATGGGGCATGGACAGGGGTAAGGAGGATTCCAGATAAAAAGTTTGGGGACCACTGGCTTTCAGCACCCGCACTGTAAAAATTGTTCCAGTGCCACTGCCTCTGCGACCCCTGACCCCATGGGTCTGGGGCTCACCCTGATGCAGGGGGAAGCCCCGAGCCTCCGCCCTGGCAAGTGAATGGCCTGTGATTAATTTTTTCTGTGGGTCAATGGCCTGTGACAAAAAAAAGTTTTCCCCACTCCTGCATTACAGTATTTCTACCACATTTGAATAATTTTATAAATTAACCTCTTACACAAAAGTTTTCATGTTATCCACATTTTTTTGTCCTTTATCATCTTTGCCTAGCAGTTCACTTATTATACTGCACTTACAGAAGTCAGGGCAGGTGGCTCAGTTATGCTCTTTTCTGAGTAAGAGGCATTAACTGTCCTTTGCTAAATAATACATTTGTAAAGGTTATATTGTTTCATATCATATCCCCTGATCCTTTGTTAAACCTTTGAACTATATTAGCCACGGACACCCCTCTGGTACTTCCACTGTCTGTGATGAGCTGCCCATGATATTTGCCAAAGGCTTTTCTACTTCCCCTGCCACTTCCTTCATAATGATGGGATGCTATCCATCTGGGTCTCTTGCCTTGTCAACATTTATTACATTTAATTGCTAGGCTATATGCCATTTCATGATCAAAAAGACTCAGAACATTTTGCTGTCTTCCCCCCAAAATTCTGACCCCATCTCCAGAGTGCAATCATCCTGTTTCTTTTTGTCAGATCTAAGACAAAGTAATTTTCAGAATCACAGCGATATACATCTCACTTACCATACACTTTCTCTTGGTTTCCGTATTGGTCCCACTCACTCTCTGCTAGGTTTATTAGCTTGGGATTAGGGAGCATCATAATTTTTCCATCAAAGCTGTTTATTGGTTGAAAATTGAGGGTTTGATACAACAAAATGTCTTTAAAAGTATCTGCTTTCCATGAATTTTTTTTGGTGGGAAAAAAATGAAACTTTTCAGCTGAAAACCAAAGCACTCACATGATGCAACACCTCCTATTTCAAAGATAAAGATTAAGAAGTGGCACAGGATCTAGAAAGGAGAGAATGAGAGAAGAGAGGGAGGCATGGAGAGGGAGGAAGGGAATATCTAGTTTGAGATCTGGATCTAGAATAAGATAAGGACCATACAGCATTTTTTATGTTGTAAAAGTGTCTTGCAGCATTTCCCAGGTCTGGGAAAACAAGTCCATTTTTTCCTCTTAGAGACAGGTGATTCTTTACATGAACTCTAGATAACGTAACCAGAAGAAGTGGTAACAGCTAATTTAGACCCCATCATCTTGTAATTATAGTTGGGGTTAATTATGTTTTCCAATGTGCATTACTTTTCATTTATCAACATTGAATTTCATCTTCCATTTTGTTGCCCAGTCACCCAGTTATGTGAGATCCCTTTGTAACTCCTCGCAGTCTGCTTTGGACTTAACTAACCCGAGTAATTTTTTTCTCATCTGAAAAATGTGCTGCCTCACTGTTTGCCCCTTTTTGCAGATAATTTATGAATAGGTTGAACTGCACTGGTCTCCATACTGAAAACTGACCATTTATTCTTATCCTTTGCTTCCTGTCTCTTAAGCAGTTACTGATCCAGGAGTAACTGCTAGCGTCTTATCCAGTGACAGTTTACTTTGCTTAACAGTCTTTGGTGAGGGACCTTGTCAAATGCTTTCTAAAAGTCCAAATACACTCTGCCAACTGGATCCCCCTTGTCTACATGTTTGTTGACCCCTCAAAGAACTCTAATAGATTGGTGAGGCATGTTTTACCTTTACAGAAGCCATGTTAACTCTTATCCAACAAATTGCATTCATCGGTATATCTGATAATTCTATTCTTTACTATAGTTTCAACCAATTTGCCTGGTACTGAAATTAGGCTTACTGTAATTGCTGGGATCACCTCTGCAGCCTTTAAAAAAAATTGTTGTCAGTATATTAGCTATCCTCCAGTCATCTGGTACAGAAGCTGATTTAAGTGATAGGTTACATCTCATAGTTGTTCTGCAATATCATATTTGAGTTCTTTCAGAACTCTTGGGTGAACACCATCTGGTCCTGGTGACTTATTACTGTTTGTTTAATCAATTTGTTCCAAAACCACCTCAAATGAGAGTTCCTCAGATTTGTCTGGGAGAGTTCCTCAGATTTGTCACCCAGAAAGAATGGTTCAGGTGGGGGAATCTCCCTCACATCCTCTGCAGTGAAGACCAATGCAAAGAATGCATATAGATTCTCTTCAATGGCCTTATCTTCCTTGAGTGCTCCTTTGGCACCTTGTTTGTCCAGTGGCTCCACTGATTGATTGATTGGCAGGCTTCCTGCTTCTGGTGTACTCTCTTCTGGAGTCTCTGAATGTGTCCACATCTTTCCAAAGAATGGTGCCTAAAACTGGACACAATACTCTGGTGCCAAGAAGAGTAGAACAATTACTTCTCCTGTTTTATGTACATCACTTGTGTTAATAACCCCCAGAATGACATTTGCCTTTTTTGCCACAGCATCCCAGTTGACTCATATTCAATTTGTGATCCACTATAACCCCCAGAATTTTTTCTGAAGCATTGCTGCCTACCCAGTTATTTCCCATTTTGTACTTGTAGATTTGATTTTTCCTTCCCAAGTGTAGTATTTTGCACTTGTCTTTATTGAATTTCACCTTATTGATTTCAAACCAATTCTCCAGATCACTTTGCATTGTAATCCTGTCCTCCAAAGTGCTTGCAATCCCTCCCAGTTTGGTGTCATCTGCAAATTTTATAAGCATGCCTTCCACTCCATCTTTCAAATTGGGCAGCGTTTTTAAGTGTCTAGTTTTTTTGGGTGCCTAACTTAAGACATCTTGAAGGTGCCTGATTTTCAGAGCGCGGGTACTCAATACTTTCTGAAAATAAGACCCCTTTTGGGCAACCAAAACTTGAGCGAATCTAAAATCACTGCTTACATTTTAAAATGTTGTCCTTAATCATTACTATCCTAGGCTCTACTTGAATCTGCCAGCCAGCAGCGAAGGATCTGTATCCCAATATTAGAAATGGTCTGGAGTCAAGATTCTAACACCCTGAACTTGGAAGCTCAAACTTTACTTGCCTCATTATCAATCCCCAATCTATTAAAGTTTCCTATTCAATTATTTGTTTAAGCAAATGACTGTATAAACTTTGGATCCATGTTATCTGTAATTCAGAGAGCAGTACCCTTTTCAGCATAAGGAAAATCATACAATATTAGCAGTGTGCCAAAGTAGCTCTATAATTCTCTATCCATATATATACATATAGTAAATTTTGACCTCGAGACTAAAAACCAAGTATCATCCATAACTAAATGGATATGACAGCAAGCTTATAGAATGCTGCAGGCAAGCATCTTGGAACAGGGCAGGCTATAATGTAATTTCAAGGTTTGAAGTAATACAGTGTGAAAACAGCACCTACAGTTTCATTGGGTTGGAATGTCAGTATATTACAGATAATAGAAGTAACCTGTATATTTATGATACTCCTTTTTTAGGCCATAGAGGATAGCTGTAAGATTGGATGCTGCAGAGAGATTTAGTGTGGTATGCAAGTTTGTATTTACATTCACAGAGGAAGATATTAATGCGCATCATTTAATTAAAAGTCAGCCTTACGGACTGTTAACTTTCTTGTAATTTAATTCTACACATCTGTTAAATGAAATACAGACCTTTTTGTGCATTCTGATTACAAGTAAATCTTCCGTTTAATTCAAGAAATGCATACTGTGTACAGTGAGCTATAGCAAACTGCAGTACTAACGTTTTCCTATATATGTATAGCTGTCTATAATCAAGGCTAGAAGAATTTTGTTAAGCAGACTTTGGGACTCCTTATAAGGGCTGTGCCAGGGAGGGAAAATGGTCTTCTGGTTCAGGCACTGTAATGGAACTCAGGAAATCTGTATTCAAGTCCTGCCTCTACCCTCATTTCCTCTGTAACCTTTTGGCAACTCTGTCTCTTTGTGACTTAGTATTCCATCTGTAAAATGGAAATGCTACTGATTGTCTCCCAAATATTGTCCTTTTTGTCTATTCAGATTATATCAGGGACTGTTTCTTACTTTGCACATATACAGCTCCTCGCCCTATAGGCAGGGCTTAAATTTCAAACCCTGCAGGTTTGAAAATATTTACCTGAGCACTGCTCTGGAGAGCTCTGGCTGAATTTAAGCTCTGCCTATACACCTTTACATTGCACTATAAATAAAAGGATATTAAGTACTTTTATAATCATTTCCCGTTTTCTTCATTCTCCATTTTTTGGTTTTTTTTGGTAATGTCCTCTTAAGAAGCTTAAGAATAAAGGCTAATTAAAGTAAAAAGCCAATACACATTTGATAATGCAGCCACAGTAGTTACCCTTAAAAACGTATAAAACCAAAAGTGAAATTTGTAAGGGCATCTGCTGGAGTTAACATATGAGAGAATCAGAGGTGACCCAAAGTTCATATTTTCTGTTTCCTTTTTGTTATTTTCTTAAACCTAATCCTTCGGAGGATTCCCTTATCCACAGTAATACTTCTTTGGATTGCCTAGCTCTACTTGAACCATTTTGAGAGACTCCTAGCTTTAGAACTGGCACTGGATTTTTATTTGCTTTGCCTTTTGGAATTTAAGATTTTCAAACTTAATAAAGGTTGAAAGTAGTTTTCTTGAACATATAATTAGATTTTTTTTTCTTTGCTAGAGCAGAAACAAAGCATGAGGAAAAGATGGTTCAATTATTTGTTCCTTGTGAAGAATTAGCAGGTTTAAATTTGGCAAAAATAGGACCAAGAACAAGTATGTGGGGGGAGAGGGAGGAAGGAACTCACCAAGAGTGCATTGTTTAAAATGATCTGTTTTCAGAAGTGTTTTTCGTTTTCCAGGGAAAAGCACTGGCAAGATTGAAGCACTGGAAAAAGTAATAAGCATGAACAACATTTTAAAGTGGGCTTGATCATTTTATGAGCAGTTGACGGTGTGTGCCAGGAAGGACAGGGAAATATGGCAAAAAGTGTTGTTGAGAAAAGAAGGGGAAAGTCATTCATGCTTCAGTTCACACTCAGTCTATTTAGAGAAGCATTTGGCCATAATAAAGAGGGATCAAGACTCTGTTCAAGAGGTGCACCTCCTGAAATGTTAATCGTAACTCTATGCAATGTGTCACTTTTCCCAGTCTCACAAAAGAAAGTGTCTGTTACTTTAATTGTCCCCAATCTTGTATTATCTGAGTGCCTCATTAAGTATTGAAAAATAGAAATAATAACAATCTCTTTCTTCCTTCCCAGCCTGTAGGAGAAATACTTTGACTCCTAGTTTATAGGAGTTTTTGTTTACTTGTGTCTGTCTGGGAAGAAATAGAAGGAAAGCAAAGTCAAAGAGATGGGTTTTGCATGTAAAGTGGTAATTATCCATGGTCTTAATCTCTTGTGGGAATGAGTTATTTAGCATAGGTCTGTCCTCTTCATTCATGCATCTCCCCCTAGTGGTTGATTTTCTTCAGTCTGAATGTAGCTACTGTGGGATGGATAGTTATAGGACTGATCCCATTGAAGAGTTTGAACATAAGGAGACAAAACTAGACTGTACTCAATGTGGGACCCAGTGCAGAGACTCTACACTGTTTCAGCCGCCTTCTAGAGGAAATAGTGTCAAACATCTCCAGTGTGAAAATGGCTGTGGTGCTGAAATATCATGGAAAAACAAAATTGTTGCACCATGAAAAGGCTTGTTACAAAATGAGAAATATTTTAACATGAACTTTCATAAAAATATGTATGGCTTTCCCCCAGCTCAGGTAATGAAATGCCAGTTCAATGGACGGTTACATTGCCACAATATCCAATTACTGAATCTAGTACCTAGCCTTCAAATATCCATTTATTCAAAGATATTAATACCTCAAATTTGCCCTCTTTTCTGACTCAGCTGAACTGCAAAAGTGGGCCCCAAACTGGTAAACACTTACACCTGTGCTAGTTTTTGCTCACATGAGCAGTCCAATGGACTGATTGGAGCTTAAATGATGAATTGGCGGGGGGAAGGTCCTTCTAATACAGTGGTTGTGGATCTGAAGAACAGCAGGAGCATTTCCCATGGTTCTGAGACCACTTGCACACATGGGGCTAACTCTTGACTCCATTAAAATCAGTGACAAAACTCTCATTGACTTCAATGGGGCCAGGTTTCACCCCAAGGCTTTTCCTACCCCAGAGCTTTGGCAACATAGTTATTTTCCCTGCTTGTTTTTTTTCTTCCTGCAGTTCTTTAATATCCTTCCAATGAGGGGTCTAGATTGTAGATGAAAACTAACTGCTGCTTGCTTTTGGCTGCTGTTTCACAATTACTCCTGAGAGATCTGCCACCTTTCCTCTTCACCTACTCTCTCTGACCTATTGAATGACATTCCCATAACTGTTCTCCTCTTCACACACACTGGACCTTGGGAACAGAGCCCGGCTTTCCTCTTTCCACATCTGCAAAATGTGTCAGCTAGATTATAAACTAGAGAAAAATAGCAACAAGATTAATCTCTTCCTCCACAACTTCTTGTAGGATCAGATCAATAAGAGAAAAGCATATGACCTTCAGAATATGGGAATGAAAATTTCATTGAGCGTTATTTTTATAGATTGAGAGAGAGGCATTTTCTTTGTGTGTATTTTGGAAGCTGTAATTCCTTCATCCATCAGTATGCAAAGCCTTGAATGAGATTGCTCACCTATCCACAATGGCACTTCAGATAAAATATGGTTGCAAATCCACCAATTTCCCTCATGATGCAGACTAGCATTGGCAGAAGCAGCAGAAGAAATGAAAAGAAGTGTTCAATTTTAGGTGAAAGGTTACTGGAGTTAAAGAACCATGGCTTGACAAGAGGATTCTCAGAGTTCTTTGTTCATCTCACTCCCAGGGCTGCACAGAAGTTTTTTTTTGGGGGGGGGGGGGGCCCGCAGGGCAATATCTGAAACTGAGGTCCCCCCACATCCAAAAATAGTACTACTGAGGGGAGAGGGGAGATGCTGGGGGAGGGGGCTTTTGGGGAGCAAGCCCGCCCTACACTCACGCTGCAGCAGTGGTTCCTGTGACCACAGAGCTGGATCTGACTTCTTGTTCCTGGCATTGCGACCTAGTGCATGGGATTACCGCACTCTATAGATTTACACCAGATCACAACACCACTTGGTTTGGGGTCCCTGTCAAACAGGGCACCAGTGGCAAACTGCCCCTTTTGCCCTTTCTCTCCCTGGGGCAGCCCAGCTGCGTCCTGTAAAATCGAAGCCCACAAGGGTTATTAAATTTAGTCCAATTTATGCATCATTCTCCCAATCCCTCTGCCTTTCTCCCCTCCCTTTATACACACTTTCCTTCTCTCCCTCTGTGTCTGATTCTGATCTCACCACTGGTTACGGTACCTTAAGATGGTGTGGAGGAGCTCACACTGCACCATCCAAGGAGGGGGAGTAGCTGTGAGCTAACGCTGCTCCCCACCCCAAGCTAGGCAGAGAAGTGGGAGCTGTGCTATAAGCTTACTTTGCTTCTGAATGTCTCTGATTTTTCAGCATTGCCAACCCCAAGTGTCCCAAAATAAAATAAAATAAAAACAAAAATGAGATTGGTTGAAAATCATGAGATTTCAAAAAAAAAAAAAAATGTTGTTGGTTTCCTTTTACTTGCATCCTAGGTTTTTAAAGGATTTTGTTTGTTCCTGTCTTGCAATCTTTTCCCTCCCCCTGATTCTGTTTAATAAACTATTTCTAAAAGAGTGAGTTTAAGCAAAGGCACACATTAATTTTAAACCCTTTTTAAAAAGATAATCTTTTCCTTGCAATCACCTCCAACATAGGGGGCATTCCAGGGTGCAGACAAAAACACAGATGGTGGTGGCAGGCTAGAGATGATGGGGTTGGAAGGGATCGTGGACAGGCAGACCAGCACCCCAGTGATTTTATGCCCCCCCCAAAAAGCCCTAAAGAATTTATTGAAGCAAGGGTGCAAACAGCCTCCTGGTTGTTACTCAACATGGGAGGCACAACCTGTCTCTTCTGTGCCCTTATGCTTGCATTTGCACAGGGATCAATCTGGCCATGGATCTAGTGGCTTTAGTCCATCTTTACTTTTTAATACTGAGACAAGTGAGTAACTTTACTGACATGTATAGACCTATTACCAGCAATTAGTCACTTATGTCAGTATGTTGCCTCAAACATTTGGGACTGGGGGCTTTAGTTATATCATCCCAAACTTATCTGATTAACTGCTTTCCCTGCGTGTTGATAAAATTATATTCCAGTTGTGTTTGGATACTGTTAATTTACTCCCTCTCAATAGCTCAGTTCTTCAGTAACCAGATTTCTCCACAATTTCATTTTTGTAATAAATTCTTAATGCTGCTGAAGGGAACTCTGGCCCTGAATAATAATAATTTCCATGTTAGTGTCAGTTTCTTGTCTCCAGTGCTGTGAAGTGGTGTGTTTTTTTTTGTAAAATAAAGCTTGCAATGTTTTGAAACTTTTTGCTCTGCTTGCTCAAGCTTAAGGTTTCTTTGTTTGTCTCTTCTATGGTGTGTTTTAATTCCAGAATGTGGTTCTGCTAATGTGTCATTGGGATCATCACTGAGCACCTGCAAACCAGAAGGCTGTAGGTACAGGTAGGAAGGAGGTCAGAAACAAAAAGCATGATGGTACTGGAAGTGACTGGTCTATTAGCAAGGATGATTTGGGAATTATATGTATAATATTTAACTCCAAATCTTCCTTAATAAAAGATCAACATATATATATTGTGTGTCTGTGTTTCCTAACTGGCAACCAAAGGATGGGGATGTAACTCTGCAAATATTTCAGAGCTGTCAACACCAAAGAGGCAGAAAAATGATTCAGGAAGGTACAAGGATGTATAAGTTAAGAGTAATGGGAGGGATTTAAAATAATTAAAATTTAGGCTAAATTATGAGCAAAAGTTCATGACAGAAATATCTATCAGAGTATGGAGCAGTCTCCCAAGGGACCCTACTGCCAAATCATTTGAAAATGTTTAAATTAGACTGGGCAAGGCACTATAAAATGTGCTGTGAGGAAACAATCCTGAACTGGCAGGAGGCTGAGGCCTAGCAGGTGAGGTGGTTTTCGTGGGCTGTGGATATATTGCAGTATGCACATCTGGTCTTTGGTTGAGTTAATATATTGTACAATGATAGTATATTTCAAATACCAGCAGTCAAATTTTGCTATGACTTACATCTTGTGCAACTCGCTTGCATTAAGAGATGGAAGCAAACACAGGATTTGGCCCTATTGAGCTGAAGTATATTCTCAAGTATAGTGGTGTAGATCTGGAGTAATAGCATTGACAATAGTTGTTTTTCTGATTTACAGCAGAATTACTGGGAGCTGAACTGGGCTTTTTAGCTCAAATTTGGAAAAAAGCTAGCAACACAAGTTTCTTTTCTAGAAGTTTTGAGTTGGTACATATACACAACAGGCAGTAATAAGCTTTCCCATAAGCCCTTTAAAGAAATATAAAAGTTTTTTAATGGCTATGTAGCTATTTATGCCCCCCATAACTGCAGTATCTGAGAACCTCACAAATATTAATGTATCGTCATCACACAGTGTGAGGTTGGAAATGCTATTATCCCCATTTTACAGATGGGGAGCTGATGCATAGAGAGACTAAAGACCAAATTGAATTAAAACACAAACAAAAACTTGGAGAAAGGGCATGCATCATTTTTAGGATCACATGACAGAAATCTGCATGTGTGTGCACAAATTGGTTCTTGTGCGTGAAGAAGAGCCTTATATATACCTTTACCTAAATTACATTTACAAATGCAGTTGTTTGCACGTGCACACAGATGTGCCCACTAATTTTGTGACTGAAGTTTGGGAAGTCTTGGATAATTTGCTCCTTCATGTCCACAGAGGGCTGTAAGACCCCTGTAGTAATTTTGAACCTTTAGTTGTGTGCCCATATAGAAGCTTGGAATGGAACTTTATTGCATCATTACCCTACTTCTTCTCAGCAAGGGGATGTTTGAGTCTCCATATAATTAATGTGCACTCATTTAGAGGCGGTGTGAAAGAAAATGCATGAGGTAACATTTCAAATTGGCTATCCTATAGTGTGATCATCACCACCATAATACCTAGGGGATTTTCAAGTATTAAGAGCAGTTAGATGTACCATTTCCATTGACATTTGGGTAGCTCCCATAAGTGTTTTAGAAACACCCACCCTAAGCACCTTATATTCCTAATAGATTAGCAAACATAAATACAAAATAATTTTAAAAAATAACTACCTAGCCTTTAACAGATAAAGGTCCAAATTTTTAAAAGTATTTAAGTATTGCTACACTCAGCATCACAAAGCTTAAGTGTTTTACGAGTCGAAGTCTCATTGGCAGTCAATGGGACTTAACCTCTTAAGTGCTTAAATCACTTTTGAGAATGTGATTTAGGCTCCTATGTCAGTTAGACCTGGCAACACTGATTAGGAATAACCCCTAAATACATTCAAAAATCTGGGCCAAAGTGATCTGTGAAGGGTTCATGCCTCACGCAGTGGTAAAGGGATGGATTATTAGCACATTGTATTTTAAGAAACTCATCAATGCCTTGTCCTTGAGCTATGTTCAGAAATAAAAATACATTGTTACCTGCTGGATGTTTCATGTCTTTCTGTGAATCAGTATCAGGTGCCAAACAGAACATGTGCTGACAATAATCAAGTTATAAAGCTTGTCTTCTGCCTTGCAGGAGTAAATGTTTGCTTTCTATAGTATTTCATCAGAAGTAATTTAGCTTATCAGAAGCCTAATTTATTAAACAAAACTGAGTCTAAGAGCTCTAAAACAAACATTGACCATACAACTAGCAAGTCTGACACAAATCTAGGTGCATGATTACTTGGCTAATAGATCATACTTTGTAACCAGTAGGGCATGCTGTGATTAATAGGAGATCCTTGCATAAATGAGATTCTATGCAGGTTTAAGGATAAACTCTGAGTGACAAGCATTGATACACTTAAGAACACTGGAATGCTTAATGAATGCCAGTTAACATAACTGTGTGAGTACTTAAAACAATAAATGTAGATCCAAAAACAAACCTGTCCTCTTAAGGTCTGTGTGCAACTCCTGCCAGGCAGCATTTATGGGACTTACAAATGTTGGCCAAATCTCAAAATGCTTAGCTAATTTATACTTGATCCTAACTCATGCACATTTCTAATTGAAGTTAAGGGGAATTTTGCCTGAGTAACAATTCAGTGAAAGGTGAGTATGGATTTCAGGGTTTGACTCACTGTGGGAGAAAAATTGCCCACTTCTTTGGCTAATGCTGAGAAGCAGATGTCATAGCTTGGGGGGGGGCTGAATGTGTGAAGGTGGCCTTTGCTTTTCCCCAGTCCTGAACCCAATCTGTGCCAGGCTGGTCCCTGAGCATAATTTAAAGCACCCTTATGCCAGCTGCCAATGGCCAAATGGGACTCCCCTAGCCAGAGCCGGCTCTAACTTTTTTGCCACCCCAAGCAAAAAAAAAGAGTGCTGCCCCGCCTTAACACCCCCCCCGAGCGCCGTCCCGCCTTAACACCCCACCCGAGCGCCGCACCGCCCTGCCGAACCCCCCCCCCCAAGTGCCGTGCCGCTGAAACCCCCTCCCCCGAGCGCCGCACCGCCCGGCCGAAACACTCCCCCGAGCGCCACACCGCCCGGCCGAAACAAAAACAAATAAACAAAAAATCCTCGAGCTCCTGGAGCCGGCCATGCGCCCTATGCTAGTCAGTGTGGAGCGGATCAGAAGAATAAGAAGCCCAAAAGCTGGCTCTACACTCCAAGAAGTTCCCCCAAAATGGAATTGCTCTTTCAGTGGCCTCTACACTGGTGTTGGGGCTATAACCTGCTGGTGGTGTGGCACGAAGCAGCTGCACCAGAGCGAATAATCTGAGCATAAACCAAACTCTAAAAGTTCTCCACGTCATGCAGTAGGTTCCAGTTTGCCTTCTATCAAAACCTTCAACACTCAGAGACTAGCTGATTATGGCAAAAATGGCAGATTAGAAGATCCCTAAGCTGTTGCTTCATCTTCAAATAGCTTTTTAAAGCAATGAATTAACAGTACATTTAGTATGAACTGGGCTGGATCCATACCAAACTGTCAGCAATGAGCAGCTAAAACACGTTGAATCCAATTTTCAAAACTGGATTCCTTAGCGTGCCTGAGTCCACGTTTGGGAGCTCAAATCAACATTTGATTAGGCATGCACCTAAAATGAGCATTTGAGAGCCCAATGTGGAACAAGTGAGACACGTTTGAAAATGAGCTGCCACATTCAAGAATTCCTTTAAAAGAAGGTTTTACTTTTCATAGATTGAAATTTGAATAAATGTTATTCTATGCAAAGATGCAAATCTTTAAACACGAAAAGAAGTTACAAGTCTTAGTAAGTTAAACACTTTGGAACTTTTTTACACATACTGTTTTTTAATTACCTTTTTCTTGCTGTTGTTCAGCTAACATGTTTTTAAACTAATCATTATTATACATGTCAATAGCCTTCATTTATAAAACATCTTCAAGCCACAAAAGGCTGGTAATCATGGGTTAGCTAAACATATCACATTATAGGACTCCACTGCACTGTATCTATCCAATAGTACATAATGTTCATCTGAATAATCCAGTTGACATAATGAGATATAATTATCCTTTTCAATTTTTCATTGTAAATGGTAATTGTATTTTAAATTACTGTGCAATTTAACAAAATCATGAAATATAATTGCTGCCTTTCAACATGTATATGTTAGAGACTACGATCACTTTCTAAATTTATATGCCTTTCTCTCTATTTTTTTATTTTACATTTCCAGCTAACATACTCTGAATGAAGATCTATTGTTCATTGTTAGTCATCTTGCTAATTTATTTTCGGTATTCAGTAAGAAACTAGCAGTCTTGAAGCTTGAGACAATAATATAAACATCTTTTCTAATTAATCTTCTGTGCACAAGCTTGAAGTTCTAGTCTCCTCAGTAACATCCATTTCATTAGTCTTATTTCTGATTCTTTTCACCCAAAAAATCAACATTATTTATCTGTATCGGTTAGAGTTGTTTCTTCAGGAATCTTTTTAGTTCTTAAGCCTAAGGTGCAGGAGATTCCTGCAAAGCTTTCGGATATCTCTATATTCCCTCATGTATGGAAGCTGCAGAAAGGAGGGCAGAACTAAACAGAGAACCATAGCTTCTAGCTCTAGGTGCACTTTTGCTGTTTGGCACTAAGAAGCTAAACACAGATTTAAAACGCCACAATCTAAGTGGAGGTACATGGACACATGCAGATCTGCCAACTGCAGGCTAGATTGTAATGTAGCATTCTGCCCTTGGTAAAGGACAATGCATAGCTTTACTGCCTCACAAGGAACCCAGAAAACAAATAGTGCCTGAGTCTCAATCAATTTCCTGGTTCTGCACTTCTATAACCGGTAGCAGATAATTTTTGCCTCTATGCTGGCCTAGTTCTGCTGACTGGCACACTTAGGGGTGGGGCCAAGGCTCTGCCTGTTCCCCACCCCTGCCTGCCCACTCTCCACCAAGTGCAGGGGAGGGAGCAGCAACCCTGAAGTCTACGGGTACCTCTACACAGCAGCTGGGACGTATGACTTGAGCTCGCCTGCTAAAAATGTCAGTGTGGCTAAGGCAGCCTGGACAGCAGCTCGGGCTAGCTGCTGGAGTACATTCCCAGGGAGTCAGGTGGGACTGTAGTGGGGTGGCTAGCCTGAGCCACTACCCATGCTGCTGTGGCCCCACTGCTATTGTTGGAGCACTAGCTGAAGCAGGATGCCCAACTCCTTTGGGCACTATGCAAATCCCAGCCTTAGATTGGACAACATATGGTACCCAGAGGTACAGTCTTAGGGATTTTTGCCATTGGCATCAGTCGAGACAAGAGCTCACTCCTAGAACTGACAAATCTCACTTGTGCTGAAGTGGGTTTCCTGTTGTACAGGCTGAATTCCTTTGAATTTCCTATAAGAAGAAACAGGCCCTTCCTATAGGACTGCATACCAAATAACATTGGCTTTAATGTGACATTTGAGAACCAAATGGTGCCTCCACCCCTGTATGGGACAGAAGAGCATAGTCATTAGGCCATTGAACCCAGCCCAAAGCACTGTGGTCCAAATCCACAAAGGTACTTAGGCACCTAAATCGCAGGTTTAGACACTCAAGTCCCAGTCTTGGCTCCACTGTGATCCACAAAACTCCCACTGAGCCCAGTAGGCTCCTAAATTCAATCAGCATCTAAATTTTCAGGGTAAAAGTTCCCTAGGAGCTTATGTTTCCAGTTCAGTGCCTGAGCACTGCTGCCTCACTCTGGCATCCGCCTAAGACCCAAAGCCATGCACGATTTGAAGGAAGGTAACTAACTTGCGTGTGGGCAACCTCTGAGCACACCTACCAGAACAAGTCCCATTCAAAATCTGGGCAGAGGAGGAGAGGGTAGGGGATTTGATTGGTGCATTGGGGCTGGACTCAGGGCCTCCCAGCTCCCAGGCAAGTGCTCTAACCACTGGGCTACAAGTTATAAGGTTGGCATCGTACCATCTCCTCCACCTCCCTCCTGCCCACCCAATTCCCAATTTTGTGTGGTGCAAGGCAGGCACATAACTTATTCCGTCAAGAAACTACTGAAGCTCCTAAGCCATCTAATGTCAGATAATGGGTTCCATTTGTGCATGGCTAAGCAGAGATAGATGCCTATTTCAAAGAGATGGGCAGGGCTTAGCACACACCCCTCTTGTTAGCATCTGCCATTGGTCAGCTTAGGCAGCTCCCCATCTAGTGTGCTTGGTTTTGTGGATAACGTTCAAAGGCACCTATCGCTCCCCATTCATTGTATAGGGAGCCTACTTGCTAAATCAGGCTTTGTGGATTGCAGTGTTTTTCTAGGCTCCTAAAAGTTAGGAGTGCACTCAGCCTGACAATGCCTATCTGTCTATCTAGGTATTTATGCAGCTCACACTCCAGGGATGTCTAAATACCTCACAAACTTTAATTAATCCATCTCCACAACACTGTAGTGAACTGGGGGTATCATCCCCATTTTACATACGGGAAACTCAGGCGCAGAGACATTAACAAAAGCCATACAAAACTGAGCCAGCTATTGAACCCACATTTTCTGAACCCCAGGCCAGTGATTTAGCCAAAAGGCCCTCCATCCCCAACCCTATCCCTCTAAAAGAGTGTTCTTTACAAATATAGTGTGGTGTATCTGAAAGCATATCCGTTACCGACCCCTGGGATAAATCCTTTTAAATGGGAGGGGAATTCAATTTTCTAAAGTTATTTACAGGCACAATATGGGAAAATTCAGGTTGTACTCCTGATGCAGCTGTATTTTTCAAGACAATAAGCTATTCCAAAGTTGCACTCTCATTGCATGAGATACAGGATCTTAAAGTCACTTAGGCTTCATTTGATATTGTTAGGCCAGTGCATTAATCAAATAGTAGCCTTGGAAAAAGCACAACAGAAATTTTAACTGTAACCTCGTGGTGCCAGCAGGTCGGAAGCTCCCACTGTTAAGTGCTGATGCATTTGGCACTGCTCCCGAGAAGTCAAACCTCCAGGTGCCAGAAGGGCTTATTAACTTTAAATAGCCTAATGCACTGTTTCTCCGCCCTGGTGCTGCTACCCCAAGGCTGGTCATAATGGAGTTATTGTGGGGCTGCAGCCTAATTCCGCTAACTTTAAACAAAAGAAATTCTTGTTGTCAAGGCAATGTGCTGCAACTGCCCCCCTCCCTTCCTTAACCTTGCCTGTGTTCACAGGTGTGTTCATGGGGGAATAAGGGAGACATAATGCTCTCCCAGCTTGTTCTTTCTACTTGATCAGTATGGCTGCAGAACTAGTGCATTCTTCTCCCAAACATAACTCTTTTAGTGTGGTTGCACCATTATTTTGACTTCAAAGAGGCTCACTGCTTCTCCTATCACTTCAGCTAATGGGAGATTCTGCCCTATCACCTCTGCTGCATGAAATTACAGATCCCTCTGCTGTCTGGGGAGAACTGTGTAATTCAGCAACATTACATAAAACAAAAATAATGTGACACATTTATAATCGCATGAAACCTCTTCATGCTGCTATACCCTTAGAAGTTTAAAAAGTCTTCGTTACAAGACTCAGGGTATATCTACATTGCAATCAGAGGTGTGTCCGCAGCACATGTAGACCTAACCAAGCTAGCTTTGATCTTGCTAGTTTGAATAACTAGCAGTGAAGCCATGTCAGCATAGACTGTATAAGCCCACCGGGACCCTGAGTATGTACTCAGGCAGATTGGCTGTGCTGCCACAGTTGCACTGATACTGTTGTCAAGCTAGCTAGATCAAACCTTGCTTGAGTATCTCTACGTGTGCTGCAGTCACACCTCCGATTAGAGTGTAGACGTAACTTCAGAGTGTGTAAAGAAGTGTATCTTATGGAGTGGAAGCACCAGCATCTCCAAAGAACTGGTTAAGACATCGGACTATCTCTCAAAATTGGGCATCTGGCAATATTTATTTTTATTATTGTTTTTCCCAGTTAACAAGAATTTCATATTTTATGTGCAAGAGCGAGAAATCCAGCCCCAGAGGTTTGTGTTGTGGAGATGATTGGAGCAATACAATCCAGTCTGATTCCTTGGCTGGGGAGCAAAACTGAAATCCCGAGAAGGGACTCAACTGCCCACATAATGTCTACTTGGCAGCCTGACCCCATTCCCTGCCAAAAGATGAAGTCCAAGATTCTGGGGGTGACTCTTACAAAGCTCTACACATATACAAATATTCCCAAACTGTGGAGATGGTGTTGGGTCTCTACAGCAGAGAATTTTAGAGGGGATCTACAACCCAAAGAACAGCTTCAGCTGATAGCATCAAAGTAAATCCCGGCTGTGGGAATTTCTGGCCCTTGAACCTAATTATGCAGCTACTCCTGAGCTCCTCTGGGTCCTTTCTGTCCTGACTTGGCTAGCCTCAGAATCCATCAGGACACTGTGGAGTGACTCCAAGCATTCCTTACTTTAGTTCACAAAAGGGTAATAATTTGTTCCATAATTAATATTTCATGGACGTGCCTTTGAAATCTCCCAGAAGTAATTAATATTAGATATATTGAAACAGAGTAGGATCATAGGGGTTCACTCTACTCATGAGAGTTATGATAGGCAAGATTGTGGGGTATAACTGCAACGGCCTGTGGGATTGGGGTCCTGAGAAGAAACAATAGCTATTCTTGAGGTCAGTGATTGAGGAAGTTGGAGAATATGTGGTCTAAACATAAATGTAGAGATGACCATTCAAAGTGTATGAAATCACTGTTCCTAACACTGATTACCTTTTTATTTCATCTTTTAAAAAGGGGAGGAATGTTATATTAAAATTACTTTCTAAAAGGCAACAAAACTCTCTAATAGCCACAGCTGGGCTATTCCCTACTAAGGCATCCTCTGTGTCATGCTCTAAAGCAGAGAACACCGAAGAGGCATGAACATTACTCAAAAGCCCATCTGAAGGTTTGTGTTATTCTCCATTGCCCTCAAAGAAGTCTGAATGGCAGTTCACATTTTCATCATGCAGCAGAATATATCTGGGAGAATGGACAGTCTACGGAGAACAGTTAGCAGGCCCTGGACAAGAAGGAGATTTGATTGCTCAGAAAAAGACACAGATCCATCTCAAGCACAGCAAAAGGCTCATGTCCTGCATCTGGCCATCTAGATGTAGTATGTGCTCATGCTGGTGGGGGCAATCTATGTAGAATATCTGAGTGTTCCTCCTCTGATTTTCCAACCATGAGCTCTTCTCCCAAGGAGTCCATGGAGATTACACATACACCCAACAGGGGAATCACTAGAATTTTGTGCAGCCGGAGTACAGGAATTGAATTTGAAGGTGGAGGCATAAAAGCTATTGTCACTGGTAATTCTGTTTTGGCAACGGAAAAATCAGCTAGTCTTCCCACCAGGATCATACAGTATTTAGTACTACATTATTGATTGTCAGCACTTGTTTTCTATGGGCCAGATTCTCTTCTGCACCAGATCTCTAATCAGCAGGAAAAAGAGGAGAGGGATGAGGAGTAGCCCTCAATGCATGAGACAAATCTACATTTTTTATCACTGCACATAGGCTATGGTCAATTAAGCACCCTATCTCCACTATGCCCCCTTTTACTCCCTGTTTCTCCTACAGTGGGAGTGAGAGTAGGGGATCTAAGGTGCAGGACCCAGTACTGCCACAGATACACCAGCAGGGAGTTCCCCTACAACAGCTGACATCTTGTGCTAACTACTTTCAATCCCCTTTGTACCACCCAAATAGCTCAAAGGAGCTGGGTTTAAAATTGGAAAATCAACCAACCAATCTCATCTCCCTCCCCTGCCAGCATTAAGACAGACAACCTACTTGTAAAATGATGTCGTAAACTAGCCTACTATAACCAAGCTACATATTAATCTAATGAAGGGGAACCTCAGAATGTTAAATGTTCTTTGATATTTATCCAAGTTTACGCCCTCACCCCATCACTCTTCCCTTTATCCCCATATGGTTTCCTCCACTCTTACCTGCTGCTGTGTTTTTGTAGCTCAAGTTTCTCTCTGTTTCACCATAGCAGCTTGGAATTTGTGGACCAAGTGTCATTTTTTCCACTGAGTCATTACATTTTTTATAACAGTCTGTGCTATTAGTTACCTTTGCAACCATTCACTGAATCTAAGCAGCAGTTTTTATTGAATACATTAAAAAAAAAAAAAAAAAAACGAACTAGCATTGCTGAGGGTAGCAAAGCTTTGTCACACATAGTTATTACAGGCCTCAAGTCAGGAAGCTGATGTTGCACACAGACAGCTATGGGAACCCCAGGCTTCAGCAAAATATTTAGCAAGGTTTCAACTAAGTCTACCTGACCTGGATCATTCACAAACTGTGGTAACTGTCAGAAAATGTACAGTATTGCTAATGCACTCAGCGTTGTTTGATGAACTGGTGAGAGAAAAAGAAAAATATTATAGAAAGGATCATCTTGTACTTTGGGAACCTATCTAACAAAATCCTGATAGAAATTCTGTACATCGTTCATCATAAATTCTTTAGAAATGAACTCACTGGTTGAAAAATTATATGGACTTTGATTCAATAAAGCACTTACATATGGCCTTAACTTTAATCACGTGTAATCACATTAAAAAAACCATAATGCAGCAAGATACTTACATATTCTTAACATACTTTTAACGTAGGGTTTTTTTGTGTATAGTTTCCTAGTTTTTTAAAAAGCAAACTGAAAAACAAAAATCCCACCATATGGCAACCTATCCCACCAGCAAACCATATATTGACACCCATATGGCTCATCAGCGAGGTTGGAACATTTAGATCCACTGCATAGACTTCTGCGACTTGAGCGAACAGAGCAGTAGGTTATCCTCCTCTATGTGGGCAAGCACTAGAGAGGGACTAGACACACACTTTGCCACTGGGTTTCACAGATATTTGCTGACAACATAAGAATGGTGAGACTCAGAAATCTTCCGTTCCTTTCCAGGTTCTGGAGGGAAATGTGGTATAGCAGTCACAGACCCTTCTGTCCCTGTTCTCCCCAAGCCCTGACACTTTCTGCCTGTGTACTCTCCAGACTATCCCTGGCCCAGTACAGTCTCTTCCCCACGCTACCCTTCAGCTTCTCATACTAGTCCCTGTCTTACCAGCCCTGGTTTCCAACCTCCCAAGGCTCCTTATTAGATCCCAGTCTTCTCCTGACTGCCTGGCTTCTTATGCAATCTGCTCCCTCCACACTCACTCCCCATCTAGCTTTTGTCCCTCTGTTTGAGTCAGGTGGCTTTCACCTCCTTGCTGCCTGGGTGTCAGAAGGGGAAGAAATGAGAGCACCGGAGAGACAATCTCCCTGCTCTCAGTTCTACGTCCAGCTCCACAGTGACACACAGCAGCCAGGAGCAGCAACGGTAGGGAAAGTCTTGATCAGCCCGTGCAGCCCCACGGATGGAACACTCTGTGGAGATGGAATCTTCAGCTACCAGACTCTAACAAGTCTCTACAGAGCATAGATGAAGTGAGATTTTTTTTCAAAGGCTTACCACTTGCCAAATTTGTAAATGAATACATTTGAATGGGGACACCAAAAGGCACATGCCTGTCTCTAGGGTGACCCACCTCCACCTCACAATTTCAAGTCCCTGCCCTAAGCATGGAGCTGCCAGAGATTCTCAACCAATCAGCTGCCAGAATATTCTTGAACCAGCAAACCAAATTTTGGTGAAAGTTTCCAAAAAAAAAAAAAAATTCAGCATAAGGCAGACACATGGCATGAAAAATTTCAGTTCAAGTGATTAAAGTTTGGCAAAGTTATAAGCAACTGAAAACAGGGTCTTACAGTGGGAAGTGTCAGGAAACCTTAAATACAGGTCGAAGTTCCAGCTCTGCCTATAATTTTTTGTCATCTGAGATGCTTCTTAACAGTTGTCTAATGTTCCATTGTTAGATCAAGTAGTAGAGGGGATAAAGGATGTGTGACGAGTTTGTTGAGATAGAGTAAAATCAGTGGGCAGTCCACTATTAAGATTAGTTCCAGCACTGGGATCTCTGTATGTGGCCAACTGGCAATATTATGCAAATATGACCTTCAATATCAATAACTTGAGTAATCCATCTTGGTTTTTAGAATGATTATAGAGAATCAGTGGTCACAGTGTATTTTCTTATCTCCAACATATCATCCATTGCATCTCTAATTTTCCTTTCAGTTACTGTAGTTCTGGTTGAATGGTTGATGGTTAAATCTTCAAAGGATCTCTGCATCATCGCCAAGCCCAATCTTAGCTTCCCCCCAATTTGATGAGGTAAATAGTCATTGCCTGAACTTACTTCTGAAATAATAAGCACCAGATCTGAATAATTATTAAAGGAGGTGCCAGGAGGTAGTGCACCACCATCTCACATGTTCCCTCTTCGAAGAGGGGAGTCAGAGGTAGGTAAAAATGATCTGTGCAGTCTTGAGAGTAGGTTGATGTAAAGAATTCACTGCTGCCTTGTCTGGTTTCCTGCCACTGTCTCTCGAGGCTCCCACTGTGTGTGTGTGTGTGTGTGTGTATGTGTGTGTGTTGGGGGGGAGGGGGAGCGGGAGAGGAAGCAAGGCTTATATAGGCAACTCCCTGCTACCTCTGGAAACAGTACTCATGGTGCTGCACTTGGCCCCCTTCAATGATTTTTATCTTCTCTGGTGACTTTTATTTTGTGCACTTTATTTTCCAGGCAAGGAAAACTAAACCGATTTATTTTGATACCTTTCCACTCAAGTCACTGGGAGCAGGAGCAAGCTCCAAGTGAGGAAGAGCCCAGATTTTCATTGCTGACAGCTTTGCTAGTTATCTATCCTTTTCTTTACTTTTTTTTTTTAATGATACTCTGGAACAGGGTGATCTGCCCCTTTAACGGCCTGGGCCCTGCCAGCCCTGTTTGGAGATGGAGTCATTTTTAGAATTGGTGTTTGGGGTGTGAATTCTAGTGTGCCCTACAGGGGTGCTGGAACTAGGGGTGCTCCCACACACCCTGGCATGAAGTGGTTTCCTTTCATATACAGGGTTTACTGTTTGGTTCAATGGCTCTCAGCATCCCCACTATACAAACGGCTCCAACACTAGCATGTCATGCACTAATAAGCCCATGTGGACCCTGCTGGTGCTCACTAAAAGTTCCCTAGTGCGCACTAATGTAGTCCCATTTCAAACAGCACAATGCAGGAACTTTCAGTACACACCAGCAGGGTCCACACGGGCCAGTTGATGTGCAACACACCAGTGCATGTTACAATTTACACCCCTACTGGGGAGGACTAAGGCACTATGTAGACGAACCCTGTCTCACTGTGTGAGTTTTGCATTTGAAGGATAAAACAGTGTCCTGAAGGAAGGGCCTAAACAGCCTTTGGGCACAGTTTTAGTTCTTCCTGGAATGAGGGCACAGGCTACATATATCATCTCTTAACTCCCAAAGTGGGAAGCCCTCCATAATATACTCCCCGCATTAGAAGAAAATAACAATACAAGCACATTGACAGTAAAGCCAACAATATAGAAAATGAGAGATTGCTACTTGGGATGTTAAAAAGAATTCATTGCGGCAGATGGAGGCAGATCGCTTCAGGAAATTAACAGCTGCATTGGCCTACATATCTTTCCCACAATTTAAAATTAATGCATTAATAAATTCACAGTGTAAGAGGAAATAGTGCATCATTAAATAAATACAGACCCCTGTATTTATTCATAGGGCAGGGCTGGAACCTTTTGTAATGCCTATATTATGTAACTGAGGAGAGGAAATAGAGTGGTTTCTTACCAATGATCTTGTTTGTTACATCCATATTACATTTATAGTCTTGATTTAACTCCTATGATAGAAGTCTACATGAGGAATTTTCTATTAAAAGGAAACTACTGCTTTCTTGGCTTGTACTGCGAGGGATTGTTTTTTTGGTTTTTTTTTATTTTAAAATTAAAAGCCAGTCAGAAGTTTGTAGTAGGACATGCAGCAAAACAGAGAATACCAAGAGGGGAGGCGAAGACAAGCAGCAGATGGTAGTGAAGAAAGATGGGGGTACAAGCAGTGCTGCTCGCTTATGTGAAAAACTGCTAAATGATTAAATTCCTCTTGTACCAAACCTTTTCATCTGTCCATCAGCTGTAGTTCCAATTATTACATGAATAGCTGTAAAATGAATAAAATGCATATGAGAATATTTAAAATGTTCTATTATTCTGTGATGTGTTTTAGTGCATCATTAATTCTGATGATAAATCTGGCTTTGATTAGCCAGATTGCTAAACATCTATTCTCAAGTGCTGATATGGTGTGAGAAATTACCTGCTGAACTACAGAAGTGTCATCTGAATGCAGTTTATATCTCCGATGTTGAGGCCGGGCCTGTGCCCCATGACATTTCTTTAACACGTCAGGAACATTTTAATGCTGTCTCTTTGTGTATTATGGAAATTGCTGAAACAAATGGACAGATGAATTCAAATACTTTTATTCACTGAAGTGGAATTAGTGTTGTGCATGTAAATGCTTTGCACCATAGCTTGAAAAAAATGTCAAGAGCAACTTCATAGCTTCCTAGGAGAGAATGAGGTATCAAATGCAATGCCACACTAGTCTGGTAAACTGGGTCACGAATGCTAACATCTTGCTTTCAATCACCACCAATGGAGAAAAACATCAAAGAGCTGGTATACTTATATTAGTACTGTTTTGAATCCTGACCTATACTCTTATTCATTTTATTTGCCATAATTGAATTAAAACTGAAATGTTTTTATTGTGAACAAGGGTCCTGCAAAAAAGGGCATTTCCCTACCAGGATCTCATTCTTACTCTAAGTGGGTCAGACACATTCAAGTTGCCTGAACATGCACTAACCAACTTCTGCTTGTATTTTTGTCTTTGTTCTTCTCTTTTGAAATGATACGAGGATGGGTTTTATTGTATTGTTTTTTGTAATTCTGTTACTTGGTGGGGAGACTTTAAGAATAATTTTATTACTGTTTATTCCAGAATAGTTTGGCTCAGGGGCTTCCCATTAATATTATTGGCATACCTCTGAGAAAACATAAGTTGAGTTGGCAGTGTCATTTCAGATTGTGCATTCTCTGTGTGATCTCAGAAGGGAAACATATTGGGGCAAATTCACCCATGTCTACCAGGAGAGGATACTGTGGCAGTTCAAGGTGTCTACAACACAGTTTTATTACTATTGGTATTGCAGAAGTGCCTAGGGGCCTCATTGTGCTAGGCACGGCACAAACACAAAAAGTCCCTGCCCCAGGGAGCCTACGGACTAATGATAGGATGGAAGAGAGCAGGGTGATGGAACAAGCAGACAGGGAGAGCATGACATATCAATGACATGATTATGAACAGCATGATAAGCAACAGTCCCAACACATCCACTTCCTAATCATTGTTGAGGTTTTTATGGTATCACAGCATAGATGAGTTTTAAGGAAAGATTTGGAGGGGGGCAATGTCGTGGATTTGCACAGGGATTTTTACAGGGAACATCTATACATACGAGGTGGCATAGGAGAAAGCATGAAGAAGATGCTTGTTGGAAAACCTCCTCGTGTAACCTGTTAACTGGGCACCCTTGACTGGAGAGGGTGCCAGGGTTAGGACAGCCAGAGAATGAGTGTATTGAGAAAATATATTCTAGGCAGCCTTATACTAATAAGGCTCTTATCCACTCCACAGTGGAGCTAAAAGGTACTCTTGGATGAATCACCCATAGTGTATAGCTGAACAGGCAGGAGTAGGGAAGTTCAGTTTGCCAGCTGTCTGTGTCAGTAGAAAGAAAGTGGACTCCACCACCTTTTTAAGTATTAACAGTATGATTACTCATTATTATCAGCTTCTTGTTTGTGAGTCACACCAAGTTTAAATTTGTTATGCAGCAATTACCTTTGTCTTTAACAACACTGGCAGCCAAAAATGAAGCAAGCTCTGAAATCCCTCACCATGCTGTAGTTTCATATTTCAATAACTCCAGCCTTGTTTTTACTGTGTTTTAAAAATACAAATAATAATCCCTTAAGGAAGCAAGCAATCATATTCTGCAGGCCCTTGTCACATAGCGTATTACTCAACATTCTGCTAATAGATGATCCAGGAGTTGTAACAAATATATCTTTATTTAAGTTTACCTGCGGCCGCCTAACTATAATTTTTGTTCAGTGTGATAGTTAGGGAGGAAATAGAATCTAGACCTTTGGTAGCTAACATTTATCTGCACCTTTGAGATCACTGGGAATTCTATAAAAAGACTGGAATATAGAGGAGAATTTTATTCAGGCCTACGGGGACTGATTTCTATATGGAGATAACTGGAGGGCATTCTCCCAAATAGGCATCCTCAAACCACAAGCTGTATCAGCTCAATTCGATATGTTTAGGAATGTTGCAAATGGAGACCTTTACTCTGGACCTAGGCTGGACTGAGGTTATAATTTAAATCCATGTAGCTGCATTTGTATTCATAATATACTTAATGACATCATAGTCTTCTCTGTGGAACGGCTTTTGGTATCGCAAATACTAAGTCTGGAGATAAGACTTGAGATAGGCCATCAGAAACAGATAGAAAGGAACAGATTGTTGTTGTTGTTTTTTAACATGAAGCCAAATGTACCACAACATTCACAGGAAAGAGGGACAAGGGGTGTGTGCCTATAACAGACGTAAGAGCAGTAGGTATGGTCTTAAAGTGGAGTATTACTGGAAGATGGGACGCCTGAGATCTCCTAAGGGTATTACCTCCTGAACCGACACTAAAGGGTTAAAATATTACAGCTTAACTATTACAAAGCCGCACATATCTGGTTCATTCACTGCCTAGACAGACCTCCCCTCTGACCAGTCTCTGCTTGGTCCCTTTCAATATGGCCTCCACTATCTCCACTTCTCCAAACCCACCCTCTCCTTACAGTATCTAAGGATGTGTTCCCTCTGCACTGTATCAAAGGGAAATTTCTCTGTTCCTCTTCTTCTCGATCGCCGTGCTGCAATGGACACAGCTGATTGCTGTCTTTCTCTTTTGCTTCTATCACTCCGTGCTGTTTTGTTTTTCTCCTGCCTTTCGGCCAGCTCCTATAGGCCCTGACAAAAATAAGTACTTAAGCACATGTTTAAGTATATCCATATTCAGTATTTAAGTATTTAAGCATATGCTTAATTCTCATTAATCTCAGTGGGATTTAAGCACATGTTTAAAGTTAAGCACATACACACCCTGAATAGGGTGCTTTTCTGATTTGGAGCCTGAGTGTTTGTACTGATAGCATCTTATCTTCCCTTCTACCCACTAGGTCGGTGGTGTTCTCTGCTCTTGTTTTAAGTCTACTTATCAATTACAATAGGTTCCCCATCCCCTCTGCAGAAGACTTCCAAATCTAACTTTCCCACTCTCAACTTTCTGCAACCATCCATCCTGCCGCTGATACCTGGAAAATCTCTTACTTTGCCACCAATTGTCCTTTCTTACCATTGCAAATTCCCTTCTTTAAAACTCATTTCTTCAAAGATTCCTTGCTACACTTGTTTCCTCACAACCCAGCTGTCTATATCCTCCCTTATGCAAAATTCTGTCCTGTTCTGCCTTTTCTGTGTTACAATACCGGATGTTCAGGTCAAAGAACTATGTCTTTTCCAGGTTCCTTAAGCACCATGTAGGATTCACAACATTATATAAACATTATATAAACATTATATAATAGAAATTTTCCATAATGCCGGGAGATGCTTTCTGCAAATCTTTTGTGCCAGGTGATCTATTCATAGAATATCAGGGTTGGAAGGGACCTCAAGAGGTCATCTAGTCCAACCCCCTGCTCAAAGCAGGACCAATTCCCAACTAAATCATCCCAGCCAGGGCTTTGTCAAGCCAGGCCTTAAAAACCTCCAAGGAAGGAGACTCCGCCACCTCCCTAGGTAACGCATTCCAGTGCTTCACCACCCTCCTAGTGAAATAGTTTTTCCTAATATCCAACCTGGACCTCCCCCACTGCAACTTGAGACCATTGCTCCTTGTTCTTCATCTGCCACCACTGAGAACAGCCGAGCTCCATCCTCTTTGGAACCCCTCTTCAGGTAGTTGAAGGCTGCTATCAAATCCTCCCTCATTCTTCTCTTCTGGAGACTAAAAAATCCCAGTTCCCTCAGCCTCTCCTCATAAGTCATGTGCTCTAGACCCCTAATCATTTTTGTTGCCCTCCGCTGGACTCTTTCCAATTTTTCCACATCCTTCTTGTAGTGTGGGGCCCAAAACTGGACACAGTACTCCAGATGAGGCCTCACCAATGTCGAATAAAGGGGAACGATCACATTCCTCGATCTGCTGGCAATGCCCCTACTTATACAGCCCAAAATGCTGTTAGCCTACTTGGCAACAAGAGCACACTGTTGACTCATATCCAGCTTCTCGTCCACTGTGACCCCTAGGTCCTTTTCTGCAGAACTGCTACCTAGCCATTTGGTCCCTAGTCTGTAGTAGTGCATGGGATTCTTCCGTCCTAAGAAGAACTTTTCTCTCTCATGTTAGCATATGTACAATGTCATTGGGAGTACCAAAATTTTTCACATAATGCATTTTTGTTTGATACAAATTTCCTTTTTTGCAAAGTCAGAACTATTCTGAAAAATATGTTGACATTATCAACATAATCTGTGAAAATTTCTGTGATATTTCTTACAATTTAATGGACAGTGTCACTAAATTTTTCAGAATTTTTTATTTACTAAAACCCACATTATCTTACTGAAAACTGTTTTCTCTAAAAGAAAAAATGTGCAAATAATTTGATAAAAATGTCAGCAAAAATTAGAAAACATTTTGCAAAAGATGGAAAATGGGTCCATTTCAAACATTGCAAAAGTGAAACAGCTCCTACATTTAATTTTTTTTGCAAAGTTGTTTTTCCGTTAGCACACAAAGTCACTGCTGTAACAAAACAAGAAAGAAGAGTGTTCTTTTCTTCAAAGCCTTCTGATTGCATTTGTTTTCATTATAGAGAGTATTGAACACAATTCTAATATATTATTTGCAGTAGCAACTTCCACTGACATCATATTGTTTAAAAGCTATTGTCAAAATACTGAGACAAAGTCAAAAAAAACAAAAACCCGGTGATTATTTTTGTTGGTAGTTCCATAGGCATAGAAAATGAAATAATATATCATCATGAGTTTCTCGAAAACACACCAAACAGGATGAGATGTTTCCTGAATAAGCAAAGATTTGAAGCACACACCTGCAAATATTTTGGCTCTGGGGCTTGATACATTAGAGAATTCAATTTCCTATCTTTTAGTGAAAGTTCAACTCCCTGCAAGCATGGCATTTCCTATGGACCTTTCTTTAATGGCATGGGGCAACCATTAATGAAACAGGACAGCTGGTTTTAGAATTATTAGGTGAACTAGTTGTATGCCAAAGTTTGCTATGAGTTCAGAACAGTTGCTGAGCCAGCTTTGGGTGGTTATTGTGCTACCTATATGAGTAATGTGTGCACTAAGGTGATGGGAGGAGAGAGGGTTATTCCTTGTGTATTCTATCTGTATTGTCCCAGCTAAGATCAGAAGATCTGAGATAATACTAAACGACTTGAATACTACAATTACTCTGATTATCAAGATAGTAATCGAAATTATTAATTCATGTTATTCAATAAAAATGGGTCTGATTCTTGGGTTTTCACCACAGTGTAAAATACTCAGAAACCCAATCAATCCTGCCCCCTCAGAGTTATCCCATAGCATCTTTTTCCCAGGGAAAAGAAGGCATAGCTGGGGCATCCTTATACCACTGTGCTCTCTAGCTGCTAGATTGGCCCTTCTATCAATTGACAGTTGGGCATAAGTTAGGTGAGCTCTGAGGCTGCTCTAACTTCTGCTGGGGGCAAGCCCAGCTGTCAGTCAGCCCCAGGATCAGGGAAATGCAAAGGCCCCCTTTCTGGTTCTGTGACCAGCACTGCTCTGCTTGATCAAAAGATGTGGGCCAATGTTTTTTATTTCTGTGACATCTTGACATTCTAGGTGATTCCCTTAAAAATTAAAAAAAAAAATAGAGATAAAGGTAAATCAGATACAATTCTAAAGCCAGTCATTGTCAGCTTGATGCCTTTTAAGATATAAATGCTTTTAAGACCTGTTTATAAATCTGATTTTCATAAAATTAGGAGGTGGGGATAGCACAAAATTTGAGCTACAAATGCAAAGACTTGGTCAATATCTTCTCTACCTCTGCAAAGTCTCTCCCTAACTTGGTAGAGAAATGATGTCACAGAAGGTCCGTAAGATCATTGGGACCCAGTCCTATTCTATTGGGGTTCTTATGCAATACCCATCACAGTGGCAACTGAGCACCTTTTTAGCATCCAAAAGCTTTAGATCAGTAGTTTTTAACCTGTGCTCCATGGACTCCTGGGGGTCCGCAGACTGTGTCTAAGGGATCCGCAAAAGGTTGTCATTACCATAGAATAGTGGTTTTCAACTTGTGGTCCATGGACCCCCGGGGGTCCGTACACTATGTCAAAGATTTCCAAAGGAATGTACACCTCCATTTAAAATTTTTTAGAGGTCCACAAACAAAAAAAGGTGAATACCACTGCTTAGATGTTAAAGCCAACATTACATTTGACCCACAGACCAATACATTGCTTTTCTGTCTGGTGTTGTGATTTCCTGAGTAACCTTGTTAAGGCAGAACTGTGCTGAACAAGTGGGGTTTTTGGCATGTGTACAAGCTATATACTGTGAATAAATAGTACTTAAAACAAAAAGCAGATCCACTCTGATTGCTATATTTGTTATAAGACAGAGAAAAACTTTTGCTAAGAAAGCATCTGGAAGCTTAATAGCTTGTGACTTTTTTAAACTCCAAAGCAAACCTTGAAAATGAAGAAGCAACTCTCATTATAAACACTTGCCACATTCCTCAATGTTATCTGAAGTTTCTGTTCTCTTGAATAACTTACCAAAACCAAATCAACCCCATGAAATTAAAGTTATCTGTCTGGTATTTTCTTGCCAGATGATTTTCTTTTAATCTGATTCTGAACAAAGCGGCGGGGCATCCCCAGATCTATAGTTTTCTTGCAATAACCACAATTGAAGACACAATTTGTCTTTTTGTAACAGAACTCTTCCTTATTTGGTATCATGGAATTTTTCCTTTCTAATTTACAGCAGCAAGTCAAGCCAAAGATGGTATGGTGTGATAATACCAGTAGTCCGGGGCAGGGAGACCCTGGTAAGAACATTTTAATTGACAGGTTTCAGAATAGCAGCCGTGTTAGTCTGTATCCGCAAAAAGAACAGGAGTCTCTAAGGTGTCACAAGTACTCCTGAACATTTTAACTGTACTTCCTAAAATTCCTAATTATATTCTACACATGAAGTACAACTTTGTACAAATTTGTGACCACACAGGACTTGACAGTTGTCACGGTCCTGTTCACCATGCCACTTGGAACTTCACCGTGGGATAGAACTATTATCCTTTTATTTCAGGTGAGCTGAAAGAAAATCTAATATGAGACCTATGACATGCAGTTAAGCAGTTGAATTCTATCCAGTACAGGGCAACATTGTCAGTATTTTTAGATTGGTAGTATGTATTCTTCAAGCTATCATAGACATCTATGGATTTTCCTGTGACGCAGGGTGCAACTGACAGAGAGCTGGAGGGGTTCATGGGGTTTTACAGGGATCTCCTGGATTGTATATCTGCATAATAGTTCACCAAAGGTTGCATGTGAGGTCTCTACTGAGAGCCAGCAGTCCACTCATCATCATAATCATTGCAAAATGTATGTATGGATAATATTTAAAGAGCTATGCATCTAAACTGAAAATTATTATTCTTAAGGTCTTGGAGTTAAGGCAGGTCACCAGGAGGTGGCATTCCTCAGACATGTTCCTTTCTGGCAGGAGGTAATTGTGTCACTGAGGCTCCCTGGCAAAGGGTCTGCTGTTCTTTGCAAACAACTCTCACCTCAGACCTGACAAACGCATGTCTTGCAGGATATTTATCCATAAAGAGTAATGTGTAAGGTATTTACAGAAAACTCATAACTTGCCAGGATTCATAATCATTGTGAGATGCATGTATGGGTAACATTTAAGGAATAATGTATTTATATTGAAAGTATGCTTTAGGGACCTCAAGCAGTAGGAAGTATACACCCATCCCCCACACACACATACACCCCCTTGGGGTGGAGCAAGGTTAGACAATTCAGCCTTCATCTAGGGGTACATCTACACTACAGCGGGGAGTCGATTTAAGATACGCAAATTCAGCTACGTGAATAGCGTAGCTGAATTCGACATATTGCAGCCGACTTACCCCGTTGTGAGGACGGCGGCAAAATCGACTTCTGCCGCTTTTTGTCGGCGGCGCTTACTACCACCTCTGCTGGTGGAGTTAGAGTGCCGATCCCCGAGAGGTCGATTTCTACCCGCCGATTCAGGCGGGTAGTATAGACCAGACCTAGGAGGCAACTGACAGCATGCTTGTTTCAATAAAGGACAATCACAACCAACCAGTCTACAAAACACTGCAGGGATTTTGGGTGAGCATTATTCTAGAAGATGTGGGAGTATCTATTTAGTTAGTCTTCAGAACGCATGTTATGATTTTATTTTATGTGTAACTGATTCCAATAGTTCTACTTGCTGCTACTTGAATCTCTGTGCTTTAAGTAAAGTTATACTTGATTGCACTGTAAACGTATCTAAGTGCTGTATGTTAAACAGAGCAGTGATATGAGACGGAGCTGCTAAGATGGGGAGTACTGCTTCTTTGGAAGCAGCGAATCTGTGAATGTCCAATGGACATGGGGCTGGACACTCCATGGAGATGCTCGGAGAGCTCAAGGGTTGAGGGTGCCTGTAGAATAACAGCGAGGCCTAGAGGGGAGAGCTTGTATTGCCTGTGGAGTTGGGGAGCTAACCTATGGCAGGCACAGGGAAGGCTTCCTTACACTAGGGGCAGATGGTAGCTAGGTGCCTTACAACCCTAGCTACTACCTGGGGGGGGGCGGGATAGCTCATGGTTTGAGCATTGGCCTGCTAAACCTAGGGCTGTGAGTTCAATCCTTGAGGGGGCCACTTATGGATCTGAGGCAAAAATCAGTACTTGGTCCTGCTAGTGAAGGCAGGGGGATGGACTCAATGACCTTTCAGGATCCCTTCTAGTTCTATGAGATAGGTATATTTCCATATAACCCTGGGTACCTCCAGGAAGTATCTGACTTTCCCCATAATATCCTTTCAGCTGGTTAGGTAGAATAAATGGCAGTACTGCAGGGCTGAAAGACTGCACCTGTAATCTAGCTCAGACAGCATTCATCAATGGACACAATGAGTTTGTGAAATTAATGGAGACATAATTTAACACACAATGTTCTTTCAGTACTACAGAACTGTAATTTATTCATAGAAAACTAATAGGACTAGATACTCCACATGCTAGAAGAAATGTGCATATGGTAAGAGCGAAACAGCAATGTGACCTAGTGAAAGCAAAGGTGAGTCTTGCCTTTTTTGAATGAATGTCCTTTGGTTCACTTGATGATCATAGAATCATAGTAATGTATGGCTGGAAGGGACCTCAAGATGTCATAAAGTCCAGCCCCCTGAACTAGGGCAGGACACAATAAACCTAGCCCATCCCTGCCAGGTGTTAGTCCAACCTGTTCTTAAAAATCTCCAATGATGGGTATTCCACAGCCTCCCTTGGAAGCCTATTCCAGAGCTTATCTACCCCCTTCAGTTAATTCCCCCCCCCCCCCCAATATCTAACCTAAAATTCCCTTTCTGCAGATTAAGGCCACTATTTCTTGTCCTACCTGCAGTGGACATGGAGAACAATTCATCACAATCCTCTTTATAACAGCCCTTAACGTATTTGAAAACTATTAGCCGTTTTCCCCCTCATCTCCATAAACATGCCTGTAGTGAGCCAGTGTGGCACCCCTCCGTCTCCGGCAGGGCCGAGCTTCCTCCAACCCCAGTGTGGGCGGAACCACCGGGTTCGGGGCCCGTCCCTCCGAGGTCACGGCCCCGACCCGGAAGTATAAAAACCCACCAGCAGAGCTCAGTGAGGCCCAGACCGCCAGAGAGAGCAGACGTCCCGGGCCGAGCTCCCGCTTGGGAGACAGCCGCAGGCCGCGAGCCACCTGCTAACCCCCCTCGCCGGTCAAGCCTACCTCTCACCAGGTACCCCGAGGAGGACTGGCCCAGCCTGCCCCGGACCCGTTACCCAGAGGAGGACTGGCCAACCCTGCTCTGTGCCAGCTACCCTGAGGAGAACTGGCCAAGCCTGCCCCGGACCAGCTGCCCTGGGGGAGAGCTGCCGGACCGGTCCCCAAGCCCCGCACCCGAGGAACCGATGCTCCTGGACTGGCCCGAACCCAGCATCACCAACGAGGTAGGCCCCGAGGGGGAACGTGGAAGTAGCCCGGGGGTAGCCGACCCCGGTCAGGCTGCAGAAGCCTGTAAGCCGATGTCAGTGTGTTTCGGTCAGGATACCCCACTGACCAGCAGCGGCAGTAACCGCTGCTAGGGCCCCGGGCTGGAACGCAGTGGAGTGGGTGGGTCTGCGTTCTCCCCTGCCACCCCGCACGGGTGGCAGGCTTCCCCCTCACCCGACGCCCAGGTGTAGGACCCTGGGCTTACCTAAACTGCTTGTCTGCTCAGCCCCTGCATCCAAGGGCCTGAGCTGTGACAGTTTGTGCCCCGCCCTGACCCAGGGCCTGGGCTCCTTAACTGCTTGTCTGCTCAGCCCCTGCACCAGAGGGCCTGAGCTCCTTAACTGCTTGTTTGCTCAATCCCTGCCCCAAAGGGCTTGAGTTGGGACTGTGTGTGCCCGCCCTGATCCAGGACCTGGGCCTGCTTAAACTGTTAATTAGCGCTCAGCCCCTGCCTAAGGGCCTGAGCTCCTGAACTGTGGGCCACTCAGCCCCTGCATAAAGGGACCTGAGCTTGGACTGCCTGCGCTTTAGTGAGCCGGTGTGGCACCCCTCCGTCTTGGAGGGTAGAGCCCCGGCGCAACCCTACTACAATGGCATAAGAACGTTAAGAACAGCCATACTGGGTCAGACCAAAGGCCCATCTAGCCCCAGTATCCTCTTTTCCGACAGTGGTCAGTGTCAGGTGCCCCAAAGGGAATGAACAGAACAGGTAATCATTAAATGATCCAACCCCCATCACCTGTTCCCAGCTTCTGGCAAACAGAGGCTAAGGACACCATCCCTGCCCATCCTGGATAATAGCCATTGATGGACCTATCCTCCATGAATTTATCTAGTTCTTTTTTGAACCCTGTTATAGTCTTGGCCTTCACAACATCCTCTGGCAAGGAGTTCCGCAGGTTGACTGTGTGTTGTGTGAAAAAATACTTCCTTTTGTTTGTTTTAAACCTGCTGCCTATTAATTTCATTTGGTGGCCCCTAGTTCTTGTGTTATGAGAAGGCATAAATAACACTTCCTTACTTACTTTCTCCACACCAGTCATGATTTTATAGATCACTATCATATCCCCTCTTAGTCGTCTCTTTTCCAAGCTGAAAGGTCCCAGTCTTATTAATCTCTCCTCATATGGCAGCCATTCCATACACCTAATAGTTTTTGTTGCCCTTTTCTGAACCTTTTCCAATTCCCATATATCTTTTTTGAGACGGGGCAACCATATCTGCACACAGTATTCAAGATGTGGGCATACCCCATGGATTCATATAGAGGCAATATGATATTTTCTTGTCTTATTATCTATCCCTTAATGATTCCCAATGTTCTGTTCATTTTTTTTTTTTGACTGCTGCTGCAGATTGAGTGGAGGTTTTCAGAGAACTATCCACAATGACTTCAAGATCTCTTTCTTGAATGGTAACAGCTAATTTAGACCCCATCATTTTATATGTGTAGTTGGGATTATGTTTTCCAATGTCCATCACTTTGCATTTATCAATATTGAATTTAATCTCCCATTTTGTTGCCCAGTCACCCAGTTTTGAGGGATCCTTTTGTAGCTCTTCGCAATCTGCCTGAGACTTAAGTATATTGAGTAGTTTTGTTTGTATCATCTGCAAATTTTGCCATCTCACTGTTTACCCCTTTTTCCAGATCATTTATGAATATGTTCAATAGGCCTGGACCCAGTACAGACCCCTGGGGGACACGACTATTTACCTCTCTCCATTCTGAAAACTGACCATTTATTCCTACTCTGTGTTTCCTATCTTTTAACCAGTTAAGAATCCATGAGAGAACCTTCCCTCTTATCCCATGACTGCTTACTTTGCTTAAGAGCTTTTGGTGAGGGACCTTGTCAAAGGCTTTCTGAAAATCTAAGTACACTATATCTACTGGATCCCCCTTGTTCACATGCTTGTTGACGCCCTCAAAGAATTCTAGTAGACTGGTGAGGCAGGATTTCCCTCTCCAAAAACCATGTTGATTCTTCCCCAACAAATTATGTTACTATGTGTCTGACAATTTTGTTCTTTACTATAGTTTCAACTAGTTTACCTGGTGGTGAAGTCAGGCTTACCTGCCTGCAATTGCCGGGGTCACCTCTGGAGCCCTTTTTAAAAATTGCCATCACATTAGCTATCGTCCAGTCATTCAGTACAGAAGCTGATTTAAATGATAGGTTACAGAGGTCAGTTAGTAGAATCATAGAATCATAGAATCATAGAATATCAGAGTTGGAAGGGACCTCAAGAGGTCATCTAGTCCAACCCCCTGCTCAAAGCAGGACCAATTCCCAGCTAAATCATCCCAGCCAGGGCTTTGTCAAGCCGGGCCTTAAAAACCTCCAAGGAAGGAGACTCCAGTAGTCTTGCAATTTCATATTTGAGTTCCTTTAGAACTCTTGGGTGAATACCATCGGTTCCTGGTGACTTATTACTGGTTAGTTTATCAATTTGTTCCAAAACCTCCTTTAATGACACCTCAGTCTGGAACAGTTCCTCAGATTTGTCACCTAAAAAGAATGGCTCAGGTTTGGGAATCTGCCTCACATGCTCAGCCGTGAAGACCGATGCAAAGAATTCATTTAATTTTCCCACAATGGCTTTATCCTCCTTGAGTGCTCCTTTAGCATTTTGATTGTCCAGTGGCCCCATTGGTTGTTAAGCAGGCTTCCTGCTTCTGATGTAATTAAGAAAAAATTGCTATTACTTTTTGAGTCTTTGACTAGCTGTTCTTCAAATTCTTTTTTGGCGTTCCTAATTATATTTTTACACTTCATTTGCCAGAGTTTATGCTCCTTTCTATTTTTCTCATTAGGATTTAACTTCCACTTTCTAAAGGATGCCTTTTTGCCTCTTACTGCTTCTTTTACTTTGTTGTTTAGCCACAGTGGCACTTTTTTGGTTCTCTGTTTTTTTTAATTTGGGGTATACATGCCAAGTTTTATTTAACCTTTCCTCAGAGGTAGGATGACCAGATGTCCCGTTTTTAAAGGGACAGTCCCATTTTGGGGGACTTTTTTTTATATCGGCATCTATTAATCCCCACCCAGGGGGTCCTGTTTTTTTCACAGTTGCTATCTGGTAACCCTACTCAGAGGTCATGTTTCTTAAATATTTATTATATTTGTTGTTCTCCTCTGTGCACTCTATTTTGTACACATCTTACCTCAGGTGTGGTGCCCGGAGCTGGACACAGTACTCAGAGGCCTCACCAGTGCTGAGTAGAGCAGCACAATTACGTCTCCTGTCTTACACACAACACTCCTATTCATATATCCCAGAATATTAGCCTTTTTTGCAACTGCACCACATTATTGATTCAAATTCAATTTGTGATCTACTATAATCCCTAGATCTTTTTCAGCAGCACTACTTACCTAGACAGTTATTCCTCATCTAAGTGTGAAGTACTTTCAACTTATCTTTATTGAATTTAATCTTGTTTCATTTAGACCAATTCTCCAATTTGTCAAGGTTACTTTGAATTCTAATCCTGTTCTCCAAAATGCTTTCAACTCCTCCCATCTTGGTATCAAGGTAAAAATTTTATAAGTATAGTCTCCACTCCACTATCCAAATCATTAATGAAAATATCGAACAATACCAGACCCAGGACTGATGCCTGTAGGGTCCCACTAGATACACCCTCCCAGTTTAACAGTGAACCACTGATATCTTTTCTATGAGTATTGTCTTTCAACCAGTTGTGCACCCACCTTTATAGTAATTTCATCTAGACCAGGGGTTCTCACAACAAAATTTTTGGTGGTCTCAGAGTGCGGCCACCAACTCTTGCTGTTGGCTGCTCTGACAATTTTTCCTAAAATACTTAATTAACTTTAGGAAAAGCAAAATAAATAGGCACATACACATGTCCAAAACATTGTAATTTATTTATGTAGGGTTTTTTTTTGTAGATTCAATAATAAAAATAACATACAGTTATCGCTATTCTTTACTGTACCTAAACAGAATAGAAACACAAATAAGGTGCTTTACATGTTCTTGTCTTTTGTTGTTGTTTCTTTTGCTTATTTTTTTTAAGACTTGCTAGCTAGTAAGTCTCCTGCTGTGAAAAGTGATATTTATATGTTTGTTAATATCACTTTTCACAAACAGCAGACTTGTTAGCTAGCTGGGAGGCAGTGAAAAGTGATATTAACAAACACACAAATATCACTTATCAGAGCAGACTTATTCAGGCCTGGCAAGCCAGGGGACAAATTAAGCCTTGGCTGGGGAGGTGGGTAGGGAGGCAGCAGGGGCGGGAGTGATAGGGTGGATGGGTGAGGTTCTGGGGGATGTAGCCTGCTGAGTCCTGTGGCTGGAGGATGGAGCCCATGACTGGAATCTGCCGCCACGCGGCCTGAGCCAGTGGCCAGAGACTGCTGCTGTGTGGCTGGAGCCTAACTCCCACCACCCCCATGCTGAAGCTGGAAGCCTGAGCTCTACCATCCCTGGGAAGGTGGAGAACTCACACTGGCTGTCTGCTCCTCCGGCATTTGTGTTTCCAGACGGACGCAGGGCCCAACCCCTCAGGGCGGCCCCAGGGGAGGGGCTGCTGCTTCTCCTCCCCTCTCCCCCCAATCACTGCCCGGAAGGCTGCGGCCACAAGAAAAGTCCCTGGTGGCCTCATGCGGCCATGGTAGCCACATTTGAGAAACACTGAGCTAGACCATATTTCCCTAGTTTGTTTATGAGAAGATTATGTGGGACTGTATCAAAAGCCATACTAAAATTAAGATATATTACATCTGCTGCTTTCCACCTTTCCACTGTCAAGAAGGGAAATTAGGTTGGTTTAGTATGATTTGTTCTTGACAATTTCATGCTGGCTATTCCTTATAATCCTATTATCCTCTAGCTGCTTACAAATTGATTGTTTCATAATCTATTACAGTATCTTCCCAGGTATTGAAGTTCCATGGGTTCTCTTTGTTACCCTTTTTAAGGATAGGGACTATGTTTGCCCTTTTCCAGTTCTCTAGGACCTTACCATGAGTTCTCAAATGTAATTGCTAACAGTACTGAGATTGCTACAGCTAGTTCCTTAAGTACCCTAGGATGACTTGAATACAACCAACTTATCTAAATATTCTTTAACCTTTTCTTTCTCTATTTTGGCTTACATTACTTCCCCTTTGTTGTTGTTGTTGTGTTGAGTCTCTGATCACCATTAACCTTTTTAGTGAAGTCTGAAACAAAATAGGTATTAAATACCTCAGCCTTCTGGATATCATCAGTTATTAGCTCTCCTTCCCTGCTAAGTAGAAGCCCTACACTTTCCTTCATCTTTCTCTTGCTCCTTATTTAAAAAACCTCTTCTTATCCTTTTAATGTCCTTTGCTAGATGTGACTCATTTTGTGCCTTAGTCTTTCTGATTTTATCCCTACATACTTGTGCTATTCGTTTGTACTCCTCCATAGCAATTTGTCCATATTTCCACTTTTGTAGGATTCCTTTTTTATTTCCCGGTCATTAACAATCTGTTGATGGAGCCAAATTGGCCTCTTATTCTTCTTCTTACTTTTCCTTTGCATCGGGATAGTTTGAACTTGGATAATAACATATGCCAATGTACCACTCTCAATGTGGAGCTAGGTTTTGAACAGTTTAGCACTTAAAATTTTTCCATCAAATCCATTTTGATGGAAAAAAATGTTGTGTGAAAACTCTGCTTTTTTTGTCAGAAAAATTAATGGCTGAAAACCAAAATATTTCAACCGAAAACTGAAATATTTTAGTTTGGAATTGCAGCTGCTGTGCAACTTGGGAGTTGGAGTTCAATTGCCTCATGTCCCAAGTCTCCTTTATGGGCTTGGCTCCCTGACTAGACTACATCACCCAGGATGCACTTGGCCAGGGACTCCCAGAATACACTGTCTCCCCTCTCCAAGGGAATGCTCTATTCCTTTTTTTAAAGTGAAATTTAATTAAAAATGGCACCTTCCCACAAAAAGTTTCATTTTTGATGAATCAATATTTTTTGAGGGAAAAACATTCTCTCTGAATATTTCAGCTATGACTACACCTCTACCTCGATATAACGCTGTCCTCGGGAGTCAAAAAATCTTACCGCGTTATAGGTGAAACCGCATTATATTGAACTTGCTTTGATCTGCTGGAGTGTGCAGCCCCGCCCTCCAGGAGCACTGCTTTACCGTGTTATATCGGGTCGCGTTATATTGAGGTAGAGGTGTACTTAGATATATTTACTCTCCTCTTTGTGTGGCCCAAATAGTTTAAAAGAAATGTATTGAAGTGTGGTGTATTCCATGGGGTTTTTTTAAACTACTCTGTGTGAACTGGGTTGCCTGTTGAGTTAACATGTATATTTTACTTTATTAAGAAATCAGGTAGTGGCTATGAGGACACATATACATTGCATTACATTCTCACTTGCCTGTCATGTGTAGCTCTGCATTAGGGAGTTTCCAGAAGGGGCTCCAGGGGATTGTGCCTTAGGCACAAGGGCTTGTCATCCAGTGTGTAGGGGGACTGCAGAGGCTGCACTATCCTTTAAGATGCTGCATCCTACTCAGCCCTACTGATATGGAGGGAGCTATCAAGGCAATGTCTCTTCCTTATCCCTAGTCCTCCTTGTGTCTCTTGGGATGTTATGTGACCCCAATAGGAGCATCTTTGTGCTTCTCGGAGAGCAGACACTGCAATTGTAAGATGCCCTTCTGTAAGCTGCACATGGGAAGCAAAACTCCTTGCATTCTACACCCTCCCAGCACACAACCATAAAAGACCCTGCACAATCTACAAACTTTTATCACACCACAGCACCTCAGATACCACCACTCTTTTCTGATCTAACTAGAAAAAGACTGAGCCCTCTCTTGTTGGTAAATGTTTATTTGTTAATAGGAACCACTGTAACACATAAATTACTAAACATATGCCCTGTAAGATGCTATGCCTTGCATAATCAGAGAAAATAAAAGAGTAATAGTCAAAGTCCCTGCAAATCAGCTCAATATAATACCTTGCAAACTCTAAATGAATTTTCTAGGAGGCCCCTTTTCTCAGGTAAAGCAATCCCGAGTAGGCTCCTGGTCTCCATGAGGGTAAAATTTACCCCAGTGTAGAAAGCTGGTGTAATGCCCCCAGTACCATGTAGGCCCCATAATAAGATTATTGGTCAATTGAAAAAGTTTCCATGGAAGAGACAGAAACTTCACATGTTAGGCTGAGATCACAGGGCTTGGAGAGTCCTTCCTCCCCTCCTTGGCTCTTGTCTACCTGTGACTCTGGTGCCAAGCTCCTCACCTGAGCTTAATGGCCACTTTTGAGTTAGGAGTGAAGGTTTCTGATTCTTCTACTGCCCAGATGCTGTGGAGTTTTGAAAACACATTTCCCTTCTATAGGAGAAGAATATCGTATTGTCCTTAAATTCTAACTGAAATATAGAAGGTCAAATTCACCATTGGAATCACACTGACCTAACCCCTTGGAAATCAATAGAGTTGATACTGCTCACACAGGTAATTATTTTTGATCTGTTATGTCACCAACAACTGGCCTAAGAAATAACAAGAATTATTTCATAACAGCAAAGCGACACTCATTTTACCCTGGTATAACTCCATTCACTTTAATTAACTTACTCTGGTATACAGCAGTGGTGTAACTGAGGGCAGAATCAGGTCCCTGTTTTTTTGCAGTCTTTAGTGGTCTGAATTTACAGGTCTGACCTACAATATGTCCTGCTGTATGGAGTGTGGTGGTAGAATTATTGTATCACCTAAATTTTTCCCTGCCTTAATTCATTCTTACCCTATAGATTTATATCTATACAGATAAAAAGCCCGTCCCTAAAAGATCCATTATACAAGTTCCATTTACTCTGTGGTTTACAGTATACTTGAAAATATGAAAGATCTTCTTCAACCTGAGCCTCGAGCACTGGATTCACATTTCCAATTGTCCACCACCTTGAAAAGAGCTATGAAAGCAAATCCAGTATTATAATAAATAAATAAATGAAACTTCCAAAAGGAACCATCATCTTCACCTCATTCTCATCATTCAGTCATTAAGGTTAATGATTTGCAGAGTCCAGTTGCTGCAAATGGATTTTACTAAGATTCTCACTATTGTTCTCAAGCCAGGCTTACAGTACTGATGAATCTGGGTCTCATTAATTCTCAGTCCACCTCGGCTATGTGCATAGGCTTAATCCTGAACATACTTTGAGATAACGTCTTGTCACTTTTTGCCCAAGTGGAGGTGCAAGAGATGAGTTAGGAGTGGGAGAGTTATGAGCAGCTGATATCCATGTTACTCATATTCACACATGAAAATTGGCCTGTAAAATACACAATATAAATAGTATCCTCCACACACAGTCCTAACAAATGATGCATCAGAGTACACCTACAGTGTGTATTTATTTTAGGATGAAATCCCATTAGTCACGGGCAGCTGGTGACCCAACTGTTGGGGGAGACTAGCCCCCCAGGCCCTCCCCTTCCTTGTGCCCAAGGCCCTATCCCTTCCCTTCCCTTTCTGCCACCCCTCCCCTGCAGGAGCCCAGAGCACCCCAACCCCGTGCTGAGTGGCTGAGAAATGAGGACCTAGCTCCGGTGTGCCGGTCCCCAGCTCTGGCGTGCCAGGAGGCACAGCCACAGCACCAGCTGCCCTGAGTCCCTGCAGGAGGCAGGCTGGACAACCCCAACCAGCCTGGGCCAGACAGGGCAGTGTGCTGGGAACTGCAGGAGGGGGCCTGGTCTGGGGGTGGAGTGTGGGTGGGGCCACGATAGGCTGTTTGAGGAGGCACAGCCTCCCGCTGCCTACGATATCCACCATCTATGCCATTAGTCTTTAACCAAATACTTGTATATTCCAAGTCCTGTTCAACATAATATTGATCATGACATGTTAAGAAATGCAGCTAACTTCAAATTATTTTAGTAATACTCCATCATGCATCTACCTTTATTATCACTGAAAAATACCTCTAATATTTTGCATTAATTTGAATGCAAATAAAGAGTTACTGGCATCTGTGCTGTAAACCTATACTTTTCTCTAATACAACAGAACACAAATGTGTCATTAAGAGTTGAGTGAACTATTCAGGCCAAATGATTTATCCAACACTTGAGCCTTTTTTACTATGTGCAAATTATCCACGAACAACTTCACTATTTACAAATGTATTTGTTACTTGCAGTTTGAATACATTATTCAAACATATTTCAGCCTCGGCTTGTTTGCAAACTGCTATTTATGGCATGTGACTGGTCACTTGGTGTTTCTGTTCCCTCGTTGGATGACTGAAATTTTTATAAACGGGGGTGAGCATTCCCAGTATGAATAGCAAATACCCATATTTGCACAAAATTACTCTCATCTGCCAGTGAAGACGGGAGTTCTGTGACAAAAAAAAAAAAATCCCCAATATTTGTATAACCAAAGCCCCATTAATATTCTTCATAATATTTGTTTATGTTGTGATACTGCCCAAAATGTGCTAGGCACTTTCTAAACATAGATGAATCCCTGTGCTGAAAAGCATACAATCTAAAAAGATGACACACACGAAGGGTGGGGGAACGTGACATAACATACAAGCAATGTGATTAGGGTGATAGATGTGTGGTATTAATTATATGTTTGTTTGTTTTATAAGTTAGTGACTTAAATTGCTCTCTTTGCTCCCATCCCCACACAACCATTGTTCCTCACTCCCTTCTTGGCTACTCACTTGGGAGTGGAAGGAAACTATTAATCTGCATCTTTAAAAAAAATATTCTTCTGCATCCTCTGGGTTTCTTTTAAAATCAATTCTCTGATTTATATAGGGAAGTGTGGTGGCACATTCTCATGCAAAGTATTTTTAGAGAATATGAATAATTACACCAGATGGTTGTTTAATTCTGTTGGCATTATCTCTGCTGTATATTTATGGTTTAAAGTAATATTTCCTTATATTTTTAAATATTCCTGGAAGGTCATGGGTAAGGACTTTTTCCTTATTTACATTTGATCCCTTTCGTAGACGTATTTCAATGCTACAGCTGTTGAAGGGTTACAAACATGTTGATCTAAAGGCATCTTAACAAACAATTTGCCTGTTTCAGCCAAGGAAGTACTTTCATAAGAAAACATTACATCTCTAATAACAGATTGTTCTTAGTGTTTTATATACAAAGGAGAGCTACTTATTCTGTGATTGCCTCTATTTAATCCTCCAACATTTGCTAAAATTACCCATTTCAATCGCCTCTTCATTTTCTACAGCAGTAGAAAAAACAAAGAGATGTCTGAACAATTTTTTCCCATTCTATATACTTTGGCTGCTTTGTCAACTGCAGAGAACACCTCTGCTGTTCCCTTTGTTCTATGGGTCAATAAAGCTAATTAGGCAATTTTTTCCTTCCAAATTCTTGAACAATTGGATAAAGGTAAAAGATTTATTCTTTGTGTTATTTCTGGATGCCACCGAGTGCATAGTATCCAAGTCATTCAACTGGAGTATAATGCCAAGAGAAATATTCTAGGTGAATATTCAGCACATTCCTGGCTAAAGGTGGTTTAACAAGAATGGGTACAATTGTGATGACGTTTGGACACGTCTGATGCAGGTAAATTATGCAGACAAATGGCTCAGCAGCCCAGCAAACAAATCTTATTTTGGAACTCTTGAATGCATTTAGCATAGACAAAAATACCCTCTCTTCACACTGCTGCATGTTTCTGGGTCACTGCTGATCATCTCAAACTATGAAATGTGCAAAACTCTCCCACAGACTGACATTTACCCTTTGACTGTCAGTGCCAGCTCTCCTCTGTTCACAAGTTTAACATGCACTCAGAACAAAGCAATTCTGTGCTAGATAGAGAGACCTACACAGAATATAATAGAAAGCAGACTTCAACCAGTATTTTTCTTGTAATTACAATTTTATATAGAAACATAGGTCTAGAAGAGACCTCAAGAGACTGTCTAGTCATCATTCCATGTTGATGTGGGATTAAGTATAATTAGACCATCCCTGATAGGTGTTTGTTTAACCTGTTCTTAAAAAAACTCCAGATAACTGATGTTTTTGTTAGTAAATGGATTACAAATTGGAACGATACTATGTGAGTCAAATTAACAGTGACCTTGTGGGTTTTTCTCCTCTCTCTGCAATGTGGGGTGTGGGTCACTTGCTAGGATTATCTGTGTATATCTCACTTAATCATGTCCCTGCCATTGCAGAAGTCTTGCACATTGGTGCATCTCACTCCCTGCTGTTCTTTGCCTGTGGCTGTAATGCTGTGATCTAGTTACCGTTGTTGGGTTTCGTGTGCAGGTGCTGGGTGGGGTTGGTGGCCGGCGATAAGCAGCAGATCAGACAAGATGATCCTTTCTAGCCTTAAGCTTTATGGCTATAGTTCTGTGAATCATACTGCCCCAGTGAAGTCAATGGAAGTTTTGCCATTGATTTTACTGGGGCTAGGGTTTCACCCTCTGATCCTTAGCCCAAAATAAAAGAAAATGGAGGCATTAAAGGAGAAGAAAATGTGACATGAAATCAAGACTGCCATTTTATTTTTCATATAGTAAATGAATTACAATCTGGAAGGATACTAAAAAAAACATCAGTTTTCTGGGACGTGTTTTAATATAAAAGAATAACCATATAACTGTACACTACATTTGTCAAGAATAGTATCTGAAAAATAGGCTTGATATACCAACCGTGTCCCCCAAGAGGAAGAAAGCAGAAAAGGGAGAATGATGCCGTTTGTGGTGATATAAACTGCAGAATACCTCCCCAACTCAAACAGGCTTTTTCTGAGTAGGTAATTCAGCATTCAAACATGTTGCTCTTTGTGACTGCGAAACGGACATGTAGGGACAGCTCTTATCCTTTCCTCTTCAGATGTGGAAGATGGTTTTTCTGCAGAACCAGTCTGATTGCAGCATGTGGGATAAAATTTGAAGAACCGGTACAAGGATGGTGGTGGTTCCCTTCATGTTGGTGCATATAATGGATTTTGGGGGCAGTCCAGGAAAGACAGGGCAGGCTCACCTTCCACAATGTCACTCCACAAGCTGTTCTCTCTACATCTTTCCTATAGAGGGTGTGCAAGAAGTAAATACACAGCTCTAGCTCTGTAATCTCTCCATCACCTGAGTAGGAAAGATTCCTTCCACTCTAATCCAGAGTAACTCCCTAGAGCTCAGCAAGCATGCTTTGTTTGTGTGCTTGGGAACTATTAGCAGTGCAATGAAAGAAAAGAAAATTGTTGTGACATATACAGAGCTCATAAATTGTTGAGCAATCATAAACATATTGATCACGCATGACATAGTAATGCATACAGCTGCTCACACTTGGTGTACGGAGAGGAGTAGGGCTCAGCCACAAATTCCAATATACTCTACGTGAAACAAGCTGCTCCTGGAAAATTATACCTTCCTCATATTGTAAATGATGGATACTCCCCATCACTCACAGCTAATGCAAATTTCATATCCTTTCCATTACATATCCCATTGATACTTGTGACTTTTTTGTAACCTTTCCTAAGAAAAACTGTGATTTAAAATAAAAACAGGACATGCCTAGTGAAATTTAAAGAGAGTCAGGTTTGAATGGCTCCTACATCGCAACAGATAATGGAACTATAATGCCTCCATTTTCAACAAAAATGTTCTCTCTCTCAGATTGGAAACATCAGGTTTTAAATCCATTCCTACACTCCTAGGTGGGCTTGTCTGGAGTCTGAAAGAGAGCATTGGTGGTGGTGGTCTAGAGATAAGGTCATCCAATCTCATAATGAGGAATTCAGAGTCAGTTTTTTTGGTGGCTATGCCAGTTCATTCACACCTTCTTTGTCTAACATACCAGCGAGTTCCGAAGAGACAGTGACACCTTCAGATACTCTGCTTTACAGCCTAACAGCAGATTGCAGAGACTGTATCAAAGAAGTGTTCTAACATGGGCTGTCTCTCTGGGAGAGATTTTGGGGGAAATCTCACACTATGACACTACCATTGCTGGAAATAATGGCAGGAGGACTAATGCAGACAAGGCACTGGTATTTTTACCACATATAGTCTAACTCTGCTGAGAAAAGGTCTAGATGAGCCAATGTAAAAATGTGGATGAATGCCAGTGCCCTACCTGCTCCTTGTTTTAGACTTCTATTTTTTAAAGAGGAAGCCATAACAAATATGAAAAGGGGCAAACACGATACCATAGTGTGTGTACATGTATACATTTAATGGAACATATATTTGGGATCTTAATAGGCTGAATGTGTCCATTTAAGATACTTATTCAGAACAAGAAATAAATCTGACCTCCCAGAAATTAACCTAAGCCCAAACCTCTTGTCAATCCTTAAAAGGGGAAGTGGAAGTGTGTTTTATGGTGACACTCTCCAAAGAAGGACTTGACACAGCATGAAGTTCTGTGTGTTTCAATGGGGTAGGGTTACCTGAAGTGGGCACTGGACAAGGTGAAGCGAAATGCTTTTAGAACAAAAGAGCATTCCATATAAAAGAAGCAAATGACACATTATATTATACCACAGATATGGCATATTTAAATGCTATTGGCTCCCCAAATGAACCTGAAATTGGCATATGAGATCAAGAGCAGTGCATTTTCTTGCAAAGAACAAAGCCCACATTGTCAGTAAATAGAAAGGCAACTTCCTACTAGGTTACACGGAGCTTTGTTTATACAGAGTACAATCCCTTGGGGTGACTGTTGTAGTACTGTATGTATTGGAATAAAAAAAAAAAAAGACTAGAAAGAGAAGTGGGCTTTATATTTTGTAACAACAATGTACAAATACAGTTGCATTTTTGTTCAAATTATAGAGACCATTACAATGTCACACAATTTCAATGACAAATTATATGTTCTCATCCTTCTCTAAGCAAAAAATCTAACAAAAGAGGAAAATTGCACCAAATTAAAGTATTCCTGTGACACAATTGTGATGCGAGCTGAAACTCATTAAGAAGACAAACTAAAAATTGTCTTGCTCAGATGCCCTACACAGAATAATCACACAAACAGCAAAGCCAATAGTTTGAAGTGAAATAAAGGAGAAAAAAGTGTTGTGTGTCGTCTTAAAGTATGAAGTCCATTGATCCAAACAAACTGAGTATCACAAACTGAAAAGCCTGCAGCCTTGGGGAAAACAAACCTTATTGAAACAATTAGGCAAGTCAGAGCCAGTCCTTCAAAGATTGAAAAAATGGGCCAAGTTGATGTAAAAGGTTGTAACTACATTGGCTGATTATGTAGGTGCATATACAGCCTCCATCACCACAGAATCTGAGCATCACGCACACACACTAATGAATTTATCCTCACAACATCTTTGTGAGGTAGGGAAGTATTATCCATTTTACTTATGGGAAATTGAGAAACAGAGAACTTAAGCATCAAATTTTCAAAAGGTCTGAGCGCTCGCAACTGGGCCATATTTTCAAAAGAACTCAGCTCCAATTTATGCCACTAAGGGCTTCTCTACACTAATAATTACTTTGCAGTAAGCAGGGGTGTGAATCTACTCCATGCTAGTCTGCCTTGGACTAACTGTCCATGTGAACCCTGCTGATGTTCATTAACAGTCAATGCACTTTGACCTAGTCCTCTTTGAAATGGGCTAATGAATGTCAGCAGGGGGTTCACACAGACATTTAGTCTGTAGCAGGCTAGTGTGAGGGAGAGTCACACCCCAACTTATTGCAAACTAAAAGTTGTGTAGACACCCCCTTACTGAAGAAGCCAAATTTTCAAGGATGCTGAGTACCCAGAAACCATTGGATACCTGCTGGGTGCTAAGTACTTCTGAAAATCTGACCCTCAGTGACTTGCTTAAGGTCAGACAAGAAGTCTGTGGCAGAGCCAGGAATTAAACTCAAGTCTTCTGAATCCTAGCCTAGTGCCTTAACCATAAGATCATCCTTCAACTAAAGTGGAATTGCATCTGCTTACTCCATGTCTTAATTCGGCCCACTGTATGTACTGTGTTCGTAGCAGAATGTCTTGGCACAAGAGAACTGATACAACCAATATCATCTAGACACCTGCTGTCAGATATAAAAATCCTTTTAAAAACAAGCAGAAGAAGTTTGGAGTCAAGTTACAGAAACCTATTTTCAATTAAAAATCAATGGCCAGGATGCTTTTCTTCCATATCCTAAAAGGACTCACACCATATCCCAGGCTAATTGGTTGTAAAATTTAAATAATGTAATGATATTTTGCAGACACATTTACAGGAAACTGCACTAATTTTGTTGCGGCCAACAGAGAACCATAATGAGAGTTACATGCATGGAAAAGGGCAGAATATCACCTTAAAAATTTCCAAAGGAAGAAGCATTTGGCAGTTTGAATAAATAATTTAAAATAATAAATTGGAAAGGATTGTTATTTTAAATTATAATTAAATTGTGGCCATCTTTCTGGGATGAGACATCATTTGAGACTTAACCGAGGGTTGCAAACTGCTTTAACAGTTCAGAGAGTCAGAACCAAAACCCTACATGCAAACACCCAAACCTGGATGATACAGATCTGAATTTCACAGTTGACCCCTAGCAATACTCCTGATCCAACCCCCCTTGAATGTTGTTGGGATAGTAATTGGGATTCTCCGGAGAGCTATGTTAATATTCTGCCTTCCTACATAGGGGAAAGTTGAAGTGATTTCTTTGCCTGTGAAGGAGTTTACCCCTCACCTGTACATTGCTTAATCACCCTGCCAGAAATGACTAAATCTGGGAGATCCTATAGAACAAATTCTGTGGCCAGTATTTTTCAAAAAATGCTCAAGGAAGAGAATAACTCAGTGCTTCACTGTATGGTCATTGCCCCAGCCCATCCTTAACACATTGAAGGCAGCTCTAACTGAAGTCAGTAGGGATTACAAGTGGTTAAAAGGCACTGAACACCTCAGAATTTGGCCCTACAAGCCTCTCGACCTGCTTGCACATTGTTCAGAGCTTGCAGGCTTAAGATGATGTAACTGTTCCCTGATGGGCACACCCATCAACTATACCTCCACAGAAGAGGAGAGACATTGTTAGGTCATTTCCCTGTTTATCCCCATGGAGAAATACCCTCACAGAGAAATCAATAAATTTATTTGGGCATAAGCTTTCGTGGGCTAAAACCCACTTCATCAGATGCATGGAGTGGAAAATACAGTAGGAAGATTATTTATTTATCTATCTATATATATATATATATATATATATATATAAAATCTAACAGTATATGAAAAGATGGGAGTTGCCTTACCAAGTGGGGGGGGGTCAGTTCTAACGAGACAATTCAATTAAAGTAGCCCTGGGTGGCGGGGCTCTGGTTATTGGCTCCCTGCACAGGGCTGAAGCCCTCAGGCTTTGGCCCCCCCACCAGCATGGTGGGGCTCAGGCTTTGCCCCCCCTGCCCAAGGTGGGGCTCGGGTGGGCTCATGCTTCAGTCCCCCTTCCTGGGGTCGTGTAGTGATTTTTGTTGCCAGGAGGGGGTCGCAGTGCAATGAAGTTTGAGAACCATTCTTCTACTAGCATGGCATGGGAAGTCAGTCTGATGGATTGTGGGTTGCTGCATTGATTTCAATCTGCTACCTGGCAGTTTCCAGAAAGAATGCTGCAGAATCTGCAAACATCCATTGAGACACTGGAAGACTCCACATTGGTGTGTCAATCAGAAGTTCACCTCTTAGTGGTACAATCAACTCACTTCAGATTAGCTGGTTAGCATGCATTTGTAGTGATGGCCTGAAGAGTTACAAAGAGAAGCTGCCTGCGGGCTTGTCTACATGAAAAATAGACCATGGCAGGATGGGGTGTGAATCTATCCCTCAATAGCCTGCTGCGGTCTAACTGTTCATGTTTACCCTGCTGACGTATGGTAACAGCTCATTAGAGCACTTTGATCCGTCCTCTTTGAAACAGGATTAGATCAAAGCTCATTAGCTGACTGTTAACATGCATCAGCAGGGTATACTAACTGTTAGACCATGGCAGGCTAGTGTGGGCTAGAGTCACCACTCCAGCTTGCCATAAACTAAATCTTCCTGTAGACAAGCCCTTAGTCGGCCTCTGAATTTCATATCTGTTATGGTGCTGAAGAATCATCTGCATTTTGTTGTATTCTCTGAATTTGCAGCTTTTTATTGCTATTTTGGAATCTTGTTGTTATTCCATTGTATTTTTATTGTTGCACGGAACCCCATTTGCACTTCAGTATATGGCACAAAATAAACAAATTTGATATTCTTACTAACAATTATGGGCCCAATTCCTCACATTAAGAAGTCCCATATTGTGCAAGCAGTCCTACTGAAATCAGTGAAGTGCTCATTATTAATATTTGTACTGCAGTAGCATCTATGGGGCCTAATCAGGCATTGATGCCACACTGTGCTGGGCATTGTACATGTGCACATAACAAAAATAGTCAGTGTCCCAAAGAGCTTGCAACATTTGTGGTGTATGGTACTTAACTTGAGAAAGAGGCTTATATAATGTTATGTTATTATATAGGATTATATTCACAGTAATCCACGATATTACTCCAGTCTTCCAGTTATAGATTACAGTTGCATTATAACAATACTTGCAGTAACTCAAATTTAAATGTAACTGATTGTTAGAGATCTTACAGGTTTCCTGTTAGACATATTGAAATGTATCACTATGTTGCAGAATATAGTACAGCTACTTGAACTAGTTAAGTGTGTGTCTCTTTCTTCTCTTTAGGTGGGGAAAGTGTAGAGCAGCAAGATACATGTGTCAGTCTTTGTCTGAATTCAGTTATATTTGTACAGTGTTAAAGTTCCTGAAGGCAGTCTAGATTTTTGACATATTATGAAAAAACAAAATGAGCGAATCGTTAAGGCAGTCCTCAAAGAATTCAGAGATAACGCAGATTCCAAAATACTTGAGCTGCTTCTGGCCCTCCACTTTTCTCTGTACTCCTCTTTATTTGATTAATCACATTGGATTATTTAGCTGACATTCAAGCATCACACAAACCATCTGGAAATGTCAGAGTCCCCCTTTCCTTGGAAGCATTCCCCGTGGATAATTGCAGGATAGCAATCTCTTAATTTTGGAAATTCTTAGGCACTTGACTGAAACGCTTGTTTCTAGAAAAAGAAATGCTTTTTTTAAAATGTAAATTTTTTCTGGTGCAATCTACAGCCTTCCCACCATGCCATGAAATATTATCAGATCTTTCATACAGAGATGGACAGAAATCTTTGATGAAATTTTGAATTTCAGTGAGAAGCATGGAGGAAGAAATTGACAAGGTTTTGTAAAAAGAAATCTGATTTTTCTCAAACAATTCTACTCACCACCTAAGCAAGTTGAGGGACAGCCAGTGGGAGACAGTAGACACTGGTAGAGGCACTGGTGAAGCAATAGGTGGCACTCTTCCCTGAGCTAACCGAACCAGGTAATGGGAACAAGGTATTGCTAGAAGTGTCATCCTTGGGATGAAATTTAAAGTTAAGGTATTTACATTAGCTTTATCTTGTGCTCATTAAAGATTCCAGGGCTTTGACTTTTCCATGACTTTGCAAATGTAGCTATGTTAACCCCTGGGTAATGGCAGAATTCCAGTTTGGATAATTACACTCTGCTTAACTAAATCACTGTGTAGTTAAAGATGGATAAGGTGTTCTGAATGTTCTGACAATTTTAAATTATTATGTAGCTTTGCTGTGAGTATTAACACCTTCTCTTGGGTCTCATAGGCTCTGGGGTTTGTGATATTTCAAAAAGTAAAGGGGGAAAAAATTCCTGTTCTCTTTTGAAGTTGCCTTGGAAACTGTACTGTTGGAAACTAGAGTTTCCACCTATCCATAGCAAAGTTGAGAAACTCAGTGTTTGACATCGTAGCTCTGGTTTTTGATGGCACCAGAATGGAACCACAGAGGCCTGATGGATTGGTACCAAAGGACTACTGCTGTGCTAAGCAAGCTGAGAGTTGCTCCATGCCTCCTTTCTCAAAAAGAGGCTGTAGAATGTTCAACACTGCACTTGGCTCTTTGGTATAAAGAACTAAGTACTGGAGCTGTTGAGCCTTCTCCTACCACTGTTGAGGGGGAGAGGAGAGGAAAAAACAACCCGCACAGAGAAATGAAGAATGAATAAACTTCCTGATTGCACAGCAGGGAATAATGAGTCCCTCCCTCCCTCCCTCCCTCCCTCCCCCGATACCATATAATGTGGAAGAGGAAAGCAACCATGAAGGAGAAGAGTCTCCTTCTCAGCAGCCAGGAGATCCCTTCCAATAGCAAAGAAAGAGTATGGTGCACAGGGTCCCTATTTATAGGTTTTGTACTGGTGCCTATTGCCATAGTATCTGAGTGCCTCCAGGTCAATCGATTGGCACAATGAGGTCATAGCACAAGAACTAAGACTCATTCAATGCAATTAAAAGGTGGGAAATTTAAAAGTTAGATCTGGGCGGGGAATAAGGTTGGTCAGATTACCCCACGTCTGCCTACTGCTGGATTCTTGTACCTTCCTCTGAAGCATCTGGTACTGGCCATTGTTAAAGACAGGATATTGGACTAGGTGGACTTTGGGTCTGATCTGGTATGTCAGTTCCTGTGGTCTTAATAGACTGCATGGGATCTTAGACCATTCTCCCTTTTCAGATACTTTACTTGGGTGGTTTTTAGTGCCATTGGGGGTAGAGGGGAGTTACAGTTATCGGCATGTTCCTTTTGAAATGTGGACAAGAACAATGCTTGAGAAAAGGGACACAATGAACTGAAGGGATTGGTGGATGGATGTAGAGGTGGAGTTTATTTTGTTCTTTTGTCTCAACTCAGAATTAGCAGCACTGAAATCTTCTCCCCTAACATTCTCTTCTGAGCCCCCCACAAAATTAACATCTTACTCCACTGCAGCTCTTCTTCTTTAAGAATCTCTGATTCTCTAGTACATATTTGAGAAATAAGCAGAACATTTCTTCAGGTGTAAAAACAGTGTTAAATCACTTGAAAATAACTAATCTTCAAATGTCTAACTTTTTTCTTAATCAGAAATGCCACAGAGTTTTTAAAAAAAACTACCCTCCAATATAAGCATTTCAATGGGCAGTTTTTCAAATGAATGCAGTTTAACTATTACATTAACTTAATGGCTATTTTCCCCTACTTTAACCATGTTAAATGTGCCGGCAATAATGAGCTTCTAAAGCTGTCTCTTTCGAGTCTCTGAGGCATCTTTAGAGTTCTGCTTATCTCCTGGATCATAAAGCTGCATAATTTAGTATTCAAACAATTCATTTAAAACTGAAGCACTTTGAATTACCGTAAAATTAATCAGAACAAAGAAATCTTAGCACATCAATTTGGTTTATCTCTATTTAGCAAATTTGAAAGTGTAAGTAAGATAAATAAAACTTTAGAATAATCTTCTGTTTTCTACTTATAAATCAGCTACTATAACCACAAATATATTTAAATTAAAGAGGGGCATTTTACAAAAATTCTAGTAAAAGGGCCCTTATGGCTAACACTGTAAGATGATTATTTTGATAGGACAAACCTTTTACATTGTTCCATACCATTAGCTTAAAGAGCTACAGCTTTAAAATAAATTGGCATTCAAAAACCTCTCCATATCTTGCAATGCACAGAGGTAGTTGATGTACATAGTCACAACTGCCACACTGTTAACTGGCCATATCCTAGGTCATATTGTAGCTTGCAGTACTGTACTATTGTACTTAACACTTAAATATATTTTCATGTCTAGGTTGTATTTGCTAGGTTGCTTTACTCTCCTTCTTGGTGGGTTTTTGTTTTGTTTTTTTCTGGATGGACTATTGCTGGTTATGGGAAGGAAGTGTTGGCAGGGAATTACGTTTAGTTCCCAGTATTGCCACAAACTCATTGTGTGACCTTGAATAAATCACATGCAGGGAAATTTTCAGAGGTCAAGCTGGGAATCTGAGTACTCTGGTTTGGATTCACACAGGGCATTTCAAAACTCAGAATGGCTGGTGCAGGAATTCTTTAAAAACTTTGGCTCCTGTTCTAGCCACCCATACTGTCTGGGTGCTCTGACTTTAGCTGTGTCCTCAGTCATTAGTATTTCCAAAATGGCTGCAAGTCCGGAGCATGTGTATTTAACATTCTGTTATTAAAAATTCAGGTTTCTTCCTTCCAAAATAAGCCAGTTGTTTCCCCAAAAAAAAGATATCTACAAAATCAAGATTTATCCAGCAATAAACTGCATCTGAAAATCCAAAAGAACAACCTTTTATAACCAAAATACCATTAATAATGAGACAGAGCCTTTGATAAATTATTAAACGTGGTGCTCAGTATGTAGCACTTATGTACAGCACAGTCTATTTGACTTGACACTTTTTAATGAAGCAATTGTTAAATACAGATTATTAAAAAGCTGACTGATCTAATGAAAAACTATTTCAGGTGATCCAAGAGAGAGAAGTGACAAAAGAGTTTGTGTGCATTCTCTATTTTTACTTTGTCCACTTGATATAATGTGGGAAGTTAACTCATAGAGCTGGTTGGGAATTTTCTGTCAACATGTTTGTTGATTAAAAATGTAGTTTCTGCAAAAATTGAATTTTTTTTTGTGGGAAATTTCTGATTTTGTGGAAATTGTTTGAATTTCCATTGAAAAAACTGAAATGAAATATTTCGTTTTGGGTCTGATTGACCCAAACTGAAATATTTTGGTTTGTTGAATCAAAATGTTTCCACCTGAAATGATGCAGTGCCTCAGACCCCTATTCTCCTCTGTGGTCTGGTTTCCATGACTGGACTACATCTCCCATCATATACCAGGCTTTCCTCTTTGTCTGAACAGCTGTGGTTCATCATACAAGTCCCATGGTCATAATGGAAGATGTAAACTGGCCAACAGAAATATGAATGCATGAGATACGTGCACTACAGTTCTCATGAGGAGAGAACAGTGTGTGCAATGGAGTGTTTTGCTTTTTGTTTGGTTGGTTTTTTAAATGTACATGCTACTGCATGTTTGTTACAGAAATCAGTTTAAAGACATGAGCCTTGTACTTGGAATAGAAGGTGGATAAGGTCTATGATGGTCCTTCATTCTTGTCAAGTATCAGAGGGGTAGCTGTGTTAGTCTGGATCTGTAAAAAGCAACAGAGTCCTGTGGCACCTTATAGACTAACAGATGTATTGGAGCATAAGCTTTCGTGGGTGAATACCATGGCATGCGTCTGACGAAGTGGGTATTCACCCACGAAAACTTATGCTCCAATACATCTGTTAGTCTATAAGGTGCTACAGGACTCTTTGTTGCTTCGTTTTTGTGGGAGTTTTGAAACCTTTTGTTTGTATCAGAAACATTAAAATGAAACATTCTGACATATCTGAATTGACATTTTCAGAATTTTCCATTCTGTGCAAAAAACAGTGACATATTTTGACTTGTCATCCCAACAAATTTCAAAGAATCAGAATTCTCTAGAGGATGGACATTCTGATTTTCAACCAGCTCAGGAGGTATTTTGTTTGTTTGTTATGTGTCACTAATATTCCTCAAGTTCTGTGCCTTGTACAGATTGTGAAGAGATGATGAAGAAAAATAGCAGCAAGAGAGGAAAAATAATAGGGCATTTTTGATGGTTGGGAGTAGATACATTAGGGAAGAGAGGAGCAGATTGTGGTCCACCTGTAGCAAACACTTTTAATTTTTAAAATCTGCAAACTCCTCAGATGAGCAAAAAAAACAGAGAACATCCGCTCCCTCTATTAACATACAATTGCATAGTTAAATAACATTGAACTTCAAATACAAACAATACAGGGTAGGGTAAAGATGCCTGACAGACAAGTGAAGGAAAATAAAAATAAAGTAAAATGTTCTTAGAACTTATCACATATAAGTAATGTCAGTGTGTTGATTACAAATACCAAGACTATGAAATTATTCATTTTCTTATATTTAAAAGAATGTGGTTCCTACCAAATTGCACTCAGTTGTTTTTCTAATTAAAAAACCAAAACAAAATGCGGTTCAACTTGAACCTAATAATCTCTGCAATGAGTATTTAACTGTCCATAAAAACCTACTCCTGATTCCCTTAATGAACCTGCTCCCACCATCATAATGGCATAGACAGTGCATGTATAGAGTTTGTGGATGATACCAAGCTGGGAGAAGTTTCAAGTGCTTTGGAGGATAGGATTAAAATTCAAAATGATCTGGACAAACTGGGGAAATGGTCTAAAGTAAATAGGATGAAATTCAGTAAGGACAAATGCAAAGTACTCCACTTAGGAAGGAACAATCAGTTGCACACATACAAAATGAGCAATGGCTACCTAGGAAGGAGTACTGCAGAAAGAGATCTGTGGGTCATAGTGTATCACAAGCTAAATATGAGTCAACAGTGTAACACTATTGCAAAAAATCAAACAATATTCTGGGATGTATTAGCAGGAGTAAAGCAGGAGAAGTAATTATTCTGTTCTATTTTGCGCTAATTAGGCCTTAACTGGAATATTGTGTCCAGTTCTGGGTGCCACATTTCAGGAAAGACATGGACAAATTGGAGAAATTCCGGAGACGAGCAATAAAAATGATTAAAGGTCTAGAAAACATGACCTATGAGAGAAGATTGAAAAAATGGGGTTTGTTTAGCTTGGAGACGTGAAGACTGAGAGAGGACATAACAACAGTTTTCAAGTACATAAAAGGCTGTTACAAGGAGGAGGGAGAAAAATTGTTCTCCTTAACCTCTGAGGACAGGACAAGAAGGAATGGACTTAAATTGCAGCAAGGGAGGTTTAGGACGGACATTAGGAAAAATTTCCTGTCAGGGTAGTTAAAGCACTGGAATAAATTTCCTAGGAAGTTGTGGAAACTCCATCACTGTTGATTTTTAAGAGCAGGTACGACAAACACCTGTCAGGGATGGTCGAGATAATACTTAGTCCTGCCATGAGTGCAGGGGACTGAACTAGATGACCTCTTGAGGTCCCGTCCAATCCCACAATTCTATGATTCTATGATCATCCCACACCCCAAATTTAAGACAATAGCCCCCCCCAATTGCATAATAAGCTTCCCCCCATCTCCACAGTATCAGCAACAGAATCTACCAACTCTCTTGATATCAAATACAGTCATTTTCAGCTACTGAATAGGTTAGTATATTTTGTGGAAAGTCTAGGATAAAGTATATATATATATATATATATGTTCAGACAGCCCTGAAAATGTAACAAAAAATAAAATAATCACTCAGCCTCAAAGTACGGTATAAATTGTATATTTAAATCTCATGTTTGTCACAGTCTGCAAATAACCAAAATACTCAACATGGGCAATTAATCAGTTGACCAGTAAATGCACTCAAGTTTGGTTCATATGTTGAATGTTTATTTCTGATTTCATAATGAATAGGAAACTAGATAGAGGAAAAAATGGTGTGCAGGACCAGATGTAATATAACCAGACTATTACTAGTAGAGATGGGAAATCTCAAGAATTGTGATGGGGTGTCCATCCCACACAGGACTGTACAGGGGGTAAGGTGGCTAGAGAGGCCAATTAACTCCATGGGCTACACCTGGAGGTGTTCTGGCAAGGTTCCTGTGACGACTTCTGAAATATAGAAGACAAAAGCTCTCACAAAGTATTAAGGGATACTAACCTAGTCTACATTACATACACATTTTTAAATTTATTGAATATATTTCTGATTACAAGGCAGATGAACTTCGATTGAAAGTTACAGTAGTGATTCAAACTATGGTTGAAGAAAGAGCAATTTTGAAACTAGCTATATAGGTCTGAACTTGAAGAGGAATCTGGGGCATTGTATTGATATGCCATGAAGAGAGAACTCAAACAATTCCAGTCTGATCAGCATTCTGCAATCATTACCTTTGGTCCAATATATGTGTGATTTCAAGCCATGTACTCTAAAACAATTTACCCTGTTGTGACTGTTCATGGAAACTTTTTCTGGGGGGGGGGGAGGGGCATTGCCTTGGACTTTTTCAGAGATTGTTTGACTCAGAAATGGGGCTACAGGCCATTGTCAGTGCAACAAAAGTCTCCTTGTTATATTGTAGTAAATTGCCATCCTAAACACTAAATAAGATAATTGTTTATAAACTGTGTGGGGCAGGGTGGAGAGGGCTTAGACCAGGGTAATGTACACTTCTAGACAATGTTTGTCAGGTTCTGACAGAGTTTTTTTCCAGCTGGATCAGAGAATTCATCTAACACACCACAGCATCTCCTTGTGAAGAGCCGGGTGTTAAATGACTTCTGTTGAGCCTGGTTGACACTTCTAATTACTAGGGATTGGCTTAGTTTGTCATGGAAATTAAGTCACCAGATGACTTACTCTACATAACCTCTCTGAACAAAACAAGCTCAACTAGAAATATATCTAGCTGCTCTTTGTGCTGAAGTTGATGGATATCGAGAGAGAAGTAAAAGTTCTTTAAAAACTTCTGTAGAGAGTTTATGGATACAAGCAAAATTTGAGTAAATTTTTCTGCATTCATGGCTGCAATCTGAACTCAAACAAAACCTGATTTGGGAATGTTTGCACCCTTTACATTTCATAGAAAAGTACATTTTATGACTAAAAAAACAAGTGACCCTAGTTAGTCATCTTATTCGTTTTTGCTTTGTCCAGCAAGTTAGTGTCAGCAACTCTTGTTTTTCATCTCCAAGCATTCCTGTAAAGTGTTTTCCAATCTGATACTGACCTTCTTCATGTCCTCCTTCAGTGTCTTGAAACACCTTTTTCTGGGTCTTGTGCAAGGTCTTTGTCTCGTGACCATTAGATTGTGTACTCTCTGACCCACATCTTATTGTCTCACATGACTCAACCATCTCAGTCGATATTCCCTCAGCTTTTCCATGATGGGGGCTCCTTTCATCATGGCTCGTCCCATGTCACTGCATAGCCTATCAGCTCTTAGTCAGCATCCATCTGAGCACTCTCATTTCTGACCCATACATTATGCCTGGCCTAATCATGGTTTTGTACACTTGGCTCTTTAGTTTATTTGGCATATGCTTATCTCGGAGAACTCCCTCCATTTGCACCAACTGCTCCCCATGAGACTCCTAACATTCACATCCCCATCATCACTCAATCGAGGAATTTAAATTGTTGCACAGACTTTATCTCGATACCATCTAGTTTTACTGGCTTCTCTTTATCCCTCTCTGTGAAGCATCCACATATGTTCTGTCATTTGTTGGCTGATTAATAAACCATTTTCTTTTAATTGAGGCCTCCATTGTTCTAGATCTCTTTCCAATTTGTGTGTATCTTCATGACAAAGCATAATGTAATTGGTGAAAAGCATGCTCCCTGAAGCCTCTCCCCTAATCCTCTGCATGAAGGTGTCTTTTACAATCAGAAAAAGGAATGGACTTAAGAATGATCTTTGATGTAAACCTACCATCCTAATGAATGGCTCACTCTAGCTGAAGCTGCTTCTCATTATCATTGTGCAACCTTCGTACATTTCCATGACTGTCTGAACATACGTCTTTGGCTGATTATGTGACTGCAGACACCACCATATCCATTCTCTAGGAACTCTTTCATAAGCCTTCTCTGAGTTCACAAACACTAAATGCAATTCCTTGGGTTTCTTCCTATGCTTCTCCTGCAATATTCATGTTGCAAACACTGCATCCATTGTTGATCTTCCTGGCGTAAATTCAAATTGGTTATTGCTTACTTGGTGGTCCAGTTCCTCACAGTCTTTCCTTGATAATTCTTTTCAATCTTTCCACTGTGTGATTCATTAACTTGATGGGTAAGTAATTCAAAACTACATTCTTGCAACCCCCTTTATACTTGAAAATAGGGACCAATGTACTCTTCCTCCACTCAGTGAGCATTTTTCCAGTTCAGAGGATTAAGTGGAAGAAGTTTGTCACCCTCACCTCTTCCTCGTGGTCATGTGCCTTAATGAGTACACTGTCTGGTCCCAAGGCCTCCTCACACTTCACCATCCTTAGTGCTGTCTGAGTCTCCACCATGGTGATAGATCTTGTGATTTTGTTGCTTGAGCATATTTCCCTCAACAGTTTTCTTGGATTCTCTTCATTGCTCAATGAAGAGAATCCAAGAAAACTGTTGAGGGACACAAAACCATTGCCATCTCCTAACAATTTTTGCTATCTTCCGCCAGTATTCTTCTGTTTTCATTTTTGACACACTTCACGTCTCACAAGTCTTCAGTGCTTCTTTGCCCGATCTTGGCTAATCTTTATATTCCTTTTTCCCTTTCCTTCATCAGTAGTCCTGCATATAAGGCTTTCACAACCATTTTTTGCCTGTCTTTACCAGCTTGTATTTCTCATAACTTTCCACAATTCTTACTTTTTGCCATTACTTAAACCTTTGGTCCTCCTTCTTTACTGCCTCCTGCACATCTTTGGACCACTACTACATCTCCTCGCTATGAAATTTCCCTCCTTTCATTTGGCCTCAGACAGCTGGTGCTTTTTCTGTAATAAGACTGAATATTTCCCCACAAGCCTCACTGGTGTCATCATGGTTGGTTTAGTTGTTGCCCAACTTCCATAGAACATCATCCTTAAATCTCAGACTAACTTTCCTATCCACAAGCCTGCACCACTTTATCATTTGTGCCACACTTTAAGTTTTGTCCCCCACTAGCCTTTTCACCCAGAAGTCCATTACAAGCAATCCATTATCCTGGAAACAATTTATGGTTCCTCACAGTTTTTAGATCTCTTCTGGTCAGAAAGTAATCAATTTGAGATCTATTGGCCCTGGTCTTTGTATGCAATTAAGTGCTCCTCCCTCTTCACAAAGTATGCATTGGCAACAATCAGGCCATGCACTCTGGCTAAGTCTAGATATCATCAGCTTCATTTCTGGTTCCAAAGCCTCGTCTTCCATGAGACTCATTATAGCCCTTGCTATGTTCTCCCACATGTCCACTGACAGCTGCTCCATAGTCGGGCACTCAGCTTGCAGTATTTCACTTATCACTTGGTCTAGCACTATCTGGAATTCCTCCTTCTCCTCTGTCATATAGCTAGCCTGCGGCACATATCCACATAGAACATTAAATATTTTGTCTCTTCTCAGTTCTAGTCTAACTTTCATTAGTCAGTCACTCTTCCTTTGGACGTCCACTCTCCTTCTCTTCAGTGTGTTCTTAGTTTCCTGTTAATTGTTTCCACATTCAGGGAAGCCAGAGGTAGTTTTTAGGCTTGCTTCTTTAGCCATATGCACCCAGAATGTGGTTGCCTTTGCCCATTTACAACAGCCATCAGGGAAAGTGGTTGTGTATCACTTCTGAGGAATGCCCTAGCACTGTACTGCTATACTCCCTGAAGACAAAGACCCATACAGCATGTGTGATTGGCACAAACTTTAACAACTGGCCCGCCTTGACATTCTTGGTTCGAAATCAGAGTTTCCTTCTACTAATTGGACTGCCTACCATGGCTGACAAGCCCCCCTGCCTGGAGCATTCTGTTTATAAGATGCCAGACACCCTGCCATTCATAACCACACCTTCAGTTAAGAACACCGCTAATCTGCCACCAGAAGGCAAGTGGTAGTAGTTTAATTGTCAGAGGCTATGTATGCATCGGTCTGGTGAGACATTTTCTAGGTAATGAGAACTCATCCTCAAACCCACCTCAGCCATGACAGCCCTTTAAAGTGAAATGAGTTAGTATTAGCTGTGAAACAGAGTGAATATAATATTGATTCCAA